>NC_133370.1:23070154-23275290 GCF_049309525.1 Garra rufa | reverse complement strand
ATCATTGTAATATATTATCTCAATTATGAACACACTGGTTTGTAATGCAAACAGTTTTACCGTTTACTGTACGTGGTAATTATTCTCGTTAAATCCCTCTAGCGGCTAATGAACCGGAAGTCTCTTCCGCGTTGTAGAACAAGGTGGAATGTCACTGTAACACTTTTTTTTAATATATAAAAATATCTTCTTGTCCAGAGATTAAGTTTAAATACTAACACTTTACCCATTTTAAAACAAAAATTTTATATTTTGATGACTTTTGATTTTGATTTTGATTGAAGAGAATTTCGACATTTGTAGTATGTAGTGTATATATATATATATATATATATATATATATATATATATATATATATATATATATATATATATATATATACTAGTATAGCATGGTAATGCAAAGGTCATGTGCTCAATTCCCACTGAAAATAAATAATATTAATGCATTATTAGTTTAGATACAAGCACATGACAAATTAAAATGATGCACTGGAAGCTATGAAATTAATTGAGTTTTTCTTTGCAGGGAGAATATCGGATTCACGTGGATGTGACCGTTGTCGATGATGCTGAAAAAATGCTGCAGTTAAGTTTCAACGTCACTATGCAAATTAAAAGTACCATTCATAAGAATATTATATTATATTAGAATATTAACAGATTGGAGAGCTATAGGATTAATCTTCTTAATCTTTTTATTCTTAAGAAGGCAAACACGTAAAAGAAAGTAATATTTTTATTCAGCAAGGACGTATTAAAGCATTTATAATGTAACAACGATTTCTATTTCATATAGCACAACTTTTTTCAGTAGTGATAAGAAATGTTTCTTGAGCTGAAAGTCGGCGTATTATAATATCTCTAAAGGATCATGTGACACTTAAGATCAAAGAACACAATGATTTGTAATTAGAATATTTCTTTAATAATATTAAGTAAAAGTCGTGATACGCTTTCAGTTTGGGAAATGTCTGTGAATGCGTAAATAAACTGCAAGTGCAAATGTCCTCTGAATTTACTGTAAGATTTTATTTTGTGGCCGAACTTCTGTTTACTGGCACTTAATTGTTTACATACTTACAGGTACTTGCAGGGGAAAAACACAATTCATGCTTCAATCCAAAAGAGAAGTTTTGCAATTATGCAGTGCTTCATTGTGTCCTGTTGTTAAAGGGGTCATCGGATGCAAAACTCACTTTTACCTGTTGTTTGAACATAATGTGTGTTGGCAGTTTGTGTACACAACCACCCTACAATGAAAAAATCCACCTAGTGGTATTTTTTAATCTTTAAAAGTAATATCCCCTTTTTAAAATCAGGTCATTCTCAGCTTCTTGTTGGTGTGAGGAAGCACTGACAGAGGCCACTCCCACGATAGTTGATTGACATGAGCGCCTTACCTTAGGCCCGCTCTCACCGAACTGAAACGGTCTGACTCCCATCGCCATTGTGTGACTCAGGTGCAGGTGAAGACAATAATGTCTCTGATTGAGTGATTGAGGTGTTCTGTTGTTGGATGTAATGATGAACATAGCAGTCGTTATTTACTCCCGACATCTGAGCCGCTGAAGACGCAGAGGATTAATGTTACTTTCGTTTTTGAAAGGATCTACATGCGTCTATGTTCGTGCAAATCATTCGTGATGCATCTTCACCCACAGCAGCAGTGAGTATAAGGGTTTTCTGTGCATCTTTGCAAATGGCCTTTCTTTATAATGTGCTTGTTGGAAAGTTTTGACCCTAAATGCAGCTAAAGTAAAAATTATGCCTCATCATCCCACGGCAGAGAGGGGCGGGGCAAGCAGAGCTTATTAGCATTTAAAGGAACATGCAACACTCCAAAAAGGGTTGATTTTGACCAGGTAAAAAGAGTTTTTTCACTACAGTTGAGAAGTTTTAACCAAAGTATGTTATAGACTTCTAATTAAGACCCTAAAGAATCATATCAACCTGTGGAAAATGGGCCTCCAATGACCACTTTAACAGAATCACAGCTTTCAGGAAGAAAAAACCTCAAAGACTGCAAAATGTTGCCACTGTTTCATTAGATAAGAACAGCAGTGATGCTTCTGTACCTTTCAGCTTTTCTTTGCTATATTGTAGTATTGTCTTCTATATCCTTGGCAGAAAAACAATTGGGTTTGTTCTTCAGTTTGGTACAGCTATACAATAACAGTTTGCACTAGAAACCAGTGTGATCATAATTAAGATAATATATTAAAATAATATGGTAAGACACACCAGTTTGCAATAGAGTGTTCACGACGTCATCAATCGGCTATCCGCGTCACTGAAAGTAAACAATTCCACTGAACCGAACAAAACTCGCATATTTTGCTGATTATTGCTGCTGAATTAAAATGGTCAATTATTGTCATGTTTTGGCCTGTACTAATCGGTCCGACTGGGAAAAACATTTGGAGTGCTATAGACCTTTTTCCTGTGTAAACGATGAGTGCCGCCATTACGAATTCTAACGTCAGATTGAATGCTTTTCTGTTCCGGTCTCCATAGGAACCCATTCAAATAGCGTCCATCTGTTTTTAATTTAGCTAACGTCCGCAGCTTCTTGTCATCTACACTCATTAAAGTGAGGCACTGACAACTGACGGTCATTGCCAAGTGATGGCGCTTTGGAGCCTTGTGCTATTTAAAAACATTTTAATAGGTTTAACATTAGATTATTAGCTTGGAATATACCCTAATTTGACTAGAAACAATGCAGACCGGAAATGCAAAGCATTCTTTCAGTTAAGGAAACTTACTTCCGCGTTCAGGAAAAACGTCTATAGACTGCCAAAGGTTATAACAAATCAAAGAGAAGAGTGCAAAAAACTGAGGAACAAAAGGCGTTTGTGGTTGGCCAAACTGAACCAGGATTTCCAGGGCAAGAATCTTGACAACAGTTATGTTTGTTCTTATCATTTCCAGTCAGGTAGGTGAAATATTAGACTAATATCATATGTAAGACTGCTCGCAGATACCTTTACCACCTGTTAACTTTAGTGTGTTAAAATATTGCACCATTTCCTGCTTACTAAGTCCGTCTCTATATAATTTAGCAGCTTCCACATGTTTTATCCGTGGTTAAGACAGCATTAATTAGCAGAACAACATATTCAGTAGTAAATTAACCATGCATTCAATGCTGTTGTTTACATCTGAGTATTGCCAGTATGTCCGTGCATCCAGGGAACTGACCAAATCATGACTTTTAAGTGCAAACCCCTGTTTTGTACAGCTAAAAATAGCTGGATGCAGATGAGACCGGGAGACAGACCATAAAGTTAGCAAACTGCATCCGTTCTTACGGGAAAAATAAGGTGGATATGAAATTTTTCTTTTTCCAAAATAAAAGACATCTTGATGATTGAGTAGACACACACTCAAAATAATTTTATTTATCATGTTTTACCTTCTAGGGTAAATATCAGCTTTATATGAATGTCAAAAAAAAAAAAAAGTTTCAATAAGTTGCGCAAGTAAAAAATCCCGAAGTTATGAATACTATTTTTTGACAGATGCACGATATGCTGTTTCCTTTTTTTTGAGCAGATATTCCATTCATGTTTATGATAAGTTAAAGTGGATAATTCATATTCTCCTACTCTGGTGCATAGTGTTTTTATGCCATTTTTATGATGAAGAAATTGATCTACCTGAAAACAGGCAGATTTATTTACACTGCCAGATTGTTCTTACTGTTGACTAGAACCAGCAGACTGAGGAACAGCTTCTTTCCCAGAGCTGTCTCCTTATTGAACTCTGCCCCCCACTGACACCCGCCCCTCTCACCCACCCCACACTCTCCCCACTACCATTGCACTATTTAATATTCTTTGCACTACACTGTACATACCCATTTGTAAATGCACATTTCCATTGCACATATACATATTGTAAATCTGTGATAAATCTATACATGTCTATTTGTAAATTCCTGCTTCAGTAAACAGCAACCTGTATATTATGTTCATATCTACCTGCAATTTACATTATAGTTAATAGCAACCTGTATATTATGTTCATCTATTTGTACATTCTAATTGTAGTTAATTATCATCTGTAAATTATGCTCACAGTACTTCATCTGTAAATATTATCCATATCCTCTCCCTGTACATATCTCCTATAAGTGCACTTATAATTTATAAATTATACCTATATCCTGCATTTGCTGCTTATTGCACTCCTGGTTAGACCTAACTGCATTTCGTTGCCTTGTACTTGTACATGTGTAATTAAAATAAAGTTGAATCTAATCTAATCTAATCTGTTGATTTCTTTGTATTTAACCTGTAAAATACACTGATGACATGAATAAAATCTTTTTGTTTAGGAGGGATGTATTTGTGATGCCATACTTGCTCATGAAAACAGGCACTGGTGTGAAAAGCAGGGAGAGAGGAAATTTCATTTAGTCATTTTCAGTGGACTCTTCTAATGTATAAAATATTTGCAGAAATGATGTCATTCAGTATGTTTGTGATGCTGAAACATGTATGAAACAGTAAATAAAATCATTTACCGTAACCTCTTCATTTCTGCTTATTTGTGCATGACAAGCTTCCTTTCTTCAAAAGTTTCCAGTTCCTAAAAAACACGTGGCAGGTTTCAAACCAACAGTGTTGGCAACAATGCAGTTTATTGTCAAAAGCAAGAACTATAGTTAGTCTGAAATTTCGTCTGTTTAAACCCCAGATTCTCTACTTGTACATAAATTTTCCAACACTGTTTGCCTCTGGTGTTGTTCATAAAGGATAACAGATATGATGCATTTGTGCCTTTCAGCTTTTCTCTGTTGTATGGCATTATTTTGTATGTCATCTGTGACTGCTGAGAGAAAATTATTTTGCTCCTCGGAATATATTGATATTTGGTACACCTTTGATGGTAAGTGAATCAAAAACTTCATATTTACACACATAATATACAGTCTAGGCTCAGTAATGTGATTCTTCAGAAATAATTTAATATGCTGATTTGATGCTTAACATTTTCATGGAAACTGTGATACCTTTAATGAATAGAAAGTTCAAGAGAACAACATTTATTAGAAATACAAATCTTTTGTAACATTATAAATGTCTTTACTGTCACTTTTGATCATGTCCTTTCTGGATTAAAGTATTTTTTTTTTATCTTACTGACCCCAAAATTTTGAACAGCGTAATGTACATAGAAAGACTATAGATAATACATGATAACATAAAAACTACTTTATTTCATTATGAACAGCTAATACTTTTTCTTTAATCAGGTCCGTTGTATTACCTGTCAATGACTATGACCCCCTGTCAGCTAGGAGTGGATATTTACTCTGCAATTTACACAGTAATCCCAAGTAAGTTTGTGAAAGATTTAAAGTTGATTATAGTCTTATTTATGAATCTCTGTTAATCCTTTTTAATTAAATTGATATACAGTTGAGGTCAAAAGTTTACACCCCCTTTTTAGAATTCGCAAAATGTTCATTATTTTACCAAAATAAGAAGGATTGTACAAAATGCATGTTATTGTTTATTTAGTACTGACCTGAATAAGATATTTGACATAAAAGATGTTTAAATATAGTCCACAAGAGCAAATAATAGTTGATTTATAAAAATGACTCCATTCAAAAGTTTACATGCACTTTGTTCTTAATACTGTGCTGTTACCTGAATAATCCACAGCTAAATATTTAACATTTTTGGCTAACATTGAATTCTGCCCTTTAAAGGCTAGAGAAGTTACTTACATGTTTCCCAGAAGACGAAATAAGTTAAAATTACCTTAATCTTTAAATTCAAAAAGTTTTCACTCGTAGGTTTTCCTTATTAATACGTCGTGTTTCCTTTTGGAGCATCAGTGAGTGTTTGAACCTTCTGTAATAGTTGCATGAGTCCCTCAGTTGTCTTCAGTGTGAAAAGATGGATCTCAAAATCATACAGTCATTGTTGGAAAAGGTTCAAATACACAAAAATGCTGGAAAACCAAAGAATTTGTAGGACCTTAAGGATTTTTCTTAAGAACAGTGGGCAGTTTAACTGTTTAGGACAAACAAGGCACTCATGAAAAACTATCACTAAACAAAGAAATTTGGATCATTCAGGTAAGAACACAGTATTAAGAATCAAGTGTATGTAAACCTTTGAACGGGGTCAATTTTCTCTTGTGGACTATATGTAAACATCTTTTATGTGAAATGTCTTATTTAGGTCAGTACTAATAGATAATATCATGCATTTTGTATGATCCCTCTTATTTTGGTAAAATAATTAACATTTTGCAGATTCAGAAAGGGGGATGTAAACTTTTGAACTTTGACATGGCCAGTTGACATTTGCCTTGTTTTTCAGTGTTCACGATCAGTCGTGCTGGATATCACGGTATTGTTTACTACAAAGATCAGCTGTGGTTGGATCATGAGCAGCCAGATATGGCTTGTGAAGACTTTAAATTCTGTTATATCATCAAAGGAGGTACTACTTGATGAAATACGTTTACTGCATTATGTTTTACTGTGCTGGTGCAGCTGCATGAGGATGCTTTCTTGTTTCAGAAACACTTCATGAGACCGTTCCATTTTACGTGAAAAGGTTTTTTGGCCCTAAGGTGAGTAATCAGCCTATTGCTCTATCCACTCCACTTCAAACTCATTTGTATCCTTCAGAAATTAAATGTATTAAAGCATATCTTAATTTATTTAAATAAAAATACAAATTAAAAGATATAACCTTATAGTAAAACAGATTTTGCTCTTTTACTTTACAGGGAGAGTATCTAGTTTACCTGACTGTAAACATTGTTGATGACCTTGAAAACCAACTGACTTTACAATTCAACATCACTCTAAATGTGAAAAACAATCGCAATAAGAAAAACAAATTATTTCCATATCTGGGAGGGTTATAGAACAAGCTTTATTTTTTTATTTATTTTTTTGAGGCAAAAGTCATTATTTATATGTATTTTCGGTTTAGTTTTCTGATCAGATCAGGTGTTCGTCACATATGAGTGTCCCTCTAATAATTGCTCTGGAGCTCCTGTATTAGACATCCTGTCATTCTAGCAAATCCATCTTAAATGGATGATATTCATACTGTTTGTTTGTAGTATTTTGATACCAGGTAGTATTTTTAAGAACATTTAGATTTTACCAAATGGGACAGGCTGCCCCTTCAGCCCCCCCAGCAGTCTGTCAATTAGGAACTTGATTCTTCTTCCTAGATGGTGCATGATCAGCTGCTGAGTATTGTCATTCATTCAGAACAGCCTTCTGTTTGAAGTTCGGACCGACTGAAATAGTTAAAGGAGGTTAAAATAAAAGCCTTGAGCTGCTTCACCAACAGCGTCTGCCATCAACCAGGAGTAGCTCTGATGCATTTCTTGTAAATGGGTGATCTGTGAGACAAAGTTATGTTGATGTGTTATGCTTAATGAATGCAAATTGTAATAATTTGTAAAACAAGCCATATCAGGACTTAAAAAAAATTTCTATAATATGTCATCGCCTTTTCACTATCCACCTTATGCTTCAAAGAGCAAATAAGCTTATGGGCGAGACTTTTGGTTCATTAGCTGCGAAGAATAACAACATAACACTGAACGTAAACAGTGCCTGAACCAGCAAAACTTGCATATTTTGCTGATTATTGCTGCTGAAAATGGTCAGTTATTGTCATGTTTTGCCCTGTACTAATCGTCCCAACTGGGAAAAACATTTGGAGTACTATTATAGCTATAGTTATAACAAATTACGCAGAAGAATGCAAAAAACTGTCTGAGGAACAAAAGGCGTTTATGGTTGGTCAAACTGAACCAGGATTTCCAGGGCAAGAATCTTGACAACATTCGTTTTTGTTCTTATCATTTCCGGTCAGGTAGGTGAAATCATATTTAATACTGCTCATACATATCTTTACCACCTATTAACTTTAGTTTGTCAAAATATGGCTCCCTTTCCAGCTTACTTAGTCCTTCTCTATATAATTTAGCAGCTTCCACATGTTTTTTCCGTGGTTAAGAAAGCATAAATTAGCAGAACAACGTATTCAGTAGTAAATTAACCATGCAATCAATGCTGTTGTTTACATCTGAGTATTGCTAATATGTCCGTGCATCCAGGGAACTGACCAAATCGTGACTTTAAGTGCAAACCCCGGTTTTGTACAGCTGAAATTAGCTGGATGCAGATGAGACAGAGAGATAGACCATAAAGTTAGCAAACTGCATCTGTTCTTACGGGAAAAATAAGGTGGATATGAAACTTTTCTTTTTCCAAAATAAAAGACATCTTGAAGATTGAGTAGACACACACACAAAATGATTTTATTTATCATGTTTTACCTTCTAGGGTGAATATCAGCTTTATATTAATGTACAATGTTTTAATGACCTTGAAAAAACCTCCAAAAATATGTTTCAATATCACTGCACAAGTGAAAAATCCCATTGTTTTGAATTATTTTATTTTTTTTGACAGATTGTAAGTATATAGGACAAGCCATTTGAGCAGATATTCCATTCTGTGTTTTATGATAAGTTAAAGTGGATATTTAATATTCTCCTACTCTGGTGCATTGTGTTTTTATGGCATTTTAATGGTGAAGAAACTGATCTACCAGATATATATACACTGCCAGATTGTTCTATTTGTTTATTTCTTTGTATTTAATCTTTGTATATGTAATTTTCTTTGTATTTAATATTGCTAAATTTCATTTAGTCATTTTCAGTGGACTCTTTCAATGTATAAAATATTTGCAGAAATGTTGTCATTCAGTATGTTTGTGATGCTGAAACATGTATGAAACAGTAAATAAAATCATTTACTGTAACCTCTTCATTTCTGCTTATTTGTGCATGACAAAACGTCCTTTGTTCAAAAGTTCTCAGTTCCTAAAAAACATGTGGCAGGTTTCAAACCAATAGTGTTTGGCAACAATGCAGTTTATTGTCAAAAAGCAAATTTCGTCTGTTTAAACCCCAGATTCTCTACTTGTACAGAACTTTTCCAACACTGTTTGCCTCTGGTGTTGTTCATAAAGGATAACAGATATGGTGCATTTGTGCCTTTCAGCTTTTTTCTGTTGTATGGCATTATTTTGTATGTCATCTGTGACTGCTGAGAGAAGATTATTTTGCTCCTCGGAATATATTGATATGTGGTACACCTTTGATGGTAAGTGAATCAAAAACTTCATATTTACACACATAATATACAGTCTGGGGTCAGTAATGTGATCCTTCAGAAATAATTCTAATATGCTGATTTGATGCTTAACATTTTCGTGGAAACTGATACTTTTTTGGGGATTTTTATGTATAGAAAGTTCAAGAGAACAGCATTTATTAGAAATACAAATCTTTTGTAGCATTATAAATGTCTTTACTGTCACTTTTGATCAATTTAACATGTCCTTTCTGGATTAAAGTATTTAAAAAAAAAATAACACTTATTTTTTATTTCAACAGTTAATACTTTTTCTTTTTTCAGGTCCGTTGTATTACCTGTCAATGACTGGTAACCCCTGTCATCAAGGAGATAATTTGTACTCTGTAACTTATACAGTAATCCCAAGTAGGTTTGTGAAATATTTTAAATTGATTATAGCCTTATTTATGGAACGGTCTCGGTTTAATTTAACCTTTTTAATTAAATTAATATACAGTTAAGGTCAAAAGTTTACATCCCCCTTTCTGAATCTGCAAAATGTTCTTTTTTTTTTTTACCAAAATAAGATGGATCACACAAAATGCATGGTATTGTTTATTTAGTACTGACCTAAATAACATATTTCACATGAAAGATGTATATAGTCTACAAGAAAAACAAAATAGTTGAATTTATAAAAATGACCCTGTTCACTTAACTCTTGACACTTCTGTGTGTGATAGTTGCTTTAGTGATAGTCCCTTGTTTGTCCTGAACAGTTAAACCATGGGTTATGAGCCAGGGGTGAACCTTGATTTTTCTTATTTTGCATAAATGTCATATTTTTTTCATTAATACTGCCCTTCAGGCTACAGAAGATACTTAGATGTTTCCCAGAAGACAAAATAAGTTAAATAAGTTAAAATCCCCCAGTTTTCCTCAGTGTGAAAAGATGCATCTCAAGTCATTGCTGAAAAGGTTTAAATACACAAAAATGCTGGAAAATCAAAACAATTGTGGGATCCGAAGGATTTTTATGAAGAACATCACTAAACAAAAAACAGCTGTGGATCATTCAGGTAACAACACAATAGTAAGAATCAAGGGGATGTAAACTTTTGAAACTGGGTCATTTTTATAAATTCAGCTTTTATTTTCTCTTGAGGACTAGCCGATATGTAAACTTCTAAGAAATATATTGTTCAGGTCAGTACTAAATAAACAATAATATACATTTTGTATGATCTTTTGGTAAAAAAATGAACATTTTTCAGATTCAGAAAGGGGGATGTAAACTTTTGACCTCACCTGTAGACTTGGACATGGCCTGTTGACATTTGCCTTGTTTTTCAGTGTTCACGATCAGTCGTGCTGGATATCACGTTATTATTTACTACAAAGATCAGCTGTGGTTGGATCATGAGCAGCCAGATATGGCTTGTGAAGATGTTAAATTCTGTTATATCATCAAAGGAGGTACTACTTGTTGAAATACGTTTACTGCATTATGTTTTACTGTGCTGATGCAGCTGGAATACCGATGAGGATGCTTTCTTGTTTCAGAAACACTTCATGAGACCGTTCCATTTTACGTGAAAAGGTTTTTTGGCCCTAAGGTGAGTAATCAGCCTATTGCTCTATCCACTCCACTTCAAACTATTTAAATAAAAATTAAAAGATATAATCTTATAGTAAAACAGATTTTGCTCTTTTATTTTACAGGGAGAGTACCTAATTTACCTGACTGCAAACATTGTTGATGACCTAGAAAACCAACTGACTTTACAATTCAACATCACTATGAATGTGAAATACAATCACAATAAGCAAAACAAATTATTTCCATATCTGGGAGGGCTATAGAACAAGCTTTATTTTTTTATATTTTTGAGGCAAATGTTATCCATCGCAAATGATTGATATTCATACTGTTTGTTTGTAGTATTTTGATACCAGGTAGTATTTTTAAGAACATTTAGATTTTACCAAATGGGACAGGCTGCCCCTTCAGCCCCCCCAGCAGTCTGTCAATTAGGAACTTGATTCTTCTTCCTAGATGGTGCATGATCAGCTGCTGAGTATTGTCATTCATTCAGAACAGCCTTCTGTTTGAAGTTTGGACCGACTGAAATAGTTAAAGGAGGTTAAAATAAGAGCCTTGAGCTGCTTCATTAACAGCGTCTGCCATCAACCAGGAGTAGCTCTGACGCATTTCTTGTAAATGGGTGATCTGTGAAAAATAAATCAAAATGAAATGTTTAACCCAACCTTCTGGATAATTTTTTTTTAACAAAAAATAAAAAATGACTATATGGCTGGCCTAAAATGAACCCAGAGTAAATTGTTCATTTTTAATGTTTTTTTTTTTAAAGAATTCTCGTCTGCTCGCCAAGCCTGCATTTTTTTGATCCAAAGTAAAACAGTAAAATTTTGAAATATTTTTTACTATTTAAAATAACGGTTTTCTATTTGAATATATCTTAAAATGTAATTTATTCCTGTGATTAAATCTACATTTTCAGCATCATTACTATAGTCTTGTGTCACATGCTCTTTCAGAAATCATTCTAATATGCGGATTTGCTGTTCAAGAAACATTATTATTATTATTATTATTATCATCATCAATTTTTAAAACAGTTTAGTACATTTGTTCAGGTTTATTTCATGAATACAAAGATCAGCATTTATCTGAAATAGCTTTTGTAACATTATACAGTATCAGTCAGTATCCATTTTTTATTTTTTGGAAAGTTTTATAAAATTATAGAATTGTAGAAAATAATACTTTTATTTAACGAGGATGCTTTAAATTGCTTAAAAGTAATGATAAAGACATTTATACTGTTAAAAAATATATAAATTATATTTTAGATAAATGTTCTTCTGAACTTTCTATTCATCAAGGAAACCTGACAAAATTCTAATCAGCTGTTTTCAGTATATTAAAATAAATTCTGAAGGATCTGAAGATTCTGAAGAATTCTGAAGATGTGACTGGAGTAATGATGCTAAAAATTCAGCTTTGGAATCAGAAATAAATTACATTTTAAAATATATTCAAATTAAAAACAGTTATTTTAAACAGTACCAATACCAGTAAAGTACCAAAAACATTTACTGTTTTTGCTGTACTTTGGATCAAATAAATACAGGCTTGGTGAGCAGAAGAGACTTAAAAAAAAAAAAAAAACATATTACTGTTTGAAAACTTTTGACTGGTAGTGTAATTACTAGAGGCATCAACAATCAAAAGGTGAACATTTATTAAAAAGCAATTAAAAAAATGTTTATTATTTAAATATTATTTATTCAACTTATTCATTTTTAACAAGAAATATAGTCATTTTTAAGCAATAGCTGAGTTAAACATTTAACCCGACCAATGGATCAAAATAACCCAGCATTTTTAGAGTGTATGTATTCACTTATTTTAGCAAAAATATAGCGAAACCAGTAATATTGAGAAATTCTGTTACAATTCAAAACAAACTGTGAATTTAAACTTATATATGTGACCATGGACCACAAAACCAGTCATAAGGTTAAATTTTACAAAACTGAGATGTATACATCATATGAATACTCAATAAATAAGCTTTCTATTGGTGTATGGTTTGTTAGGATAGGACAATATTTGGTCGAGATACATCTATTTGAAAATCAGGAATCTGAGGGTGCAAAAAAATCAAAATACTGAGAAAATCACCTTTAAAGTTGTCCAAATTAGGTTCTTAACAATGCAGATTACTAATCAAAAATTAAGTTTTGATATATTTACAGTAGGAATTTTACAAAGAATCATCATGGAACATGATCTTTACTTAATTTCCTAATGATTTTTGGCATAAAAGAAAAATCAAAAATTTTGACCCATGCAATGTATTTTTGGCTATTGCTACAAATATACCCCAGCGACTTAAGACTGGTTTTGTGGTCCAGGGTCACATATTTATCTGTAAAATGTGTGTGTAATATTGTTTTATGTGAAATATCTTAAAATGTAATTTATTTCTGTGACAGCGAAGCTGAATTTTCAGAATGCTGATTTAGTGTTCAATAAAAATGTGTTACTATGTTGAAATTAATACTTAATACACCTTTCAGGATTCTTTACGGAATAGAAAGGTAAAAAAAATAGTGTATTTGAAATAGAAATATTAGGCTATTTTATAAAAGTCTTTTCTGTCACTGTTTTTGCTGAATAAATGTATTTCTTTAAAACATATTAACAGGATAGATAGCTCGATAGCTTGATGGATAGATAGATTTCCTTTGTATTTATGAATCCCAGCCCTGTGTCTATTTCTCATATGACATAAAATGAGCGAAATCTCTGGTGAGCAGCACATAGCAGACACATGCTGTATTTGTCAGTGTGATATATACAGTCAGGGCTCGCTACAGCTCTTGTCAAGAGGGTTGGGTGTGAGGTGGCATATTCACAGTGGGAGTGTGGGTGTTGCAGGCCTGACAAGAGAGAGCAGGTGTCTCAGGACGGGCTGACCTCGCAGCTTTGACCCTGGGGGCCTATCAATCTAGATCTAATGGCGGGAGTGGGCAAGGAGGGGTAAGAGTGCAGGGTTAATTAGGGAGCCCTGCCACCCAAAAAATAAATACATAAATAAAAAATCTAAAAACCGTAAGCTGAGGTAAAAAGTTTTAACTTTGCATACATAGACTACATGTCACTTTGAATTGATAAATGTCATCTGTGTCCTGGAGCAGCAAAACAAATTAAATTACTTTACATATTAATTAATAATGTAACAATTTTGGGGAAAAAATGTGTTGAGGCATATATGAATATAAAAGAACTTGCTTTATGTGAGAAGGCCACTGTAGTGTACTTTATTGTTAATTTCTTTAAAAAAAAAATAACACAAAAAAACACTGTTCACAATGGCCCTTTACCACAAACCTTTTCTTTAGAAGAAGTGATGACCTGTGAAATATGAGCTGGTATAAGTAGTTTGAGATGGTTGAGGTTTCTCACCGTCTCCCATTCACATGCCACAAATTCTGTGTAACCGATACTGTTTGACCTTGGCAATTCCCACAAAAATATTTCTCAAACTATACAGGATCTAAAGTTGGTCTCAACCAATTGGGGCGAAATTATGCAAACAATGACACAACGTACCGACAGTGGAGGAAATTCCATCGGTGCTGACTGAGCGCTGTCATGTAACTACGTGACATACAGTACCTCTGAGTGATCCTCTTCCTGTTTGTGCGTCAGCAGAGGGTTATTGAGGTAAAATGTCACGTGAGATTAGACGCTAATGGCCGCGGCTGTTGAGAAACAGAACTTTGTGTGTTATGTCTGTTGGCGGAGCCTCTATTTCAGGCTCTTGCTATATTAACTGTAGTCCACCATGGGGTCCATGTTCACATACTAAAAGAGAACAACAAAGCAGCTGGTGGGTGACCTTCCACTCTCTCCAGTGAGCTCAGAGGAGGAGAGAGACGACATAGGCTGGCGCAACTCTCATGGTGCTCAAATACGACCCTCTCCCAGCCAACAGCAGCTGCTTCGCACTATTTTGGTCTTAGGATCACCGCAGCAATCCTCCAGACAAGGAACAATTTTCACACTCAAGGGGGAAGGACTGCTCTAAAATAAAACATACCTGTAAGCCTAGAGAGACGGCATGGAAGTAACGGGAGCCCCCCGTCTGGTCTGATCTCTTCTCTGTCTAATAATTTTCTGCATTCATCTGTGTAAACTCTTCTTTGTCTAATAATAGGTTATTAGGGATGATTCACACTGGGTGTTGGTCAAAGAAATGCGATTAAAACAGTGTCAAGACTTTGCAAAGTCACCTTTTTAATGATAATTTATATCAATAATTTCCAAAAAATAATATATATCTATATATATACCTTTCAGTATCATTAAGGTGTGTGGGACAGTTCATATCAAAACTTTCAGCAACATTTTTCCATATGTTCAACCTTTAAAATGAAAACAATACATTCAAAGCAATCTGAAAATGTGAAGATATTACAATGACACATTCAAGCCATTTTAAATGCCGTATTTAACCCTTTTGTGCTGTTGCAAGATTGTCAGCTAAGCTAGATCTTAAATCTCACAGCACAAAAGAGTTAAACTGAATGCTGTTTCACAATAAAAATACAGATTAGAAAAATACAGAAATTATAACTTATCTTGGTACAGAGATGAACTTTCTTATAACTTTTCTAAATCAAAATGACAAAAAAGTGTTTACTGGTTAAACAAACGCCAAATTTTCATGGGGAAATTTGAATTACATCTAATATGAATCAGGTCATAATGGAATAAAAACAGAAATAGAAAACAAAACAGCCATTTACATAGCCAATGAGTGTTTACCCCGCCACAAAAAGAAACATTTCTTTAAAAGATATTATTTCTTTGAAAATAAGTCTACATTTGAAGATTATTCTCTCTTGTCAAATGACAAGCCATCATCCATTCTGATGCTCTTCTCTTCCCTCCTCCTTCCCTCTCACATACTCTCGCAGTCTGACAAAACCTCTGTAAAAACAGTCACCCTGTTACTGCTGAAATTCATGCTTCACACCACACATACAGCCCCACATCCAAATACACCATGCACGCAGGATGTTCGAATCAATCAGCAAAAGATGCGGTGCTGTAATTTTAGTCAAGGCCATTTAGTGTCCAACTGTTGACTAAATATACTCTGACTTTGTATATAAAATAGATCTATTTATATGTATACATTTGTCATTTAAATACTGGTGCGACTGCACCATGTGCACATTAATTGCAACCACATCCTCATGCACCACCAGACCAAAATAATGGAGAATAACAGCAGATTTGCACAAAAAGTTCCTAATTAAGACAGCATTTCAAAACTCACATTTTCTGAGGTAAACTATAACACTGTTACAAATTCTTTAAAGGCAACCATCTCTACATTCGCATTTTAACCAGTGGGTCGACCTGAATGTATTCAACACAATTTAGCAGGCATAATATCGAGGCAGGTACCGCTCTGCGCGTGTCAAGTTAAGGGTAAGTGCGAGGGGTTTTGGGAAAGGATTAGAGGGCACAGTCTCAGGCCAAGAAGATTAAAGGTGCAAAATATCACAATTAGTCATTTCTCAAAAAAAAAAAAAATAAAATAAATAAAAGCCATGCATTATACCCTATGGTAAGTACATACTGCCTATCTTTCAAAAGAAAACACACACACAATTTTACAATAATACCTTAAATAAATAAATATATATATATATATATATATGTGTATGTATTTTTGAAATCAAACCACGCACTATACTCCTAAAAAAGCCAATTAAAAAAAAGTGTAATATAATTTTTTTTTTCTCCATGGTAAATCATACAGTTGAAACTGTAACGTGCTGTTATTTTCAGGTTTGATTTGACATTGGACTACTAGAGATATTTTCGTCATCCTTAGCTAAAGGTGCAGAAATAAAGAACACAACATGAAGAAAAACAAAGGAAAAAAGTCAAGACAAAGTCGTTAAACCAGTACCATGCACAGGCATGTCACGGATGAATCTCCTAGAACAGGAGCGAGAGATGTTAGACAAGGCTGTAGAGATGGGTAATGGAATAAGACTGGCAAGTGACCCTTTCAAAATGTGCATGGTGTTTCGAACCAAGCGGAAAGCGGACACTGGTACACACTCCTGCTGCCCAAACACACTGGCAACCCACTGCACATCTCCCCTTTAAAACGTCAGTTGGTAAAATAGTAAGGCAGCTGTTCGCTTCCGTCAACTAAAAGTGCATCTCCGAACATATCCAGTTAAGTCCCCCCATTCCACCCCTCCCCTTAGCAGCGGGGTGGACATGCACTTGACTGGTTACGGCTTGGATCAGCAGATTCTTTTTCTTTCCCAACGACTGCTTGCTTCAGCTTTCAGAGCCCAAGCGAGTCACAAATCATCGCCAGAGGAACTGGGTTGGCTCAGGCCGAATGGTCCGGGTTTCGTCTTTCTCCTGTGATTTGCTCTAATTCCAGTCGTCCAGTCCTTTGCCTGTGTCTGAGTCTGACTGGCGCCATTTTGTTTTAAAGGCCATTGACGCAAGTGCGGAGAAGAATTAGGGGCCTATGCCGCTAGGTTTCATGAGCTCACTGAAGGGTCGAAACAGTTAGAGGGTAAGTAATTATGTTGAATAACATTCAGGCACAGCTGCAATCACATGGCAAGAGTAAAGGTAGACTACATTAGTTGGTGACTGACATGGGCCAAAGATCAGGGCCTAGGGCAACCTGCAAAATCCTCCAGCTGAGTGCGAGAGTCTTACCTGAGTTTAATGTGCCGTCAAGTGAGGAAATGGACAAAAATAATTGCCAGTCCAATATTTATCAGCATCACTAGTATGACCAATATTGAGTTGGGACCCTGAAGAACCAGCGAAAGAGACAAAGCTGATATTAAAGACAATTAAAACGACATTGCTGTCATATAGGCATTAGGCATGCATCAATGTTGAGCTTCAGGCCAATAACAAAAAGCCAATAGGTAACACTTTAGAATAAGGTGTCTTATTGTAAAGTTACAATAACTATTTGTTAACAACAGTTCATTAACTAACATGAACAAACAATGAGCAACACATTCATTACAGTATTTATAAATCTGTTAACATTAGTTAATGAAATTCACAGTGCATTAACTAATATTAACAAACACAACTTTTGATATTTGATTTTAAGAATGCATTAGTAAATGTTGAAATTAATATGAACTAAGATTATTAAATGCTGTAGAAGTACTGTCAACCTGATCTCATGACAAAAACGTAACTGTGGGAATTTATTTTGACGTTGGTTTTGTATGTCACCGCAGTTGACTTGAATTGTCCGCCGAGTGGCGCTATAACTCTAATGCTCCGTGACGTTTTAAAATAATGTACCATCTGCACTACACCAAAACCTACTCAGTACTATGAACAAAAGCGAATGTAACTTAAAAACAATCGCATGCAGGCCGTTTCAGCTTGTTTTTCCGATCTCAAATCTTTCAGCTCTTTCATTGTGAGTCATATTTTTTACGGGATTCGTACCCGAGAATCCCGCATCCGAAGTCTAATTCCATGCCATCTGAGCTACCGAGCGAACGTGAAGCTGTAATCATAACTGTGTAAGAAAACGATTACAAGTGCTCATTATTTTACCTCCTCTAGTGTTCCTTTCTATTGAAAACTACAGTGATATGTACACTGTAAAAAGTTTTCACCACTTTCAACTTAAAAACCTAAGTTTAGCAGCTGCCTTAAGTTTTTAAGTTAAATCAGCTTAAAACTACAAGTCATTTTAACTTATTATAATAAAAATGAGTTGATATAACTTTTAAATGACTTAAGTTGATTTAACTTAAAATCTTAAAGGAACACTCCACTTTTTTTGGAAATAGGCTCATTCTCCAACTCCCCCCGAGTTAATAAGTTGAGTTTTACCGTTTTTAAATCCAGTCAGCCGTTCTCCTGTTCTGGCGATATCACTTTTAGCATAGCTTAGCATAGATCATTGAATCCTATTAGACCAATAGCATCACGTTCAAAAATGACCCACGAGTTTCGAAATTTGTCCTATTTAAAACTTGACTCTTCTGTAGTTATATCGTGTACTAAGACCGGTGGAAATGCAAAGCTTCAGTTTTCTAGGCTGATAAGATTAGGAACTACACTCCCATTCCGGCGTAATAGTCAAGGAAGTTTGCTGCCGTAATATGGCCGAAGCAGGAGCAGTAATACCACGCAGCACATGTGCAAATGCTAAACTAGCTGGGAACTCATTTCTGATAATACTCCGCCTGCTTCGGCCATATTACGGCAGCAAACTTCCTTGACTATTACGCCGGAATGGAAGTGTAGTTCCTAATCTTATCAGCCTAGAAACTCGCAGCTTTGCATTTCCACCGTTCTTAGTACACGATATAACTACAGAAGAGTCAAGTTTTAAATACAACAAATATGGAAACTCGTTGGTCATTTTTGAACGCATTGCTATTGGTCTAATAGGATTCAATGATCTATGCTAAGCTATGCTAAAAGTGATATCGCCAGAACAGGAGAAGGGCTGAATGGATTTCAAAACGGCAAAAATCAACGTATTAACTCGGGGGAGTTGGAGAATGAGCCTATTTCCAAAAAAAGTGGAGTGTTCCTTTAAGGCAGCTGCTAAACTTAAGTTTTTAAGTTGAAACTGGTGAAAACTTTTTACAGTGTACTTATTGGTACATATTTCGCGTCTTGCGAAAAAGTTCCCACAGGTACGTTTTCGTCATGAGATCAGGTAAAGTAAAGTGAAATGAAACCTTACTGTAATCTTAATACACTAACTTAAAAATCTTTACTTAAGAAATCTTAAAATAAATATAAATATATTTTTAATTCTGTGCATTATAATGTTGTGATTCCCAAAATACCTTTAAAAAGAGATTTTATATTTTTGTTTTAATTGTATTAATTGTATTTTAAATAAACAATATAGAATAATGACAGAATATATGTGACCCTGGACCACAAAACCACTTATAAGGGTCAATTTTTTAAAATTGAGAGTTATTCATCATCTGAAAGCTAATAGGATAGAACAGTATTTGGTCGAGATACAACTACTTGAAAATCTGGAATCTGAGGGTGTAAAAAAATCTAAATATTGATAAAATTGCCTTTAAAGTTGTCTAAATGAAGTTCTTAGCCATGCATATTACTAATTATGATATATTTACAGTAGGAAATGTAAAAAAAATATCTTCATGGAACATGATCTTTACTTAATATCCTAATGGCATAAACATTTTTGGCATAAAAGTCAAATCAAAAATTTTGACCCATACAATGTATTGTTGGCTTTTGCTACAAATTTAGCCATGCTACTTTCGACTGGTTTTGTGGTCCAGGGTCACATATTATATTGATAGTGATAAATGTCATGCATGTTGCAGCTACTTACTGACTCCTCCTCAACAATGTCAGTAGTAATTTCCATGCTGGCTTTCTTAGTTTCTGCTAGGCTCTTTGGCTTCAATGAATCCTGTTTCTTCAGTTTGGGTTGGGGTTTGCTCTCTTTGGCCATTACTGGTTTGGGAGTCGGTGCGCGGTACTGATTTGCAGGTGGCGGCATCCTGGTTTGAGCAGTTGACGTTGCATGGTGTTCTTCGTCCTCTGGATCATCGGGTGGCATCATCACCTCTGCCTTCACATAGTATCCGTGATACTGGGAGTGCAGCTCACCGTTCCCAGGGCTGGAGGCATTGGCGACCGGCGCCGGCGGCTTGGAGGGTTTGGCTACGGGTACTACCTCCTGTTTTACTTCCTGTTTGTCTGATATTCTGGAATTAGACTTGGTGACACCCGCTGTCAGGCTTTCGGCAGCAGGGGGCTTGTTCTCTTTGATGGCTTTTGGGGCACTTCTGTTAAAGAAGGGCTTTTTCTTGCTTTGGGGGGGTGAGGGGGGTGGAGTAGGACCGGGGCTTTGGGAAGGAGACTGGGTTGGGGTCGTGCCTTTGCGATAAAAGTGCGGACTTCCCGAAGGCGATTTCTCTTTCTTTTCTTCCGGTACTTCTTTAATCTCGATGGGCTCACTGGAAAACCTTTGCTTGATATAGTCAGGACCTTAAAAGGATATAAAAAAAGATTAATATTAAATAATTTAATTTATTTTATATTCAAATTTTTACAAAATTGAACAAAGTAAAAAATATCAAATGATTACTGTCTGACAAAAAGACCTTGATGCATCTAAATGTGGCTCAAATGCCTAATACTCAGAAACAACACATCTCAAGAGAGCCGATTGCGAATATCAAGCTCAGAATAAACTGCCAGCACAACAGATGCAATTTCACATTTTCACAGTCTCAGTCTGTTAGTGTTTATGCAGGGATGGACATTAAGAACTTTGCCACTTGCTTTATGATTCAAGTCTGAGCTTCCAGTCATTCTCCGGATTCTCCAGACCACGGATATGGCCAGAGTGGCCTCACAGCTGACACAGATGGGCTTTCTAGAACTTGCACTGGACCGTGCCCAGGCCCAGGCCCAGGCTGCAAATAAATCACACTGTTTATCAGCCTTTTTTGCAAAGCTAAAGTGAGGAACAGCTCATCTACAGAAAGTGTTGACAACAAGCACTCTCTCAAAAAAAAAAACTGTGAGTACATTTCAGAAAAAAAACTTTCAGTCCATGTTGCTCCCTTGTGAAAGTTGTGTTGATGCTTTGAGGAGGCACAAAATGTGTTTTAATATTTCTGCGAGAGTCTGCAGGTCACAGGAGAACTCATAAGCCTCACTGCACTAAGGTTATTTTTACAAAGTCTGTAAGGATTTTTGACCTTGTATATTATAACATGACTTTTACATATACCACCAGCAGCCTAATTATTATGAAATAAAATATATATTGTAAACTAAAATGAGTGTCTCACTAATATAAATATTTGCCATTTGTATCCCAATCCCTAAGATATGATTCTGTAAGGTTATTAAAATGGTTAAAATAAAATGGAATGAATGAGTCCTGCACTAGAGTTGACTAGTCCTGCACATGCAGACAACTAAGGTTGTGTAAAATTCAGAACCGAAAAATCAACTACATTTTACTTCATGAGCTGGAATTTAAAACAAAATGTATGACATAACTAAAGGGAAATTAGCCGGGTTTCCATCCAAAGTTGCAAATTTAACTTGCAATATCACATAAAACATTTGTGTATAAGCACCGTTTCCATCCAATCAGTCAAAGAGAACAAAATCGTCTTTTCCTAATAAGCTTGCACTATATATCACTAGGCAAAGTAGGAGAAGCCACAGAATATAGTCGTTTTCATATATAATAAATGACTTGCACCTCAGAGCGTGCAGACGAAACACAGTAAATGCAAATATTGCTTTCGAAGGTGGATGCCTGTTGTTTGGTAACGCAGTTCTAGGAGGCAATTGTACAGAAATACTTTGATGGCAGACTTTGCTTGGGCATTTCAGAATGACCATAACAACATTTCAGATGGGTGCGCTGGTTAGTCAGGTTTTGCCGTCCCATAGTGTAAAGTCACATGGCTTTTTTGATGCGTATGGAGGAATTTATTTGGCAAATGTATTTCCATCTCCCATTATTTCCATTAACCCTTTTGTGTACAAACGTTTCTAATGCGATACTTCAAAATACGCATAAAAACAGGATGACGGAATTGTTGATGGAAAAAAATGACATGGAAGGTGAAACTTTTGAGTTTTTTGTGTTCCCTCAAACAAAACTTTGTGATGTAAATTATATGGAGTGGGAGGAAAAACTATATTTCAATGCCTTTGTGAGCAACACAGCATTTCTTTGGGGAACACAATACTTCTTCTCCATGCAATTGTCCAACCCCACAGGTAAAGCATTCTGGAAAACAGAGCTACAAAACTATTAGTTGCGATTAATCAACTCAATATAAAAGTTTAGGATGGTAGCCCTGTTAGTAGAAACATCTGATCTCATTGAGAAACGCATAGGTATTTCATAAGTTAAAGATACAGAAAAAATGTATTCGGCTCTGATATATCTACCACAGTTGGAATTCTGCAATATGATTCTTTGGACCCACCCAACCGGTCATAGTGGACTAAATTTTCCCCCTAAACAGCAGCTTTAATCCCACTGTGGCTGTGCTGTCAGAACCGGCTAGTGCGCAATTAACTGACAATTGAGTCTAAGCTGCTGTTAATGTAATAGCAATGATTTCTATTTATTATTTATTTATATTAATTATACATTATATATTATTTATTTAAAATAGTTGAGGAAGCAATAAGGATTTTGAACAAGACATAGTATCCACAATGTGTAAAATATATTTAGCCTCGCAAGCAAGACGTCAGTGGCCAGCCATGCAGGCCTGCGATTGAGTTGGGGGTGGGGATTTAAGGATTCCACTAGGAGTGTTTAGGAATTATCCCGAAACCATTTGGTAATGTATGGACAAATGCCAAAGGCTTTTTGGCTTTAACAAGGCTTTATATGAGCAGAAAGAGATATGAGAAGAAACTGTGGCCTCACTGAATTGAGGTTAATGTTATATTATAAATCATACATATATACGCTGTATGGCATTCACCAACTCGTTTCATATCTATTGGTTGAAATAAAAAACGAAATGTGACCCTTGACCACAAAACCAGTCATAAGGGTCATTTTTCTGAAATTGAGATTTATAAATCACATGAAAGCTCTGAGTCTTTGTGTTTAAAAAAAAAATCTAAATATTGAGAAAATCACCTTTAAAGATGTCCAAATGAAGTTCTTAGCCATGCATATTACTAATCAAAAATTACATTTTGATATATTCACAATAGGAAATGTACAAAATATCTCCATGGAACATGATCTTTACTTAATATCCTCAATCAAAAATTAATAATTTTCACCCATACAACGTATTTTGGCTATTGCTGCCAATATACCCGTGCTACTTAAGACTGGTTTTGTGGTCCAGGGTCACAAAGGTTCTATAATAAAATATACAGTCTGCCACACACATTTACAATTCTTGACCCTGATGGGATTTTTAAAATAAATTGCAGGAATTAAAATCAGAGAAGAGGTAGATAATTTATGCAAATGATATTCCTCCCCTTCACAACTCATTTGCAATTGCATCTGCTCTCTTTGCCTTTGCTTGACAGGAAGGCAAAAAAGAGACACTTGACCCAGACACAAAGACAAGGACACAAAGGGAGTAATTAGGGAGGGGCAAAAGGGCATAGAAAATGTGTGTTTGTGTGTGTGTGTGTGCGCGTGGATGGTGGGATACCTGGTTGATAGAAGTTGGGGGATAGATCTCTGGCCACTGCTCTGGCGATATCAGAGTCCTGGCTGGCAGATAGGGACGCCTGGTCAGCTGCCTCTGCTTTGGCCCTGGCGTGTGCGGTTCTAGGTAAAGCAAAAAGACAGAGCTGGAGTCAGACAGCTTGGAGGATAAGATACGGGAGGAGGGTACATCACTTTAACACTGCTCCTGGCAGTATCAGCCACCACCACTGCAGTGGCTGCAAGTTCACTGTGCCGCTCACAACAAGCACACAAAGATGCATTCATTAACAGAAGCTAAGAAACAAGTTTCTATGCTGTGAATTGGTTTCGTTTTTCTATTCACAAAAAGCTAATAGTGTTAAAAATAGAGGCAATGTTTGTATTAATCAGTTGAAAGAGTGTGGGATTGTCCTCTGTCAATATACAGACATCTAGGACTGAGAGATATAGCAAAAAATGAAATAAAATAGTAAAATTAAATAAAAGAATTATATTCACTACTATTCCAAAGGCTGAGGTCCATATTTTTTTTTTGTCTTCTCTCAATATACAAACATATAGGGCTAAGATAAAATAAAAAATATGAAATAAAATGACAAATTAAAAATATATACAATAAAACGACATATTAAAAAATATATAATAAACTGACAAATTAAATAAAATGAAATAAAATATCTAGGGCTAAGAGATAAAAAAATAAATAAAATTATTCCAAATATTCCAAATCCTGGGGTTCATATTTTTTTGTCCTCTGTCAATATACAATGGGCTGAAAGATAATGATAAATAATAATATTAATAAATAATAACAATAATAATAATATAATAATAAATAAATAAATAAAATATCTATGCTAAGAGATATAGCAAAAATAAATAATAAAAATAAATAAAAAATAATTGATATTCACTAGTATTCCTAAGGCTGAGGTCGACATTTTTTGTCCTCTTTCAATATACAAAGGGCTGAAAGACAATGAAAAAAAATAAATTATTAAAAAAAAAATAATAATAATAATAATAGAATAATAATAAATAAATAAATAAAATATCTAAAGCTAAGAGATATAGCAAATAAATAAATAAATATATATATATATATATATATATATATATATATATATATATATATATATTCACTACTATTCCAAAGGCTGGGGTTCATATTTTTTGGTCCTCTGTCAATATACAAAGGGCTGATAGATAATGAAAAAAAAAAAAAATAATAATAATAATAATAAAATAATAAAAAAATTAAATAACTAAAATATCTAGGGCTAAGAGATATAGCAAAAAAATAAATAAAAAAAAATAAATGATATTCACTACTATTCCCAAGGCTGGGGTGTATATTTTTTGTCCTCTGTAAATATACAATCATATAGGGCTGAGATAAATAAAAAAAATAAAAAAATACATTAAATTAAATTAAATTAAATTAAATTAAATTAAATTAAATTAAAATTGATATACACTACCATTCCATGTTTTAGCATTTATTAACTTTTTAAGTATTATTACTATTTAACTATGGAACTTTCTATTCAGCAAAATATATTTTTTTAAAATATATCATGGTTTTCACAAAAATATTAAGCAGCACAACTGTTTTGCACATTGATCATAATGTTTTTAAGAAACATATGTTTCTTGAGGAATAAATCAGCATATTAAAGTAAAGCTATAGTAATATTACAGTAAAATTCAGCATTGACGTGACAAAAATTAATTACACTAAAATTAATAAAAGTGTAAAAATGTTTCACATTATTACTGTTTTTACTGTATTTTTGATGTATTTGAAGTTCACAAAGATTTATGCCAACTTTAAAACTATTGCAAATATATACATATTTAATACACAGCAAACAACTCTATATTTAATCCATAAACTTTTAAATATAACTTAGTATTTTGTATCAGCCCAACAAGGCCTTAAATAACCCACTGGATTAACACTTGTTAAGAGGATGTTCACATGAGTGAGTGAAGAGAGCGTACAGATGTATGTTACACTATAAGGTACACAGTACAACTTCAATTATTTATATAGAGATATGCAGTGCAACGAACACTAGAAGGCCATCCAAACCTAATTTTAGTTTGTTTTACATTTAACATTTAATACATTGGAAAACTTTTGCAAGGTTACTCTTACTATCAACAAAACTAGACTGCTCTTCTTTCAGACAGTGGCCTACTTAACCAAATCCCCATCACATACACTGACTAAAATATAAATATCGGTGCTTTCTCCTCCCTCACTATTTGTTAAACATTTAACCATTACTATTTTTTTCTTCTACACACACCAGTCTTACTATGAATGAAGTCGTAAGTGTTAGCCGGCTTTCAGGAAACATTCCAGACAAAGTATCTTTCGAAGTCCATCCACATTACAACTGTTAAGCTAAGCTTGCTTTTAAGGGATCATAGTCTTTAACTGTGGGGTGGAGCTTTGTATTCATCACATTCTAAGAAGAGCTATGCAAATAAATTAAATCGAATCTAAAGCTCTGGTTGAATAAATTAAACTAGCCAGCCTTTACTTTTCCTTAAAAAAATAAACCTCAAGTAATGAGATCTGCTGCACTGTATATACTTAGTACAGTATAATTGTGATATATAGCACTGGTCCTCTACTGCGAATAGCAATAATGGTGATAAATGAAACTTTAAGTAGGAGGAAGATATACTGTAAGCTTGATTTAGAGAGTCATGTCACGGTGTGGTAGCGCTAACACAAATATACCGAGTGTCTGGTCTTCGTAGAGCAAAAGCAGCTCTAATGCTCTGTGAGAACGGGATTAATGATTTATGGTTCATACCAAACCAGCCCAGTTTGAGGCTTTTTTTGAAAGAAATTAATAATTTTAATTAGCAGGGATGCATTAAATTGATGAAAGGTAATAGTTAAGACGTTCATACTGTTACAAAAATATATATATATTTCTAATAAATGCTGTATCTTTTGAACTTTCTCTTCATCAAAGACTCCTAAAAAGTATATTTCCAATAAATGCTGATCTTTTAAACATTTTATTCATCAAATAAAGTGTATTAGGTTTCCATTTTATTAAAAAATATTCATCAGCGCTACTGTTTTTAACAATGATGATAAGAAATGTTTCTTGAGCACCAAATCAGCATATTAAAATGATTTCTGAAGGATTACATGACATTAAAGACTGGAGAAATGGCTGCTGAAAATTCAGCTTTGCCATTACAGAATTAAACTACTTTTTAAAATATATAAAAATAGAAAACAGTTCTGTTAAACTGTAATAATATTTCAGAATATTACTATTTTGACTGTATTTTTGCTCATATAAATGCAGCCTTGGAGAGCATTAGAGACTTTTTCCAAAAACATTAAAACAACCTCCAGAATCCAGACTTTGCATTGTGAAATGATTGGTCTTAAAGGGATAGTTCACTTAAAAATAAATCTGCAAAAGTCAATTTTAACTTATGCAAACATAAAGAAGTGATAAAGATTATTAGTGAAATTTTACTTTTGTCTGTTCGTAACAGAAAGATAAAATAAATAGATTAACAAATAAATGTTTTGTCAAATGGGTTTGAAAATACATGAGTGTGACGGTGTGTTCACACGGGGCGTCAGCGTCAACGCTTCCCATTGAGTTTGAATGGGTGACGTCAAGTGTTGCCGAAAAGAATTGTGGATCCATCGGCGGCGCTTCACTGGCGTTGCTCGCGGCAGAAGTTGAGAATTTTTCAACTTCTGCCGCGAGCAACGCCAGTGAAGCGCCGCCGACGGAAGCGTCAGCCAATCAGGATCGCTCTATGCAAATACAGTAGCCAGGCGACAGCCAATCATGTTCGTCCTGTTCAAGAGAAGCAAACTGTCTAATTTCATTGGCTGATGCTGCTATGACCATGGCGTCAGTCCCAAACTTTAGCCACGCCTTCCGTCAAGCGTTGACGCCCCGTGTGAACACACCGTGAGTAAAAATGACATTTCTGGGTGAACTGTACCTTTAAATGTGTGACCATGGACCACAAAACAAGTCATCAGGGTCAATTTTTTGAAAATTTGGATTTATGCATCACCTAAAAGCTGAATAAATGAGCTTTCCATTGATGAATGGTTTGTTAGGATAGGACAATATTTGGTTGAGATTTAACTATTTGAATGGGTGCAAAAAAAATCTAAATATTGAGAAAATCGCCTTTAAAGTTGTCCGAATGAAGTTCTTAGCAATGCATATTACTGATCAAAAATAAGCTTTGATATATTTATGGTAGGAAATTTACTAAATATATTCATGGAACATGATCTTTACTTAATATCCTAATAATTTTTGGCATAAAAGAAAAATCGATCATTTTGACCCATACAATGTTTTGTTGGCTATTGCTACAAATATACCTGTCCTGATTTTGTGGTCCAGGGTCACATATGTGACTTTGAATTCAATATCGCTTACTACTGATTAGCCCTCCAAACGATTAAAAATCAACTAGAAGCATGGCTTTTCTAAACATACGAGGCATATATAATATTAACACAATATTAAGAGAGCATCTACATACTATTTGTCAGCCAAGTAATAAGCAGCACCTTCCCCAGGCGTTAATGGACCTAATGTGATATTCTTTGGAGTCTGAGCCAAAGAACATCTCCTAGGCGACAGATGGAGCACTTGCAGAAATTCTGAGGGTTTTAATTTGGCAGTGTGTCCTCACATTCGCCCACTCTATCACACACAAGAGCTCAGATAAAGATGTGAAGAGGAGCACATCCTCCTCGCTCGAGCCCACAGCAACTTGACACGTGTCTTGATTCTGATCTGTCCAGTTAGCCTTTACAAATCTGGACGTATTCTTACGCTGCTAGTTGATGTGATGTTTTCAGTGATCAGACTACACTGATAATTAATATAAACATTTTACGGCTGCAAATCACTAAAAATATTTAAGCATGATTAATCTCATATTTTTTTCTTTAGTTCAATTTAGTTAAAATTCCATAATTGTCAAAACAAAATAAAACACAGCAGTGAAACAGGAAATCTGCAATGTGTAAGAGTTTTTTTTCACTAACATGTCTATGAATGACAGACAGCATTTCACTGATGTGCGATACTTCACTTCAATTAAAACTGCAGTTCAAAGAATGTTAATGACTCTTAGTTAAACTCTAATAGAGCAAAAGAAATGCAGGGTTAAATACAACCCAGTGCTGGGTGAAATATGGACAAACTCAACATTTGACATGTCAACAGGTGAACATTTATTAATAAGCAATTAAAAAATATATATATTATTATTTATTCAACTTATTAATAAATGTTTATTTATTGAACATATTAATTAATGTTAATTTCCTACATATTTTGGTTAGTTTGGTCAGTAAGATTTATTTTAAAGAAATGTATACTTTAATTTGGCAAGGACTATACATTCAATTTATGCTGACAGTAAAGAATTAAATGATATTTCAATTAAATGCTGTTCACTAAAAATGACAGTGATTTTAATGGTGAAAACCTATTAACTGGATAAATACTGGATAAATACTGTATCGGACATTACATGTTTTTTACGGTAATATACAGTTTTCGAAGTGAAAAAGAATGTATAATTTACAGGGAATAACTTAAATCTGCAAAACCTTGAATGTTGCTACTGTATTTTTTTATGGTAAAATGTTTCCATCAACAGCTGCCAATTTTTTACATTTTACAGATTTATTTTTACATTTTTACCTTGTTCTTTTGAACTTTCTATTTATCAATTAATTATGAAAAAAGGTATGAGTTTCCTCAAAAATTTATAATAATATTAAATATTTCTTGAGTACTAAAAAAGCATATACAAATTCTGAAGGGTCATGTGACACTGAAGACTGAAGTAATGGCTTCTGAAAAATTCAGATTTGCCATCAGAAATAAAATCACATATTAAATATTAAAATAGAAAACTGTAATTTTGAATTGTAATAACATTTCACAATATAACTGATTTGTCTGTATTTTTGATTAAATAAATGCTTTTGAGTATAAGAGACTCACTTACTGATGCCAAACATTTTGAATAGTACCATATTTGATTAATTTAATTTAATTAATTAATGTTAAAATGTTGAGTTTGACAGCTCTCAAACAAATAAAATGGACAGGAATATTACAAAAATGGATTAACCTAAAATATATAATTTGGGGACAAATAAGTCAAATAAAAGTAAGTATGCCTTTGATTATGCAAGATTTCAATACTTTAATAGGTTGGTATATTAACATTATATTAGTTATTGATGAGTTACTGTTTTTCTAAACAAAAATTTAAGTTAAATTCGCAAAACGTGGCTACTGTATTTTTAACAGTAAAGTTCCGGCAACCACAGCTGCCAGTTTTTTACCGTTAATTTCATTCAAAATGTTTTACAGTGTTTTTTTACACTTTCTATTTATCAACTAATCCTGAAAAAAGTTTCCTCAAAAATATTAAGCACTAAATAAGCATATTAGAAAGATTTCTGAAGGATCACGTGACACTGAAGACTGGAATTATGGCTGCTGAAAATTCAGATTTGCCATCACAGAATTAAAATCACATTTTAAAAAATATTAAAATAGAAAATGTATTTGTATTTGAAAAAGTGTCTTATGTTCACCGAGGTTGCATTTATATGATCAAAAATACAGTAAAAACTGCAATATTGGAAAATAATATTACAATTTAACAGAACTGCTTTTTATTTGTATATATTGCAAAATGTAATTCTATTCTGTAATGGCAAAGATGAATTTTCACCAGCCATTACTCCAGTTTTCAGTGTCACACGATCCTTCAAAAATCACTACAAAATGCAACGTATAAAGCAGATTACCATAGAAGAAACAGGCGTCTATATAAACTGTTGTTGAGGACAAACAGAAGATTAAGAAAAATGGTTAATCTGTTCAGGTAATCCCATCTATTAAAGCCTTGACCAGATCTAGAGATTCATAGGATGCATAAATCTCTCATTATGAAACCAACTTTTTACAAAAACTGAACCATGGTAAGAAATGTTTCCACCAAAATATCATAGTTTCTACAATCTCCTCAAAAAGTAATAAAATGACAAAGCTATTCCTGTATCCCATAGAGTTGCAGAAACTCTAATATTTTGGCAGGAATTATGACAGCCACGGTAAGAAGAAAGTCAGTGCTGACAGGATAAACGCGCACACATACGTGCAGCTTTAAACCTGAGTGCTCTAACAGATGATAACAGGACGCAGACTGGCTACTGTATCAGTGACGGCTGCAAGACTATATTCTTGTCAGCGATTGAGAAGCCAACTCCTGCCTTGCCTTATTTAGTCAGGCTCAGTGCTGACACACAGTGCACACATGTGTGAGAGAACACAGGTCTGAGTGAGAACCCCCTCTCCCTCTCTCGCGCGTTCTTTTTTTCAAGACTCCTTCAAGGCAAGCCAAAGCCTTCTCAGACTCTCCACACATTCCCTGAACCCTCACAGTGCTTATCACTTCTCTGTGTAACAATCTTCAAAGGCACTGAGAGATATTTAATTCATCCAGCAGCTCTGGGACATATTACTATTTCATTAGCTACACGGACTGCGCAAGCCTCATTATAGCAGCTTTCATTAAAATTCATACTCTTTCAGCTATCAGAAAGAAGCACATGGTAATGAATGAACAGGACAAGGACATGGGTTTTGTGCTGGCAGAAAGAAGTAAATAACTGCATTAATAGAGCAAAGCAAAATGTGCTAATGCAGAAACCTGCACGTGAAAAACATAATAAAGAAACACTAAATTAAAGAATAGTTCATTAAAGAATTTACAATTCAGTTGACTTTCTTTCTTTTATAGAACACAAAATCAAGAATAATATAATATGGAGGTCACTTTTGAAATTACAAAAATAACAGCTGGAGCTTTCAAGCTTTAAAATGCCGTTATTATGCCATTTTGACTATTGCCTTTCATGCAGTGTGTAATGTAACTATATGTGAATGCAAACCGCAACCGAAAAGGTACGATAACTAAAGTTATTGCCTCCCAGAAGAAAGAATCAACTCTGAACAGCCCAAATGAGTCGTAAGTATTCGAATCCCAATTCCGTGATGGCTACATGTCATAGTGTACCACATTTTATAATTCCCGCCTTTGTTCTACGTTGACCAGCTGCGAACAAATTGACCCCCCCTCAAACACGTCATTTTACGGACGTATGCTTCTCTAGTGTCCCAGAATTCAACAAGGGATTCACAAAATGCTTACTCTTAAAAGATGGCTCACTACTTAATTTGGACTAGCTGGCTTCACTGAATCACAACCTGAAAGGATAATTAGAAATTGATGTTTATATTTTCTATCGAGCGTTCAAAATACAGAACTATGACAATAGGTGTATCGTTTCTGACATGTGCTGTATGCGGTAGACCAATCACAACAGACTAGGCCATCTGACCAATCAGAGCAGACTAGACTCATGGAAAGGAGGGGTTTAGAGCAACTAAAAGCCCTTTTTTAATTATCTAAGTGCATGTTCTGAAGCTCATGGCGCAGGTGAACTTAGGGCACGTCTAAATCTACTTTTGCTAGTTTAACGACAGAAAAAAATGGTTGGCGCACAAGGCACATGGTCCAAAAGGTCTGTACCTATTCTCTCAATGAGTCATGGGTCAATGTGTTTTGGGTATAACGTCCAATAAACCAATCAGAGTCTCATCTCCCATTCCCTTTAAAGTCGGTTGCGCTTACGGATTCAAAATCTACATGGCAAATGAATGCTTTAGGGATGTGCACGAGTACTCGATTAATCGATTACTCGATCCCATCAGTGACGATCGAGCATGAAAATGACGATCGATTGGCTCTAAAAATGCATTTTTAAAATTCAACTATTTTCATTCTTTCTGATTGGTTATGCTGGTATTTGGGCAGTAGTCTGATATTTGATTGGTTACGGCTGTGAGAAGTTACGGTCTAGAGACAAGACTGGAGCACAGAGCGAAAATGGCTTCTAAAGCGCGCAGGGCTTCAGTTGCCGATGTTGCCGAAGTAACCGGAGAAGCGCATCCACTACTTTATGATTGGCACGTAGTTGAAGCGCACATGCATTTTGTGTAGATAAATACAATTCGTAATACCATTTACATATTTATGTATCTAGGCTATGTGATTAATTTTATATACAATGCGTCATGTAGAAAAAGCGCTTCAGCTTCACCTCATGCTGTTATTTCTTTTAAATGTTTACAGTATACTGTGACGCAAACACCCTGCCCCTTGCTTAAACTCCACCCCCGATTAATCGAGTAATCGTTTCTCATACCTGTGGATTACTCGAAATGAAATATTATCAGAAATACCCATCCCTAGAACGCTTCTACAGAAAGAAAACAAATCTGCCATGCGCAAGGTTAAAACATGCACAATAATAATCGTTTACATTGTAAACCTTTTATTTTTAATATGTGGCATGTTTGTGTGCTGCTGTGTGTCCCTGTGTGCGTAATAAGCAGAGTGTATGCGCATTGTGTACCCGCCTATAAATAAATAAAAAAATACTGCGCCATTGAATTTAGACCAGGGTATACTTGGTCAATGGTGCACTCGTTTTAGTTGCCTCAAAATAGCAACGTGCCAACAATGTGCCTGAACACACCTCGTTTTCAGACCAGCACACCCATGGACGAACAGATGGAAGAGCATTTGCTATTTAAACAACAATGGCGCTGGATGTGAAAATGATAACTGCATCAGGCTGAAACTAGGAAAAAACATTTGAGACGCGTCGCGCCTGGTATCACATTGTGCCGGGTGTATGATACGCCCTTGAATCTTTGAACTGCTTTGAATGAATCATTTGAGAATCACTGGAAAATTAGATATTTAATTATTTGACCTTGCGTGCATGTAAACCTTTTGTTGAAGACTCCTAAAACAATTTAATAACCCTTACAAATGGCATAACAGGGGCACTTTAAATAAGAATGTAAAAGCATCACAAAAGTGATTCAGATAAAGTTTTACAAAGCTTTGTTTGATGAACAAACTGAAATTTAGGTAATTATTCACTGATAATCATCAGTCCGCTTCATTAAACTAAATCATTCAGATCTGTTTTGTGAACTGAATGAACTGAATAATTAAAAAGAATGATTAATTCCCAAATCTCTCTGTTGAAAAAAAAAAAAACAGTATATGATGGTTAGTTATGTTTTGAAGCATGGCTGCTGGTTTAAGCTGGTCATGAGCTGGTTTATGCTGGTTCTAAGCAACTAGCTTCTGCTCTGGACCAGCACATGACCAGCTTAAACCAGCTCACACCAGCAGCCATGCTTCAAAACATACCTGAGCTACTGAACTCAGAAGAACACATCCAGCAAAGCTGGGGTGAATGTAAAGATTTTCAGTCATATGAATCCCTTTTATAATGCTTTTTTTTAATTTTGAAGCTTGACAGCCTCAGTCCTCATTAGTTCATATTGAAAAGAATGGCACTGCAAGTTTGGAACAACATGTGGGTGAGTAAATGATGACATAAGTTTCATTTCTGGGTGAAGCATAATGTAGTCATCCTTTACTCTCCGAGTGTGTCTCTAAATGTGTATCTTAAATTGAAGGGAAATTAATACTAAACAAGTGAGAATCTTCTACTTCAGAATCGGGGTTCAACACCAGCATCAGAAGTGCTAGCCTATAGGCTCACATGTCCTTACATAAATTAGAGGTACCGCTCAGCTCACACAACATTACTGAGTCCCTGTTTAACACACTCTGATCTTGACAACCTGCTTTGAGTTGCAAAAATCGATGTGTGCCTTCAGCCAGCTGTGTTGATGAATTACAAGAGTAAAAAAAGGAAGTTTTAGTGGAGTGGAAAAAACGTGTTGCTGTATTAGTAAAAAAAAAATCCTCCACAATTCCATGTGTGACTTAATCGATAATTATGTGTTATGTATAGTTATTAAAATAACTGATGGTAATTCAATCCCATAGGTATGAAGCAGCTTTGCCTTTGAAAACGCATTTGCCGTTTGATTTACACATGCCACCAAAGTTACATAAGTATCTCCTCAGAGCAAATTACATCTGTGCCAAACTTCTCTTAAGAATTAAAGGCCTTTTTCATTGTTGTAATGAGCAGCAATGCATTAAAGTGCCATGCAGTTTCTCCACTAAAAATGTTTAAATGATTATAAGCGTTATGACTGGCACCCCGATTCCTCTGTGACTTCATTCAGCACATCCTGTTGGCCCTGCATTGATTATGTGATCAGTATGTGAGCTATGGCCGGAGGGCATGTGATGGCACTCATGCAAACAGACTATTCAACGGGGCTCTTCTGCACAATAGCTGTTTGCCTGGTGACCTCCCTGCTGCGTTTTACTCATTCACATGAGGGCGAATGAGCACCGTTCAACTCCTCTACAGCATGCAGGTGCTATGTTGTAATTAGTGTGAGCAATACTATTGGTTAGATGAAGAAAATTATGTTTCATTGAGTTTAGAAAGAGAGTGTTGTTGTAATTATGCCCTTGAGATGCAATTGATAGTGTGGTGTAGCATTGATCTGGAGGAAGTATTAACCTTGAGGTGGCAATTTCTACTTTTGTTCGGGCAATGGCAGACGCTCTTATGGCTCCTTCAACGGCACGGTCCACTTTCTGCTTCGTCTTGGTGTTCTTGAGGGGAATAAGCTGCTTCTTGATGCCACGCACCAAAACGTTATTTTTGTACTTCCCCTCTTCTTTCGTCCCATCTGGGAATATCGTGCACCCGTAGCCGTGGCGTTTGTTGTTTATCCACTCGCCTTCGTATTTCATCCCATTTGAGCGCTCGCTGACACCGAAGCCATTCCGCTTGTCATTCTTCCACTCACCCATGTACGACTCGGTGGTGGTGGCATCAACGTTGTCCTCAGCTGGCATGTACTCATCAGCCACTTCTCCGTCGCCAAAACTAATGGTGGAGTTTGCGTCACTAGAGCTGATGCGGCTCATTGTGGCGTCGCTTCGTGCCGAACTGCGCTTGCTGGATATGGAAGAACGGGAGTCTGACTTCCTCAGCTGCTTGAGGCTTCCAAACAGCGAACCCCGTCTGAAAAGGCCCTTTTTTTTGCCGGAGCCCACTTCGCTGTCACTGTGGAAGTTCAGGACGAAGCCGCCACGGGTTCCAGCAGGGCTGTCGGACATGTGGTCGTGAAGAACGGAGCCGTTACTCTGCTCGCTGCGGAGGGAGGCCAGTGAGGTGCGCAGCGGGGAGCGGATGACAGTGGCCATGCCGTAAGGCACGCTCTGACGTACACCATAGCCGTGTCGCATGCCGCCCATCCACTGGCCCTGGTACGTACCTGACAAAGGGATTAGAGAGACTTTAGTCTAGATATTGCATAACACATAATACAGGGATTACAAACAAAAGAAAACACCAGAGGAACTAACATGTCTGGGTGCTTTGATGTTTTTAAGCTATTTTTATTAAGGCATCACAATATTTTTAAGCTAATTAGATTAAATAATGCATTCATTTAAATGATTCAAATAAATAGATTATTTAAATAAACAATTTATTCATTTTTTATTTATTCTGCATACCATGAACACGGAAAAACAGTATTAGTAATTGAAGACCTTCTTAAATTTTATCCTAATATCTTATATTCTATTAAAATCTATTAAAAGATGAAAGCATCCACTTCAAGATCAATCTACCATCAAGAAACATGAATTTAATCTTTCAAAGCAGTAGGATTTGACTTTGAAGTCATCAAGGCTGCATTTATTTGACCAAAAATACAATAAAAACAGTAATTGTGAGAAATATTATTACAATTTAAAAGTTTTCTGTTTTAATTTTAATTTATTCCTGAGGTGGCAAAGCTAAATATTCAGCATCATTACTCCAGTCTTTAGTGTCACATGATCCTTCAGAAATCATTGTAATATGATGATTTAGTGCTTAAGAAACATTTCTTTTTAATCATCATTGTTGCAACGGTTGTGCTGCTTAATATTTTTGTAGAATCCGTGATTCTTTGATAAATGTGACCCTGCACCACAAAACCATATTAGGATATTAAGTAAATATTGTATTCCATTAAGATATTTTATAAACTTCCTACCATAAATATATAAAAACGTAATTTTTGATTCGTAATATGCATTGCTAAGAACTTAATTTGGACAACTTTAAAGGCGATCTTCTCAATATTTAGATTTTTTTGCACCCTCAGATTCCAAACATTATCCTAACAAACCATACATCAATGAAAAGCTTATTTATTCAGCTTTCAAATGTTCAAAAATTGACCCTAATGACTGGTTTTGTGGTCCAGGGTCACAAATATAAAGTTTAAAAGAACAGAACTTATTTGAAATAATCATTTGTAACATTGTAAATGTCTTAACTGTCACTTTTATTAATTTCCTTTTAAATAAATCTTTAAATAACTGATCCCAAACAACTGAACAGTTTTGTATGTCCTCACTATTCAATATATAGTCATTTAATCTGATTTGAGCAGATATCCAAAGTGCTAAAATGCATAAATGAAATAACATCAGATTATAACTAAATAAATTACTGTCAGGCTAGTAATATACAGGTGTAATCCAATCTACATTATGACGCTGAAGTGACGAAGTGAACAGCTCTCCCTCCTATATCTCATATGCCGGCCTGTCAGACCTAACAGCTTCAACAGCAGAGCCAGCACTATTTTAAAACATGGAAGTAATCTGAGCCGTTGTGAAGTTTGTGACTCCAGCCAACCATAACTCTTATTTATTTACCTATTTATTCACTCATTCCTTCTGATTCTGCGTATGTCATAGTCTCTACAGCAGTAATGCTGAGAAGCTTAAATTCCAATAATAAGTAAAGATGCAGAATGGAAGTGACTTAATATGCGCAAAAGAGCCTCTGTCTCAGCAGTCCAGCCGAGCTATAACACTATTTTCAGGATTCTTTGCAGAAGATGAAAGTGAGTTATGAGTAAGCGGTAATGTGCGACCCTGCCTCATAAATTCGACAGTAGGCCTAACTCTCTGACGCCACCACATTTCAAGAGAACTTCATGCTCCTTGCCAAATATCAATTTACCTTGGATTTAAATTTCTACTTAAAAGACTTCATAATATATTACTATGCAATCTAAAAGTTATTTAAACAGTAATGCTGTTTTATCACTTTGTAATTTAGTCACATTTAATGAAACATAGATACATATTCACTATCATGTCGTAATGTTACTCATATACAAAAACCTCTTTCACTTTAACAATATATGAAGAGTTTATTTGCAAAAACAGATAACTTAGTTTTGTACATGTTAAAAATCATGTTTTTTTTATGTCATGTTTTTATTGTGTTAGTTGTATTTTTTTGTACTTTATATCAAAACAACCCAACTGTAGTATGATTGAATAACTGGAATGCACAATGAACTGTTTTTGCAAATGAACTCTACTACTGTGACATTCTGTGAATAAAAAGTCTTATAATATTAAATATTTTAAATCTTAAAATTTACAGTGTAAACATGTATTATATTTAACAATACGATACATTTAAATTATGATTTTGTTGTCTGATAATTTATATGGCTTTTATAGTTATTAGAAATATTTTGTATTAATTTTAAATCACCTTGTGGCCTTCTATTTTACCACCCATACAAAAGTACATTTAAGTATGTTTGTATATTAAGATATTTATGAATGATATATAGAGTATGCTTATAAACTCTAAAATATAGGCATCAAAATGTCACTTTTAATGCATGAAACACTGTTATTGCATTTTAAAGTGATAGTTTATCCATCCATGAAAATCCTGTCATCACTCACCCTCGAGTTGTTCCAAACTTGTATGAGTTTGTTTCTTCTGTTGAACACAAAATAAGATATTTCAAAAAATGTCTTTGGTAGCCATTGACTTCCATAGCATGAAAAAATATACTGTGGAAGTCAATGGCTATCAACGACTGTCTGGTTACCCACATTACACACATTTCCCACAATCTTCACAATATATTTTGTGTTCAGCAGAAGAAACAAACTCATACAGTTTTGGTTCGACATGTGGATTGCAGTTTTGGGTGAACTGTACAAACAAGTAAATTTAATTAACAGGTGGACATTTCTTACATATGTCAATTTTACGATTTAACTTCCACTGAATTAAGTGACAGCACAGAATTTTAATGTAGCGCAATTATTTCTTCCAAAAGAAATAAGCAGAGACAAGAACTTGTCTGCTGGTCTACTAGTCTGCTAGAAGAGCTTTGATTTGACATGTTGCAGATGTAACTATTATTAGCCATGACCTCTGTGAGCAACTTCTGCTGACCAGTCCGGTTATCTGCCATACATCAACTCAACTGCATGGACAAACTGCTTCATAAATCTGTAGACCATGATTTAGAGGCAAAATCAAGGCACTAGAAATAACTTGAAGACGCATTCTCTTTTGATCTTCCACACAAATGGAACAAAAACAGAATCCTTATTATATTATACTGCATTAGAGGCGTTAGTTTTATAATGATATATTACAAAACAGAGACCTGATTTCACTCGGCATGCAGCTGCAGCAGCATCACATACACGCAAGACTTTAAAGAACATTAAATAGGTCAAGTGATGTTTAGCTCAACTCACCCCCATCTCCGTATGTCTCGACCCCATATCCATCTTGCAGTCCATTACTCCATGTGCCTTCATACCTGGCAGGTGTATTGAGACTCTGGCGAACCCCATACCGACCCTTAAATCCGTGACTCCACTCCCCGCGGTATAGCCACCTCCCCTTGGACTCCACGCCGAGCCCGTGCCGTTTCCCCTGCGCCCAGTAGCCCTTGTATGTATTTCCACTGGGCCAGGTGTATACCCCGACTACCTCAAACCCGTTGGACCAGGACCCGGAGTATTCGCCCTGGCCCTTGGGGCCGGTGCAGATGCCGTGTCCGTGGGCTTTTCCGTCCTCCCATCCACCGCAGAAAGTGCCGCCATCGTCGAAGTCGAACCGTCCGCCCGTCATTCAGATGAAGGGTTGAAATGAAAGTGCTTGCGTCTAGACGGTTGCTCGTATGTCGGATGCTCAACAACTACAACAGTACAAAAGGGGGGTAAATTTCAGACCGCGGGCGCAGTGCTGTGATGCGGTGGTGTCTGGTGGAGATGGGTGAGCGCGCATTTGGTGCGAGTGTTGGCGGTGAGTGAGAGGGAGGATCGCGCACAGGCGCCGGAGCCGCAGGCGCTATCACTGTCGCCGTTCCTGGCTTTTTTTATGATCCTCTCCCCCCTGTTCGCTTCACAGGGAGGGAGAGAGAGAGGAGACAGGAGCCCAAAGCCGGGCGAGAGACACCCAGCTGATGACGTCAGTACTACAAGCCCGCCCTCGCGTTGTACCACATTCACATTGTTTCATATTATGGGTGGGCGAACTATGTAAGTTTTAGCTTTTGATCGTCAGAAATTGAATCTAAATATCCTATTTTTTAAATATGTTCTGTATAAATTCCCTTTGAATCTTATTATCTATTAGCCTAAATTTATTGTCTTTATACGATATTTATGCATTTTATACGATTTCGCAATAGTGTAATTGTTTACATGGCAACTCTGGTGACTCAGATAGATTAGATAGATTAGATAGATAGATAGATAGATAGATAGATAGATAGATAGATAGATAGATAGATAGATAGATAGATAGATAGAATTGTAAACAGATCAGTCAAACATATCCTAGTAGCTTATGCAAAGCCCTGATATCACTTTGTTGACAGCTATGTTGAGCAAATTTCATAATAAATTTTGTTGTGACAAAATGGACTGCCAGAGGACCTTGAGATTTATGGATCTGGCATAGACTTTTATTGTTTCTAAATTCTCCCTCCAACAGTCAGACCAGTTTAGTCCACAATTAAGTCTATAATTATGCAGCTTACCTTGGCCATAACTTGTGCCACTTCATTGTAACTAGTAAAGAAAACAGTGGTAATGTTGTCACAACAAAATAGCCGGCCACTCTCATGATCAGATGTGGCCACGTTTGTCCAGGGTGGGTTTATGACAGCGTTAGTGGTGGTAATGATTGGCCACTATGCTCTTATAACTATAAATAGATCCAGAAAATGTATCATTTCTCTGTGGCACCAAAGGCTACAGAACTGCCAAGACCAATGTGTGCCATTTGAGCACATTTCAGCTGTATATGCCTTGCAGATTGCAGTTTCTGTATAGACTGAACGCTCAGATGATGTCAGACACTGACTTGCTGAAAGATGAATGAACTTGTGCCATGCAAAAGGTGACAAAGAACGTCATCAGTCCTCAGAATAGAAACACTGATCCATGTGGACAGTATTTTACAACAATGCTAAAACAACGAATGCAGAAGTGCATAGCCTACCGCTGTGGTAAGTTACTTAACTAAAGCTAAGCTTAGTTGTTAGACTTGGGGGAAACTAGTTTTTATAATATATTATTATTGAAATCATTATTTTCTAACCTATAGGTCATATCACTTTTATGCACCATGCTTATTATTAGCATATTGACTGTTTATTAGCACTTAAAAAACATTAATCTGCAAGACCATATTTTAGATCCCTTAACCCTACCCCATAAGCCTGCCTAAAACCTAACAACTACCTTACTAACTATTCATACGCAGCAAATTAGGAGTTTATTGAGGCAAAGGTCGTAGTTCACAGTTAGTTAATACTGAGAAGTGGTCTCTAAACTAAAGTGTCACTAAATGTTTACTTGATTTACCCAATAGAATGCTATTTTCTGAGACCTCATAATAATAACATTTTGAATCATTCTTAGTAACAGGTGTTTTGACTGAGCATGGAATAAATCTTCTAATGTATTTGAAGAAAAAAATAATGGCAAGAGTGACCCCTGGTGTCTATCCATCATGTGTTAACGCAAGTATGTCCTTATTCAAAGGCTAAATTATTTAGAGTTCGGTAAGAATTCAGTAACGACTAATTTCTGTGCATTCATTATATTAAATATATCTAAAAAAAAATCAATACAGCTGTGTTAGACTATTAATTTGTGAATCTACAATTATGTGAATCTTTATTAATGTAAAATGTGAGTGACGCGAGTTGTTTTGCGTCAGTTATTTTATTGTTAAAACAATAAAATATGCTTTATGGCCCATAAGAAAATTATTTTTCCCCCTCCAGGTATGTTTACTGGTTTTCAATACTAATGGAAAATAGAATAACAGTAACAAAGCATAGATATATAAAAATGCACTTGTTACCACATGAACAAACCAAAAAAAATAAATAAATCAATAAAATACAAAATAAAACCACAAGAACCCAGTAGGACTTTTTACCATAACACACCACAAGATGTCAGTGTGTGCTTGGTGCATTTCCCATAATGTGTGGAACACTTAAATACTTAAAATGTCTCGTTACAGTACATCTCTTTTATGAAGTATGAAATCTATAAATACAGATTTCCTCTCTTATGCCTCATTTTGGACACAGACATTTGTTCTAAACACACATTCGGTTTATTGCCTTGTCCGAATGACTGCTCCAATCATTTTGAAAATTTATACGACGTGGAGCAGACCTCTTGCTGGTTCCTTTTGGGCAAACATGATTATGATGTCAGTGTCTTTTTCCCCAAACAGCAGCTGTGTTTAAATAAACATACAAAGACAGAACCACTCCCAAAAAAAGAGCAAATTCTTATACCTTAAGCTGATGGGTTAAGCATCAGAGAATAAATTAAATTAAGTCTATTTTAGGATCAGAACATTGCTGTGTCCAATAGTCATATCTCTATTTTGTTCTAACTGCAGTTTTGTGTTTGTGTGTGTGTGTGTGTGTGTGTGTGTGTGTGTGTGTGTGTGTGTGTGGTTACAACAGAACAGTTGAATGATTCTTCCTTTCGTCATAAACCAAACATGATCATTTATAATCACTTGCAAAATGGCATTGGCTTACTTGAATGTTCGCACCAGGAGCTAGTTCGGTTGCATCATAGCTATCCAATAGTTGGCAACACGGTTATCCAATACAATATTTTTCTTATATTCATGGCCACCTGACAAAATAAAGCAGACCAGCTGGTCATGTAAGACCTGTTTCGTGCCTCTCTAGGCAGTAGTTCATGGTGGTTCTCACAAAGGCTGGGCCCTCAGTATTTGTTTGGGGGCACTGCAGAGAGCTCAGGCCTCAAACGGGAGGGAAACGGAACTGCAAGCCAACAATAACACTTGCTAAGCACTTAGATGGAACAAAGACAAAACCAGGGCTGCCAGTATTTCCCAGAGGGCATTGCAAAGCCAAACTATATTCCTATAGATAAAGCCATCAGTGCACTCTCTATCAAAACGACTCTTTGTAGGAGACACAAATAACAAAGGGCCTGCGTTCCTTGTTGCCTAAATAAACATCTCTGCAGAAAATGCATTTAAAATGTGTTTATTTTCCACTGCATAATAGACAGGTTGAGAAATATGAAATAGTCTTATCATGACATACCAAGACAATTTTGCATGCCATATTGCAGTGGATTTTCCCCAAAAACCCACCAAAGCTCACATGTAACCCCTCATCAAGGACAAGACGTCAAAGATTGGGTGCTCAAATATCTCAGAAAAACAGTGCTCAACTTTTTCTTTTCCTGTAAAAACAATGTAATTGATACTCTACAGCTGGCATGGACTTTGTCGTGTGTGAAAGTAACATTTGCTGTATTCCGTGTAAGTGAGCAAGAACACACATGTACTGTATGAATATCCAGTTGAAGTCAAAAGTTTACATACACCTTGCAGAATCTGCAAAATGGTAATTATTTGACTCAAATAAGAGGGATCATACAAAATGCATGTTATTTTTTATTTAGTACTGACCTGAATAAGGTATTTCACATAAAAGACATTTAGTCCACAAGAGAAAATATTAGTTGAATGTATAAAAATGTGCCCGTTCAAAGGTTAAATACACTTGATTCTTATTACTGTGTTGTTACCTGGATGATCCACAGCTTTGTTTTTGTTTTTTTCTTGTGTGTGTAATGATAGTTGTTCATGAGCCTCTTGTTTGTCCTGAGCAGTAAAACTGCCTGCTGTACTTCAGAAAAATCCTTCAGGTCCCACAAATCATTTGGGTTTTCAGCATTTTTGTGTATTCGAACCTTTTCCAACAATGACTGTATGATTTCGAGACCCATCTTTTCACACTGAGGACAACTGAGGGACTCATAAGCAACTATTACAGAAGGTTCAAATGCTCACTGATTCTCCAGAAGAAAAAAAACAATGCATTAAGAGCCGGGGGTGAAAACTTCTTAAATTTGAAAATCAGAGTAAATAGTCTTTTGGGAAACATGTTAAGTATCTTCCGCGAGCTTCTAAAGGGCAAAAGGAAAAAAGGAAAAAAAAGGCAAATAGAAAAAATGTACACATCCTCATTATTTTCAAAAGTTTTCACCCCTGAGTCACTCAGTTGTTCTCAGTGTAAAAAGATGGATCTCAAAATCATACAGTCATTGCTGGAAAGGGTTCAAATCCACAAAAATGTTTAAAAACCAAATAATTTGTGGGACCTGAAGGATTTTTCTGGAGAACAGAGAGCAGTTTATCTGTTCAGGACAAACAAGAGGCTCATGAACAACTATCACTAAACAAAACAAGCTGTGGATTATTCAGGTAACAACACTTTTGAGTCATTTTGTTAAATTCAACTATTATTTTCTCTTGTGGACTAAATGGAAACATATTATGTAAAATGTCTTCTTCAGATCAGTACTAAATAAAAAAAACAACATGCATTTTGTATGATGCCTCTTATTTTGATAAAAAAATTAACATTTTGCAGATCCTGCAAGATGTATGTACACTTTTGACTCCAACTGTACAGATAAAGATACATGACATAAAATAGTCTTTCTCTGTCATTGTTTCTCTATAAAGTTGGTCAGTATCCATTTGGCCAGAAAATTCATCATGTCCATAAAAAAAGTACAACAGAACTGCACAATGCTGCCATAATTTTACACAAAACAAAGATAAAACAAAATCTGGTTGGGAAGTGTAGTCGTAAATTGCTGTTGTGCTGATTTATTGTGTTATTCAGGTGGACGGATACATTTGCTATGCTTCTCCTTATCGTACCCCTTGTATCAGCTTGAAAAACAAGATTGCATGACATCATTTCTTTTTCGAAACCATGACTTCAACCAGTACAACATGAGCTCCTGCCATTATGTCAGCTGTTATTGTTAAAACAAGACTTTTTTAAAGCCAAGGTTGGCTGTTACGCTCTCCTTTCGTTGATGCTGTGACGCATGAGAATGAAATTTGATTGCCAATTTGTAATATACATTTTAACCATAGTTTCATTTTATAGGTTTTGCATGTCATCATATTGTGTCATTACTATAAACAGTTGCAGTGTAGTTCTTCTGCATTAATAGTTTGAATATTTGTAAATGCCGTCTGTTGGTCCTATTTTAGTAGCGTAATTCTATATATGGTACTGAGAGCTGTTTTCTTTTTTGGCATACATGTGAATTGAGGAAGAAAAAAGATGTTGGAATGCAGAAAGAATTGTTACACACGCACACACACATACAGTTACTATGCCCATTTTCATAGCTACATTGTAACCCGATTGTTATGCTGTATCGAAAAGCTCTAGAGACTTTTACATTAATGCATTTGGCTACGCAAAGCAAAGGACAGAATGCTAAAGAAATCCTAATTTTGGTTAAAAAAATGGTGTTGTAATGAATGTAAAACTTAAAACAAATGTCCATATGTTCCTTCTTTACTGAAAATGTGGGCCAATGCCGCTTCCTGTCTAAACCAGAAAAGTGACCAGCCCAATGCACCATCACTTTAATCACTGCAAGATATACAGCTTCTGTTCCATTCGGTCTAGACCACATTAAAATTCCCTTTGATGCAACATGACATTTTACAACATTCAACATTAGTTTGTGCGTTATTCCACACTGCACACTGTAATTCACATTTATTTAAAGTGCTTTGGTTTCCACTCTGCAGTGCTCTGGCCAGAACAGCACCAAATACATGTTTGTGTTTCGTTTTTTAGTTTAAGATGGGATTGTCCCAAAGGTCATTCTATGGTCAATATGTGCTTGACTGAGTCCTTAAAGGGATGGTTCGGAGTAGAATTGACTTCATTGCTATGCACTCCGAAGCCCATGTAAATACCCCATCCGAAGTTTTTTTTGCCTTAGTCAAGCATTTATGGAGATATTAGAGTTTTTAGAATTGCTTGTTACAGGAGTGAATGGTACATGTGATGTATCTCGTAAATTGCACCACTAAACGTGCAAGTAATCTTACCAAACTTGTACAGTAGTGTAAATAGGTTATGTACTCACAAAACGCTGCATCAGAACATTTGTAAGTCCGCCATGAGTGTTTTAAAAACACGTTTTACCCGAGAACTACTAGTCTCAGAAACTACAAGTCGACGTCACTTCCCTGGTTTGAAAAAAGCATGTAAAAGTCCTCCTACTACATCTGTGTGCATGTCAACTTGTAGGAGGACTTTTACGTGCTTTTTTCAAACCAGGGAAGTGACGTCGACGTGTCGCCATTTGTAGTTTTTGAGACTAGTAGGGATCGGCTAAAACGTGTTTTTAAAACACTCATGGTGGACTTACAAATGTTCTGATGCAGCGTTTTGTGAGTACATAACTTATTTACACTACTGTACAAGTTTGGTAAGATTACTTGCACGTTTAGTGGTGCAATTTACGAGATACATCACATGTACCATTCACTCCTGTAACAAGCAATTCGAAAAAACTCTAATATCTCCATAAATGTTTGACTAAGGTAAAAAAAAAAACTTCGGATGGGGTATTTACATGGGCTTCGGAGTGCATAGCAATGAAGTCAATTCTACTCCGAACCATCCCTTTAATGTCTTTTTAACGTACATTCGTTTTTTAGTTTCCTTCAGTAGTTTCCTTGAAGAGATTTGCATTTAATACAGACTGTGATTCAATTATTCAGATTTTTCTGACATAATATAGTTCCAAACATAAGTTCGGGAGGAGCCTAATCATTCAGTTCTGTCAATCATCATTATGAGCCTATATAAGCAGCATTCTTTGATCCGTCCCAGCGTCAATTCTTTCGGCACCCCTCCACCTCCCCATCTCCTCCTCCTATATTTATTCTATTCTCTTCTTTTATAGTTCCGCAACGTGGGGTGGGAGCTCAAGCCGAGCCTTGGGTTCAAACCTTCATTGAGGACAGCAAGCCAAGTTCATTTACCATTAACCATCAGGATTGTACGGGCAAGTGAACTCATGAATTGTAAGTAAGCAATATTACACAAATGTCACAATAGCTGCGTCTCAATTCAGAGGCTAAATTTTCAAAGGATGGAAACTTAAAAGGGGTCATTGGATGCAAAATTCACTTTTACATGTTGTTTGAACATAAATGTGTGTTGGCAGTGTGTGTACACAACTACCCTATAATGTTAAAAAACCACCCCCTTTTTAAAAATCTGAGAAATTTTAACCAAAGTATGTTATAGACCTTCATTAAGACCCTAAAAAATCATATCAACTTGTGGAATATCCGATAACTCCTTTAAATTAGGACACAGCTATAGTCATTTGATCACAACAAATGATTTAATGGCACAGTTTTCACTTGTCTAATTTCAGAACGAATCAGTGTGTTGAACAAATTGGTTGAGTGAATGACTCAATGACTCACTCATAAAGAGCACAGAAGAACACAGCGGTTGTGTTCAAAGTCACATACTCTCCGAGCAGGTATTTGAATGAAATAAGTAATTACTTTGTTTCATTAAAAATGTTCTATATAGGATAAATGTATAGCCTATAATTGTATTCTGGATGTACTACATTTGTTGTGTTGTCACTAGCTGCGTTTCCTTTACCCTTACCACAAATTTAAATTGCAAATTGAAAATACGCGCAATTTAAACAATTTCGCGAAAAATTCCATATACTGCAAAAAAGTTTTTACGGTTACTTGAGGTGGATTTTCAGGCAATTTGAAAAAGGAATACACGTCTGCAGTGTATTACGGCATCTGACACAGCTGATCATGGCTACTCTAGTCAGTGTTTGTATTAATACCAGTCGCGCTGCAGCACGTTTCCAAAGCGCCCCAGAAATGGCTCTCCACACTGCTTTGCTAAAGATACACGTCTATTTCTCTATCGATTAAAAATAATGGCTAGTGTGGTGGCTGCAATATACAGTTGAGGTCAAAAGTTTACATACACCTTGCAGAATCTGCAAAATCTTAATTATTTGTCCAAAATAACAGGGATCATACAAAATACATGTTATTTTTTATTTAGTACTGATCTGAATAAGATATTTAAAATAAAAGACATTTACATAAAGTCCACAAGAGAAAATAATAGTTGAATTTATAAAAATGACCTCGTTCAAAAGTTTACATACACTTGATTCTTAATACTGTGTTGTCACCTAAATGATCCACAGCTATGTGTTTTTTTTTTTGTTTTTTGTTTTTTTGTTTAGTGATAGTTGTTCATGAGCCCCTTGTAAAACTGCTTGTTCTTCAGAAAAATCCTTCAGGTCCAACAAATGCATTTTGTGTATTTTAACTAGGGGTGGGCATAGATTAATTTTTTTAATCTAGATTAATCTAGATTAAATCTTGGAATTAATCTAGATTAATCTAGATTAAAATGGCTAATTTGAATTCTGCTGAAGGCATTCAGAATATGTGTGCTACCCAAATAATGACTAAAAGTAAGTCTTTGAGAATGGGTTTCTCAAGCCAGGTGGCGCATTAGACCAGGGGCTCATCTCCTGTTTCCAAACTGCATCACAAACTGCTCATAAAGCTGTTCTATGACAATTTGTTGATGAAAATAAATTATGTTCAATAAGATGTACTTGTGTTTACTAACTAACTAACAATGGAATTATTTTTTCTACCTATTAGATTGTGATTTTTTTAACGTCTACACCTACCCAACCCTAAATTTAGCCCTTGCTGTAATAAAAAAACAGTATTATTGTTGTACAGTGTGATAAAAATATACATCTACGTATATATATCTATGGTAGCCAGTGTTTCCCCTACGTTTCCAGCTTGGGGGGGGGGGGGGGGGGGGGTTACATGTTACACCGTACTTTTATTTTGACAAGTTGCCGTGAAGTTTCAGTATGATATGATGCGAGTTTTCTCAAATGAAACGGTAAAAGTGACACTCACAGCAGTTTTGGAGATTGAGTTTATCTGTTCATGTGAGATGCAAATGCCAAAAATTACCGGGAGCGTCACGTGTGTTTCAGTATGCGTGTAGTAAAAGCGCGTCTCCATCATTCATACATACAGCTAGGCAAACGGAACATACCGGATTCATATTAAAACGGTCTTTTTGCATTTCAGTTTTCACATACACTAGTCCATATCGCGATTTGAATTAAGTGACAGACCAACATTTGATTTATGAATCCAAAAAACGACGAATTTACGTGGCATTTCGCGCTATAGTAGATTCGGTTTTTATGAATGGAGGACGAGGAGATCCGTCTGTGTTTTGGCGGAGGAGACGTAAACGCGCGACCATATTCTATAGTCTTTGCTTGGTATACATCCGCGTTAAACTATCAAGGTGAAAGTCATCATAGCTTGCGTAGTTTAGACCCAGCTCCCAACCCAAATTTGAGAATAGATTAACGGCGATATTTTTTTTATCGCACGATAAGAGTCTCACGTTAACGCAGCACGTTAACGCCGATAACGGCCCACCACTAATTTTAACCCTTTCTAATAATGACTATATAATTTTGAGATCCATCTTTTCACACTGAGGACAACTAAGGGACTCATATACAATTATTACAGAAGGTTCAAATGCTCACTAATGCTTCAGAAGGAAAAGCGATGCATTAGGAGCCAGGAGTGTAAACTTTTGAACAGCATAAAGATGTGTAGATTTTTTTAAGGTAAATTTACCCTGATCTTTAAATGCTCTTAAAGCATTGGGATTCCTTTTGAAGCATCAGTGAGCATTGGAACCTACTGTAAAAGTTGCTTATGAGTCCATCAGTTTAGGGTCTCAAGATCATACAGTCACAGTATAAAAGTAATCAAGTGTATGTAAACTTTTGAATGGGGTCATTTTTTATAAATTCAACTATTATTTTCTTTTGTGGACAATAAACATCTTCTATATGAAAGGGTCAGGTCAGGACTAAATAAAAAATAACATGTATGATCTTTTTTTTTTTTTGGTCAAATAATTAACATTTTGCAGATTCTGCAAGGTGTATGTAAACTTTTGACCTCAACTGTACATAAACTTACCAACATCGGTCGTCAGGACGGAAACAATGACGTTCAAGTCGCATTTCATCGTAAATGGACACGTCATCATTTTGCAATGTTTTTTTTAATCAAAACGTATAAAGTTTCCCAAAGTTTTGCGCAAATCTGTAATGGAAACAAATCTATTGTCAAGTAACCTACCAGCATCATTTGCCACACTTCACTGCCATTCACAAATCCTCTCTGTTGGTATCATGGGATTTTTACAGAAAGTAGTAGGTCCTCTAAAGACTTTTTGGTTTTAAATACTGAGTATTTAAAAGAAAATAGCACAGATGCTGTTTCTCAATTTGTTTGATATATCTGTGTTAAACAGATACCCTCGGGGCCATTGAGTTTACATAGAATATCCTGTGAATACATCTGATGTGTGAAATCCTTGTCCACACTGTTAGACCTCCATTATCTGTGTCTTGCCAAAGACACAAGATTGCCAAGCCTCAAAATAACCATTTATTGCTATAAAAACCACATTATATTTAGATTTCTTCATTTGATTATAGATTCCCACATGTGGTTTTAATTACTTTTTTGTAGGTTATGTGAGATTCATCTATGGTGGGAAGTTTAAGGTCATCTTATAAATCATTAGCTATTAAAATCCTAATGAGAAAAACACTGCACTGCATCATGGTTGTCACAAAATGACAAAATGACAGCTGATCCTGAGGTCCACCACTGATATCAGCTTTAACTGTAAGAAAGTAAATCAACGACTACTTGTGGACTCAGAAACGGATAGTTAATCACAGCATTAGGCTGAGCCAACTACACTGAACCGTGACTCTTTTAAAGGAAATATATTAGTGTTAATGAATTTCGGCGTAGAGACTCCAGAGGCTGTGTTTGGGTGATCTCCCAATAGTACTTTTACGAGCTTTAACCCTAGTTATAGACATTAATGTGCTTCATTTGAAATACAATTGTTTTTATTACAGCGCTCATAAATCGCACACATTAATAAATAGCCAAAAAAGTCTACGTTAAATTAAAATGATGATATGATCTTCGTATAAACAGGGCGGCAGTTTAAGTAAGTGCATTAGAGGTCTGTTCTCTTTGTGTTCCAGAAAATTCTGTTCAGTGACTCATGATAGTAAGAGAGGTCTTCAATCACTTTTGTTCATATCCAAGCTGTTAGTCCAGTGCTTTTATGGAGTACTGAGAGAGTTGTTGTGCTTGGAGGTTCCCTTAGGGGCTTTTTTCCTCTGTCCCTATTCTGACATAGTCTTAGGTCAATTACATAAAAGCAAAGATTTAATTTTTACTAGAATTTGCCTTGTATCATAATTGTTGGGCTAGTTTCTCCAAGTCTAATCTGAGTACAATTGTTAGCAAGTAAACAATGAGGCAAGAAATGATGTCAGAGATGTTCTGACATTCTGTAACAGAAGACCATTCAGAGAATATGGAGATGTATTTGATTAAGAACATATCATACACACAAGATCGCTTGCCATCGCTGACACAATCTTTGAGTGCATGTTGACAAAAGTTTTTTTAGATAAATTTTTTTCATCACAAGCTGTCAAGACTGTCAGAGTTCTTTTTTTTCAAAGCATTTTATATTACATTTATTGCAATGACAGCTCCCCTGGACAGACTGTTCAGGTTTTCAGCGCCCAGAACCCATTGCACTGTTAAATATTGGAAAATCAAGTGTTTTGTTTTAGGCCTGGCCTATAACACGTGTTGTGTATTGTACCACATTGATGTATTTATGAGTCAAAAAACGTGATTGAATTTTACTTAGCCTACATTTTAGTGTAAGAAGAAACATTCAGCTGAACTTTAGCTTAGTCATGATAAATATTAAGTCATTTTGAAGATGACTTTGTGTTGTGTTTTTGTTTACCAGATGTTTTGGCACATCATCTACGGAAAAGTTGCACAATCTTATTATTCCACAGATCGTTTGTAACAATAAGCACTGATTTGCAACAAAGCTCTCTGAAGAAATAAATGTATTTTGGATGATCTTTCATTTTTGTCAAGGAACACATCACCCTATCGCAGTTATATTACAATGAGACATATTTCTTGACAAATGAAGTTGTAAATTTGTCTTTGATAACCATGACCTGTTCAAATGAACTGTTGCTGGTCTTTCTGTGATACCACATGTTTCTGTCTGACTAATGCCTCAGATGTTTGTTTGCCAAACTTCTGTTCTTTTTTTTAGCATTTATCCCAAGTTATTCAATCATTGCATTTACAGAAGATATATGTACACCATTTTGTGAGTCACATACATCAGACATCATTTTCCAAACTGCTTGTAGGGTCAATGTAACTTTCAAATACAGTTGAGGTCAAAAGTTTACATACAACTTGCAGAATCTGCTAAATTTAGTTAGTTATTTTACCAAAATAAAAGGGATCATACAAAATGCATGTTATTTTTGTATTTAGAACTGACCTGAATATGATATTTCACATAAAAGATGTTTACATGTAGTCCGCAAGAAAAAATAATAGTTGAATTTATAAAAATGACCCCATTCAAAAGTTTACATACACTTGATACTTAATACTGTGTTGTTACCTCAATATTCCACAGCTGTTTTTTTGTTTTGTTTTGTTTAGTAATAGTTGTTCATGAGTCTCAGTTACACTGCCCACTGTTCTTCAGAAAAATCCTTCAGGTCCCACAAATACTTTGCTTTTTTAGTATTTTTGTGTATTTGAACCCTTTTCAACAATGACTGTATGATTTTGAGATCCATCTTTTCACATGGAGGACAACTGAGGTACTCATATGCAACTATTACAGAAGTTTCAAACGCTCACTGATGCTCCAGAAGGAAACACAATATATTAAGAACCAGGGGTGTAAACCTTTGAACATGAGGATGTGTACATTTTTCTTATTTTGCCTAAATATCATTTTAAGCTACAGAAGATACTTACATTCCCAGAAGACAAAATAAGTTACATTCACCCTGATCTTTAAATTCAAAAAGCCCACAGCTTTTAACGCATTGTGTTTTCTTCTGAAGCAACAATGAGCGTTTGAACCTTCTGTATTGCAATATTACAGTTTTTATGGTATTTTTGTTCAAACAAATGCAGTCCTAGTGAGTACTTCTTTCAGAAACCTTTCCTTATGATCACAACCTTTTGAACTGTATGTTTGCAAACACTTTCCATTCACAGTATGCTATATTAAAAAAAAAGGCCAAGGACAACTTGTTAAAACTAAAAGTGATCAGACACTAAGTGTCAGTTTATATGGACTGTGTGGTGATGACAAGGAACAAACCCTCCCTGGTATTTCATTCACACAATGTTCCTGTTTGAGATTTTCATGGCTCCCTAATGAATAATTCAATAGTATGTTTCTTGTCATTATTATTATTATTTTCTTTTTTTTTTTTGACATTTTCTAGCCAAAAATGTTCAGTTCTACATTTTAATATTGAATGAAGTCTGATGAATCATTTGACCAAGACTGGGATTTTGTATTGCTGGAGAACTCCGAGAATACAAGCCATATAAATAGGTTTGTGCAAATCATGTTTTAAAGAATATAAACAATAGTTATATATAGAAGCCATTGGCTTTAGTGAACTGGTCCTCTGATTACAGGTTTGTCATTTGGACATTTTACTGGGACAGTATTTACTTCCTAAACAGGGCACGGGGGTAATAAAGTCGTTATTCTGTGACTATAAGCTGCCAGTTTGCAAGAACATCACTGGGTGGAGCACACAAACGCTCAGCGAGGATATGGATGGTTTGGCAGTAGACCTTTCTTTTTTTCTTTCTCCTACTCTTCAGTTATAGTTAAACAGTAGTTATCCACTAAATTTAAATATGCATTGTAAAATTATCCAATATAATAATAATTATACTAGGCCAACATACATAAATACTGCAAAGGCTTGGATTTTCATATAATTTTTCTACTGCTGAAACTCAGTGTGTGTGAATTGTATTCTTAAACTCAAAAACAGCCCGAATGGTTCCTCCATTAAAAATGGAATACTGTGCACAGGTGAAAGGAAATCCATAAGATTTCAGATTTTACATATGGTTTTATCATTTTCTTACCTTGCCCAAATACTACGCAATTTCAAGTTATTGAAGTGCCTTTCTGCATGAAATAACATTTGTCCATTTTATTAAAGCGATAGTTTACCCAAAAATTAAAATTATGTAATTAATTACTCACCCTCATGTCGTTCCAAACCCGTAAGACCTTTATTTGTCTTCGGAACACAAATTACGATATTTTTGATGAAATCCGAGAGTTTCCGACCCTCTATAGACAGGAAGGGTCCAACCACATTCAAGGTCCTGAAAGGTACCAAGAACATCGACAAAATAGTCAGTGTGACATCAGTGGTTCAACCGTAATATTATTTCATTGATTGGCTGGTTCAGGGATGTTTAATTAGGGTTGGAGCTAAACTCTGCATGACAGTATCCTTCTAGGAACAGGTCTGGATACCCCTGATTCCAGCCAAAGAACTGAAAAAAGCATCTCAAGTCCCTAAAAAGGTTTTTCCTTTAAACAAAATAACCATTAATAGGCCCTGTGGAGAGAAAACCCAATGAAAAAGTTGCAAAGATGCCAGACATTTCCTTAATATACAATTTAACCCAAAAGCTAAACTTCTAACTTAGGGCTAATTACTGTTTGGACACAGTAAACATCTCCCTTCTGGACCGAAGAATGCATAAGCAGTAACACTCAATTCCAAGAAAACCTGCAAATTCACAGTTCAGCGGAAGAAGGGAGGAGAGTTGAAGGGGGAGTGGGGTCATATGTGCGTCACGTTGCTCTTACTCAGCTTCCACCTGCCAAAGAAAACGATATGCCTCTGAAGGGCTTCTTAGCTTGGCTTTACACACATGCTGGCAAATGGGCTCTTTGGACTCTAACACTAAACAAGTGTATAATGAATAAGAAAAGAAAAAACAGATATAAAACAAACAAAAAAAAAACATATTTGAGAAAAGTTACTTATATCCATTAAAACAAAAGTTTTAATCTCGACAAAGAATGTTTATGCCATGTGTTGACTAGGTAGACAAATTTGTACTGCATCCAGTACAACATGGTAGGCTATAAGCTAATAACAAACATGGCTATCTATTACAAGTTTTTAAAGTTGGGTGCTGTGAAAATGACATGACCGGTTATTCCTCACAGCTCTTTGTTTTCATCAGCGTCGAATTCAATATGGCGTAACCTGATTAGAGTCTGTAAGTACGCTAATCAATTATTTTTATTCATAAAAATATTTTTTGCCCATTTATGTATTTCTTAGTTAAGCAACAGTGTCCATAATGAAAAAACACAGGTTGCTCAGAACAACTGGAGATAGTCTGTCACTATTATTAATACAGTAGCCTATAGTGAGCTGGCTGGAAACATGCCCTGTTCAGGTAACCGGCGGGTAGCAGAGCACCTTGCGCTTGCCTCCTGAATCACAGCAGCACAGTATAAAAGCCAGAGGCAGCAGTGGACAGGATGAGAGATCTCCATCAGGATAACTGAGACTCACGGAGCTGCTGCTTCACCGCACGCTCAAACAGATACGAACACTTCAACGGTACGATGTTGTTGGAAATTTACATAAACCTAACATACATAAACTGTTTATATACTTTATATGACATTTTATATATTTCAAATATCATGTTTGTTACTGTTTGTCTGAATTAGAGTTTATTTTGACATGTAAATATTCATGAGTATTATTTTATTTGCAGATAATCAGATTATTTACCAAAGAGGGATGAAGAGCATCAACTTTTTTACCGACTTGCTTCTTCTATTTATAGCCAGTGATGCGAGCGCATGGATTATCAGAAATGCGACTGAAACGCTTACCGGAACCAATATCACTATTAATACGTCGGAACTGGAAAATGACGGATTAGCATCCATGCCCAAATCAAGGCGAAAACGGTACATTTCGCAAGGTGACATGATAGCTATTCTGGACTATCACAACAAGGTGCGAGCGAATGTTTTCCCACCTGCAGCCAACATGGAGTACATGGTAAGCAACCAACGCATCCCTCTCATCTTTCAATCTTTCCATAGAAACAATATCCAACGTTTTACCGCTCAATAGCAAAACTATAAAAAGCTGACTAGATTGACATGCGGTTCTGCATTTAAATCATTCGACAGCTCCTCCTGCTGGATACAATAAAATATGATAAAAGCCTATTATAATAGCCCATGTAATTCCACTGATAAATGTTGTTTTGAGTTTGAAAGGTATAAAATACTTGATTTATTGTACACAGAATACTTGCTTTCTTGTAGACATTTATAACAATAATAAAATGCCATCTTATGACAAGGTTAGGATTTCCTCTACGGTTTTAGGTGTAAAATTTGTAAAATAACAATTAAATTTGTACTTCACACAGTTACCTCTGTTGTTATATTGTTTTAGCTTTGGGATGAAGGCCTGGCCAGGTCAGCTGAAGCTTGGGCAGCCACCTGTATTTGGGAACACGGACCTCCTTACCTTCTCCGATATCTGGGTCAAAACCTCTCAGTCCGAACTGGCAAGTAAGTCTCGCAGGTGAACAGTTGTTTGCTTTTGATAGAACAACCTCTCAGATCTTCATTATTCTAGAATAAAGAAGAATTGTGCTCATGAAATGTCACTTTGGCAGCATTATCGAATTACAAATAATGAACAAGACTCAAGGCAATGGGCCAGACCAGAATTTCGTGTTTTGGATGCAGTCCAGTTTTTTCATTTTCTAAATTGCATCTAAATTGTTTCTGCTCCCGCCAGTTACCGCTCCATTCTTCAGCTGGTTAAGCCTTGGTATGATGAGGTCAGAGATTATGCGTTTCCATACCCACGTGACTGCAATCCCCACTGCCCGATGCGCTGTTACGGACCCATGTGCACACATTACACACAAGTGAGTTTGGTTGCAAGTCATAATTCAGATTAAGCAAACAGTAAAAACGTCTGACGCTTTCTAAATGTTACAGATGGTGTGGGCGTCATCAAACAGAGTTGGATGTGCCATCCAAACCTGTTACAATATGGTAGTGTGGGGCGCCGTGTGGAGGGAGGCAACGTACTTGGTCTGCAATTATTCTCCAAAGTTAGTCATGTTTTTATCTTTTAATGCAACTCTAGCCAGATCTTACACCCAACAAGAGCACAGAGTGTACCATTCAAAGTCTGATAATACTAGCACGTGACTAAAGTGTTATGCATACTCGTCATTGTGGTATATTTTTAACACAGTCTTATTTTTCAGGGGCAATTGGATTGGCGAAGCACCTTATAGAGTCGGGGTGCCATGCTCAACCTGTCCTCCAAGCTACGGAGGTTCATGCAGCAACAACATGTGCTTCCCTGCCATCAACTCAAACTTCATGTACTGGTTTAAATAAGCTGTTTGTCATATGTAACTCTGGACCACAAAACCAGTCATAAGGGTCAGCTGCTGAATAAATAAGCTTTCCATTGATGTATGGTTTGTTAGGATAGGATAATATTTGGCCAAGACACAACTATTTAAACATCTGGAATCTGAGTGTGCAAAACAAATTAAAATATTGAGAAAATTTCCTTTAAAGTTGTCCAAATGAAGTTCTTAGCAATGCATATTACTAATCAAAAATTAAGTTTTGATATATTTACGGTAATAAATTTACAAAATATTTTCATGGAACATGGTCTTTACTTAATATCCTAATGATTTTTGGCATAAAATAAAAATCTATAGTTTCTTAATTTTGAGCCATACAATGTTTTGTTGGCTATTGCTACAAATATACATTTGCTACTTATGACTGGTTTTGTGATCCAGGATCACATATGTTTAAAGGAATAGTTCACCCAAAAATTTAAATTTGCTGATTTACTCACCCTCAGGCCTTCCAAGATGTAGATGAGTTTGTTTCTTCCTTGGAACAGATTTGGAGAAATTAAGCATTACATCACTTGCCCACCAATGGATCCTCTGCAGTGAATGGGTGCCCAAACAGCTGATGAAAACATTATAATAATCCATAAGTAAAAGCAAACTTAATAATAAAAAAAAAAAAACAATTTATCATTAAGATTTGTAAACCATTGCTTCTAGTTAAAATAGGAGCCCTCCATACAAAATATTGCATTCTCAGTGACAAATCATAATTATATGTATATATGTATAGATCAAGAGTCCTTTACAAGCAAAAAAAATGTATAAACAAATATTTTGATGTCAACAGACAAAATGAGATGGACTTATTATGGGTTATTGATATTTTGGACAGAAGCGACAGTTTTTAGTTAAACCGCCTTAAAGATGGATGTTCTTACAAACATGCAGCTTTTCACTTTTCAAGATGTTCACTTGACATCATAATTTGAGTTATGTGCATCACTTGTGGATTACTGAAATGTTTTTATCTGCTGTTTGGACTCTCATTCTGACGCCACCCATTCACTGCAGATCCATTGGTGAGCAAGTGATGTAATGCTAAATTTCTTCAAATCTGTTTAGGTGAAGAAACTAACTCATCTATATCTTGAATGGCCTGAAGATGAGTACATTTTCAGCCAATTTTTGGGTGAACTGTCCCTTGAATGCTATTGAATGCATTTTTACAGTGATGTACTGTGTAATATATCTTTTAAATCTATATTCATTTTGTACAGCAGATACAGCTGCTTTTTTATACGTGATACTGTTGACTCCAGAAATGGTGCTAATGTTAAAGGGATAGTTCACCCGAAAATTAAAATTCTGTCATTAATTACTCACCCTCATGTTGTTCCAAACCCGTAAGACCTTCAGTCATCTTCGGAACACAAATTAAGATATTTTTGATGAAATTTCTGATGCTGCATAGACAGCAACACAACTGAAACTTTCAAGGCCCAGAAAGGTAGTAAGGACATTAAAATACATGTGATGTACATCAATGGTTCAACCGTAATGTTATGAAGCCACAAGCTACTTTTTGCGTGCAAAGAAAAAAAAAAGACTTTATTCAACAATTTCACGATGCATGCATGCGGTGCTGCTGATGCAGGAGTCAGTGTTCAGACGTAGGACCTTGTTTACAAGCAAAAGAAGATGCACACTGTGAATAAAACTGTCTGCGTGAACATGTTTGAAGATTTCGACAGAGAGAATGACTTGCAATTTTTTTGCCCAGCCTTACTTTTTTGAACCAGAATATACAGACGATGAACTAAGAGAGATGGATGTTCTATGTCAGAACGCTGGCTCCTGCATCAGAAGCACCACACTCATACGTCATGATACCCTCGTGAATAGATTCACAGGATTCTTGTAGCTTCATAAAATTCCAGTTGAACCACTGATGACACATGGACTATTTTAACAATGTCTTTACTACCTTTCTGGGCATTAAATGTGTCAGTTGCGTTGCTGTAGGGTCAGAAAGTTCTTGAATTTCATCCAAAATATCTTAATTAGTGTTTCGAAGATGAATGAATGTCTTATGGGTTTGGAACAGCATGAGGGGGAGTAATTAATAACAGAATTTTCATTTTTGTGTGAACTATCCCTTTCATACAATCTTAATATGACTGTTCAATCAGCCATCATATTGATGCTCATGGATAGATTAGTTATATTTTCTTCTGTAGAACTATGTTTATATTCCACTTTTATACATTTATTTCTATATTTTTTAAAAGTCTGTTACATCAGGGGTTTTCCAAGGTGCTTAGACATAAAACATTCAAGCTATTTTTTGGTAATGAAAAGACGTAAGAAGTTATTATAGCTGTCCGTGTATTTTTAGTACCAAAAACCACTCTGAGGTTTTTGTAATGATAATGTTGAATGTATTTTCAACATTTTTATTTGGCCATGTAAAGTTTTCATATGTGTTTAGTTATATTTTATGTCATTGTGTGTGATGCTTTTACCAATATAGATTGGCAATCCATGATTAATGGATTTTTAGCTTTACATAATGTTGCTATGGTTAGACTTACATGACCTCAACCTGTGACCTCTCCCTAACACCACATCCTTGTTTTATAGTTCTCTACAAATGCATCTAAGCTATCTAATATAAATCTGAGCCAATTGGTGGCTCATTGAGATGTTTATTAACTGACATTTGTTGTTTATTCCCAGTGTATAGTAGCGGTATTTTTTCTTCATTTTTTTAAATTTACGTAAAGAGATAGATCATAAGCCCTTAAACCTACACACAGGATAGCATATATTGCACTGAGATTATTTATTTCAGCCCAATATGCAGTGCTGAAAATACACTAATAAAGACGTCTTTACATGTAAGTGTGTGTTTTGGGGTACAGTATGAGGTTGACACTGCATTTCAAATATTGCTTTTGCAAATATACACTGATATTTGAGATCAAGAGATGTATTGTGTCGATTTGTAAACACATTTCTAAGATTTTCCTGGCACATGCTGCTCATTGTTTCAATGTCTTTTAGAGGCTCCTGCACTACATGACCTTTATTGATTGTGTAATTGTGTGTCTATAAAGTTAAATGGTTCCAGGTTTGCTGGACCAACCTTTTGCTTCTCATCCACTTTCCAGATTTTCTTTTGTATTATGTCTTTTTTGTTGTTATGTGTATACCACTTGTGTACATTCTAATAAATATATATATGCTGTTTCTGATTAAAATATCAGATCTGCAGGTCTCAAATATCAGAGTTTTGAGACACCTGAAAATATTCCTGATCACTGTGCAAGACTGATCTGCTGAAAACATTCTCAGCATTTCTGTATGTTGATTAAGCTGAAATATGAGAAAAAGTGAACCAATAGTATGTTTGCTCAGGGAAAAAAACAACACACCCTTATTTTTTTAATTTGCAGACCATCAATATTGGCAATGGATGTAAGCCGAAAGAAACTAAAAGACTTTCCCCCTCACCACCACCAAATAACAAACATAACAGCCCAGCTCCCTCAGCAAAATATAGGTCAGAACCACTGCATACATTAACTGGGCCTGCTAAAGACGTTCCTAGCCAATAGATACACTGAAATGACTAATCTTTTTCACACTAAAGAAATATATATTTTTTTCTTTCACCAATTGCATGACTTTACAAAGTATACATCTCAGGGAAGTTTTAACTCTTCCTCTACTAAAATTACATGGGTAAATATGTGACTTTACCAGAAATATCAGAATATTGTGTGATTAAATTAAGCTTCTCGTTTTAATATTCAAGCTGAATCGGTTATGTTATGTTTAAATAAATCCATGTAGTTATTCAGCCCAAATTTCATGTTTGTAGAGAGTAATAAGAGTTCATGGAGTTCAATCTTTTTAGCCATTAAGTGAAGGCTTAAAAAAATCACTCAATGCTGCCATCTAGTGTTTGTTTGGTCTATGACACAGTTTTACAATACTGTACAGTTCATAGATAGATAGATAGATAGATAGATAGATAGATAGATAGATAGATAGATAGATAGATAGATAGATAGATAGATAGATAGATAGATAGATAGATAGATAGATAGATAGATAGATAGATAGATAGATTTTACAAACTATACAATGTACTGTTATATCCTGTAAACCTAACTCTCAAAGAACACTTTCTAGATTAAAAATATAGTTTCTCATGGGTACCAAAAATGCCCCCACAGGGTCCTAATTGAAAAATTTTAGGGGTATTTGATCTACTTACCACACACACACAGACACAAATAAAAATAGCATAAATCTTGGTTAACTTTGACTAGATACGCAGAGCAGAAACACAGGCTAATGCGCCGGTATTTACACGTATATTTTCACCGGTATATGAGCTTCTGCGCTGTGGGTGTGTGGATGTGGTTGTGGGCGTGGCTTAAAGTTCACTATAAATGAGAAAAGCAGCCTCACAAATTGAAACATTTGTACTTACATTATTTTGCCGCGCAATGACTCACGATGACTCATTCATAAAGAAACTTAAAGCAGATGAAAACGGGTGGACACGTGTATTTGAAATACAAAAACAGCAGCGAATAATTATTTCATCAAGTCAACACCGGAGATAAACATCCAAGAGCGGAACGGCATAAGGTAAATACTGGTGATTTTATTATATATAACATTTAACATTTATTTTAAAATACGTCTTATAATATGATGATACTACAAGGGCAACTCTGGTAAAAAATAGCCTAATAATACATTTGTTAAAGGTAGCATTAGAGTTACTCACATCTGAAGATGCTATGACTTCAAAGACTTGTGCGATCAGTTTTAATGCAGGACACGACCGTATGAAATATTGCATGTGTGTGCAAAAAGGCGTACACACGTCTTTGACCACTGAGAAACAATCAGCTCAGTTGTGAAATTGCTGAAACAGCACTTTTCAGTTAGGCTTGTGTGAACTGATGTAGTTCCGAGCATCCATGCAAATGAATAATTCAGTACAAAAATATATATAAAAGTATACATTTGTGTGCATTAAAATTTAGATCTGATAAAAATGATTTTGATTTCACAGGCCGAGGACAGATACCACTTTGGATTTTGTAACTGACAGCTGTGGAAACATGAAGTTTGGACATGAAGATTTATTTAGTGGGTTTGTGCTGCTAGTGACTGTCCAGACTGTGGTCTCAATGGTGATTCCCAATGCCACCCACTTAGAAGCCATCCTGGAAAAATACATGGATAAGGATGAGGCGTGGTGGCAATCTAAGTCAAGGGGCAAAAGAGCAATTTCACAGAGCGATATGCAACTCATTCTTGACCTACATAATAAGCTGAGGGGTCAAGTGTACCCCCCTGCCTCAAATATGGAGTACATGGTAAGATCACACAATTCTACCTCAGTCACAGTCCTACTGAATCATGTTTCTAACTTCTGATCAAACCATGAACAAAAATATATTTATTGCAGTGTCTGCCAGACTTCTACATTATTTTGCCAATATTAAAATGATATATGATCTATATAAATAAAAAAATAAAAATGACAAAAACAGTTAAGTGGATTTACACATCATAACTTTATAATGTTGAGTTTGAAAAATGAACTATGAGAAGTTATTAATAGTGTCATTTTTAGAGTGTTAGATGACTGTAAAAGTAATCTAAGAGTTAAAAATGGAAATGTTCAATTAAATATGCATTATCTGGCAACGTATATCAAGCAAATTAAAAAATCTTCTAATACATCATGCACCCCTTCTTCAATCTACAGGAGGATGTACAACAGAACGAATTGATAAAATGTATTACAAAAAATATTAAAATCTCTTATAAGATGTTGCATGACTGTTAAATTGTGCTTAAGTACAACTTTCCCATTGAATTGTGAGTTAAAAGGCTATTTATACATTGGTGGGGTCATGAGGGGGCTCATAAATTTATCAGATGGCTCTGCCAACCGGTGTTGGGTACCGCACCATAACCACACTTTGCACAAATGCACTAGAACACACTGAACTACAGTCAAGTTTGTGGTCTACAACAAACAGTTCATCAGGTCCATCAGGGAGGCCAAAATGCAGCTTCTCCTTCCCACGTTCTGTGGCTCACCTACTGTACGTGGCACTCCGCCAGACCTCTCATTGCTTTCTGGCCAAAAATGACCTGATACTTCTTAGAACCATCTATAGCTGCTGCTTCGCCCCGCAGCATTGCACTTGGCAACAATAAAGGCAAATATTGACTCAGACATCAAAGAATAGAATTGAATATATCACTCTAAATCAGCAGATACCATCCTCTTATTTTAGTCCAGTGTACAACACAGTAGATCGTCCTAAATGCATTTCTCATTTCTTATGACTGACACTTGCAATCAGCCGTAAGAGAAGAGTTTCAAAACATTCGTCTTAGACAATTACTTTTGAGTTGATAACATCTGTGGCGCTCTGGGACTCTGAACAATTCAGTGTTAAATCTGTCAAATCCCAGAGCCCTGTATACCACAGCAAAGTTTAACAGAATGTGTCTTTGTGTGGGGCACAGGTAGGGGAGGAGACATTAGCTACCTCCATGCTACACAGTCCTCTGGGTAATTACTCTGAAAGGGAAGTCAAGGGAATCACAGAGAATGCATATCTCCCTTGGAATGCACCCAGATGGTCGCTGTAACAGCAAATTAGGCATCGCAACAAATAAACAATGTCAAGACAGGTCTCAGAGGCCACATAAAATGCCAGCGGGCTTTGCATCTCAATGCATGTTCTGCTCAGATGCAGAAAGCTTGCTACAATTTTAAGCACCTGAAAGACCAATATTACATTCTTATTTACGGTTAACATATCAAGTACATATTGAAGACATAACATTTAATACAGCTTGCACTAACATCATTGTAAACTGTAAGAATGTTCTATATTTTAGGTGATTTATTGTGCAGGATGAAAGATCAGAATTATCAAGGTGGCCGAGGAACAGTATTTGTTGAGGACTGATGGAATGGAATGTACCAGCTCTGCACATATGGAACAGATCAGCACAGGGCAGCAAACTACGCATATGTAATTTTAAATTAAGCTGATCTGTATTGAAATAATCAGAACCCTGTGTAGAACAGTACACTGCTTATTCTTTCATACAAAACACTTTAAACCAGTAGAGGTTACCCTAATGGCAGTTTTAATTAGGCTTTGCTTTGTCTCAAGTTAGTGAAACAAAAATTCTTTATGGTTTTTAACTCTAACTGGCCCACTTATAGATTTATATCAATCTACAGGACAGAACTAAACAACCATGCATTGACGTACATACTGTAGGCAGAACCAGGTTCAACAATTTGCCAAAAAATGTTATCAGAGCTCTTGCTCTTTAAAATAGTTGCTCTTTGGCATTTTAAATGGATGTATGAAAATTCGGTCATTTACTCCTTCACTATATGGATACCTTCATGTCCAAACCTATATGACTGACTTTCTTCTACTGAGCACAAAATATATTTTGTAAAATATTGATAACAAAACAGTTTTAGTAACCATTGACTTCCATTTCAAAAATACAAAACAAACAAAAATATAGCTGCAAGCAGCGATTACCGCGATTAAGTCTGTAACCACCTAAAACAATGATTTAAAAATTGGCAAATCCAGGTAATTTACCATAAAAAATTTTGTTTTTTAACGTTTAATGTTTTCAAGTTTTCCTTTAGGCTTTGGTAAATTTGGACAGGCCCCTTTTCTAAACAACTCCATTATAGCTTCTCAAAGGGTAAATTTCAACATTTTTTTGAAAATTACTGACCTAGAGAATTTGCAAAAGTAGGTTTTTTACCTCTTCTCAGTCATTTAACAAACGATTTGATTGACAGCAGTGGTTCTAGAGGCAAAGTTGTCTGAAATTAGGGAGTTCCATCATATGATACTATTATTGTGTGTATGTGAGAAAAACCGTGCAATGTTTACGACCTTGAAAAACATAATATCGCCCCCCAGTGGCTGATTTCTTTCACATTTCTCACAGACCTTTGGGGCCGTGTCAAACAGGCCCACCGAGTTTTGTTCCAATCGGCCTCTGTTAACCTTGTCTAATAGGTGCTTAAACTTCATGTTTGTGTCCTTTTGGACCAAGATCATGCAGAGATTTTCATGTTGATAGGAAAAACGGTTGCGTAGTTATAGCCATTTTTATGTTTTTTCACTCTTATAGCACCACCAAGTGGCCAAGATGTTATATTGCACATCTGCTATATTGTTCCTGTGACCTCAGATTGAGCTCCTACATATGTGTTTGGCGAAGATATATCATTCCGTTCAGGAGTTATAGACATTTTACTAAAAGTGGCCCTGCCTCTTTAGAACGTTTTATTAATATTCACTCTCTAGAGAATCTTCCTGCACTTGTTTGGTTCCAATCGGGTGAAAAACCTAGGATTAGTCAGCAAAAGTAGGTTTTTCAAAAAATCCAAAATACCCGAATATCTGAGTGCGTTTTGTCCGCCGTGAGCCAAGGATTCCAATGACAAAAGACAATTAACCCGGCAACTGATGGTTTAGGAGTTATGAGTGATTTCATACTTTTGATCGCTGTAGCTCCCCCGTCAGGCCAATTGAGGTGAGGCTTGGTGGCGTTATCGGTGGTGTGAGTACTACCATCTCTCCAAGTTTCAAGTCTCCCCAGGTGAAAAAAAAAAAATAGTTAAATGCAATGAAAATACACTTAAATACCCGCAAATACATTTTTAGTACATTGTTTTTTTTTTGTGTTAAAAAAAGTGTGATGTTTATACACTATGAATACACTAATTAAAAGTATGTTTATACTTCAGTAGGACTTAAGTACACTTGAAAAAAGTATACTAAATACCAGTAATACTTAAATAAATTTTTAGTGTACTAAAATAAAGTATACTACAGAAAAAACATGCAAAAGAGTTTTATTAGTGTGTTTTTCAAAAGTGTGCTTTAAATGCTTTAAACATTAGTTGATTATTAGTAGACTGTTTACATACTAATCCTAAGTTTAAAATAAGTTAATATATAAAAAATCTATTAGTAATGTATTGTAGTAGAAGTATATTTTCTCAAAAGTTGTACTTAAGTACACTTAATATGAATGCATTATTAGCACTAACACTTAAAATGATTTTGAGTGTGGTAATTTTAAGTTTACATTAAATTGATTTTATTAAAAATCTATTAGTAATGTATTGTAGTAGAAGTAGATTTTCTCAAAAGTTGTACTTAAGTACACTTAATATGAATGCACTATAAGCATTAACACTTAAAATGATTTTGAGTGTGGTAATTTTAAGTTACATTAAATTGATTTTATTAAAAATCTATTAGTGATGTATTGTAGTAGAAGTACATTTCCCCCAAAATTGTACTTAAGTACACTTAATATGAATGCACTATAAGCCTTAACACTTAAAATGATTTTGAGTGTGGTAATTTTAAGTTATATTAAATTGATTTTATTAAAAATCTATTAGTAATGTATTGTAGTAGAAGTACATTTTCTCAAAAGTTGTACTAAAGTACACCTAATATGAATGCATTATTAGCACTAACACTTAAACTGATTTTGAGTGTGGTAATTCTCCCAGGTTAAAAAAAAGTGCACTAAAATACACTTTATTTAAGTATACTTACTACACTTTTCAGTAATGCACTAAAAGTGCTCTATTTTCGCACACTAATTTTGTACTTATTGTACTAAAAAATAGTATTAAGTATATTTTAAGATAAACTTAATACCATCTAAGTGTACTCAACTGTGCTATTTTGAGACACCATGAAATTGAACTAAAATGTGCTTTTAACATACTATATCTGTATTTAAAAAAACAGATTTAGTTACAACTAGAAATACACTTGAACCCTCATTTTAAACATTTATAAATATATTTATGACTAATTTAATGTATAACAATAATATATTAAAAGAATATACAAATTGTGAAAAAAATGTGCTAAAATACAATTTAAGTACACTTAGTGCACTTCTCTAATGTACTTAAAGTGCTCTATTTTCGCGCACTAATTTTGTACTTATTGTACTAAAAAATAGTATTGAGTATATGTTAAGATAAAATTAATACCATCTAAGTGTACTCAACTGTGCTATTTTGAGACACCATGAAATTGAACTAAAATGTGCTTTTAACATACTATATCTGTATTTAAAAATATATATTTAGTTACAACTAGAAATACACTTGAACCCTACTTTTGAACATTTATAAATATATTTATGACTAATTTAAAGTATAGCAATAATATATTAAAAGAATATACAAATTGTGAAAAAAAGTGTGCTAAAATACAATTTAAGTGCACTTAGTGCACTTCCCTAATGTACTTAAAGTGCTCTATTTTCGGCAACTAATTTTGTACTCGATATACTAAAAGTTATTCTTAAGTACTTCTTAAGATAAACTTAAGATCATCTAAGTGTACTCAACTGTGCTATTTTGAGACACCATGAAGATGAACTAAAATGTGCTTTTAACATACTATCTCAGCATTTCCAAAAAAATTATTTTGCTACCACTTCTAATAGAATTGAAACATATTTCATAAACCTTTAAATATACTAATTATACATAAAAAATAAACTTACTGATTATTTAAAATACATGAATAATATATAACAAATGTATACAAAGCGTATTTATAATGTATTGCCCACATATTTTTATCAATAAAAAATACACTTGTTGATTATTTAAAATACATAAATATATAACAAATGTATGCAAGGCGTATTTATAATGTGTTTCCCACATATTTTTATTACAAAAAAAATACTCTTGTTGATTATTTAAAATACATGAATAATATATAATAAATGTATACAAAGCATATTTATAATGTATTGCCCACATATGTTTATTAATAAAAAATACACTTCTTAATTATTTAAAATACATGAATAATATATGATAAATGTATACAAAGTGTATGTCACGCCCTTGGACTGTTTGTCTTGGTTTTTCCCAGTGTTTCCCCCATTGGACTGTCTGTTTGGTTTCTCCCATGCCCTTTTTTGGTCTTCCTGCTCATTAGTGTGATCCCCTCCACCTGTTGTTGTAATTATCTCCCCTTTATAAGTTTGTTTGATTTCCTTGTTTCTTTGTCCGGCTACAAGCGTTACACCTATGTTCCTTCATTGTGTGCACATCTTCTCCAGTCATTCCTGTCTATTGTTACTCTGCCTGAGGATTTATTGAAGACTTTTTATTGAAGATGTTATTTTTTGCTTTCCTACACGTTTCGTGACAACGTATTTATAATGTATTGCCCATACATTTTTATTCATTATAATACACTTAATAATTAATTAAAATATATGAATTATATATAATAAATTTATACAAAGCGTAATTATAATGTCTTGCCCACATATTTTTATTAATAAAAAATACATTATAAATACGCTATGTATACATTTATTATATATTATTCATGTATTTTAAATAATCAACAAGTGTATTTTTTATTAATAAAAATATTTGGGCAATACATTATAAATACGCTTTGTATACATTTTTTATATATTATTCATGTATTTTAAATAATTAATAAGTGTATTTTTTATTAATAAAAATATGTGGGCAATACATTATAAATACGCTTTGTATACATTTTTTATATATTATTTATGTATTTTAAATAATTAATAAGTGTATTTTTTATTAATAAAAATATGTGGGCAATACATTATAAATACGCTTTGTATAGATTTTTTATATATTATTCATGTATTTTAAATAATTAATAAGTGTATTTTTTATTAATAAAAATATGTGGGCAATACATTATAAATACGCTTTGTATACATTTGTTATATATTATTATTGTATTTTAAATAATCAGTAAGTTTATTTTTATGTATAATTAGTATATTTAAAGGTTTATGAAATATGTTTCAATTGTATTATAAGTGGTAACAAAATACATTTTTGGAAATGCTGAGATAGTATGTTAAAAGCACGTTTTAGTTCATCTTCATGGTGTCTCAAAATAGCACAGTTGAGTACACTTAGATGATCTTAAGTTTATCTTAAGAAGTACTTAAGAATAACTTTTAGTATATTAAGTACAAAATCAGTGCCCGAAAATAGAGCACTTTAAGTACATTAGGGAAGTGTACTAAGTGTACTTAAATTGTATTTTAGCACACTTTTTTCACACTTTGTATATTCTTTTAATATATTATTGTTATACTTTAAATTAGTCATAAATATATTTATAAATGTTTAAAAGTAGGGTTCAAGTGTATTTCTAGTTGTAACTAAATATATATTTTTAAATACAGATATAGTATGTTAAAAGAGCATTTTAGTTCAATTTCATGGTGTCTCAAAATAGCACAGTTGAGTACACTTAGATGGTATTAAGTTTATCTTAACATATACTTAATACTATTTTTTAGTACAATAAGTACAAAATTAGTGTGCGAAAATAGAGCACTTTTAGTACATTACTGAAAAGTGTACTAAGTATACTTAAATAAAGTGTATTTTAGTGCACTTTTTTTTTACCTGGGTCTACGACTTACGGTTTGGTCTGCATGATTAGTTTTACGTGGAGATTGCTGTTCCTTGGCCATTCAAACAATTACAGTAGGATTTCAGCACTATGTGCTTAAACCCCTAAAAAAATACATTTCTTAAAGTTTATGTGCCACAGAAGAAAGAAAATCATACAGGTATGGAACAACATGAGGGTGATTAAATATGAGCAAAAGCAGTAACAATAATAGCAGTTATAGCAGATCTATTCCGCCAAGACCAAATACATTAACATTGTCATATCCATTACCATGCTAAAATCTTCTGAGTGTTGTCATGCTAGAACTGTATTAAGCGCTCAAATACAAGACTGATAACCCTGTTCTGCTGCTGTGTTAACATAACTTGTGGCTCTTTACTGTGACAGGTGTGGGACACTGAACTGGAGAGGAGCGCTGAGCACTGGGCACACACATGTCTGTGGGAACATGGACCGTCTCACCTACTGACCCGGATCGGCCAGAACCTGGGAGCTCACTGGGGAAGGTGGATAAAAACAATATTGATGTCACATCAAATAACAAGTTTATCTAATTCAGTTCTTATACAGTGTACTAACTCTTTGTTTTACATGTGATCGTCTTTAGAGACAGACCCCCGACATTTCATGTCCAAGCCTGGTATGATGAGGTGAGAGATTTCAGCTACCCCTATCCACAAGAGTGTAACCCTCACTGCCCCTACAGATGCTCTGGACCCGTCTGCACACATTACACACAGGTAAAACCACATTCAGGTTTTAACAATTTACATTTTGTAATGAGACAAGCAATCAAGCAGTTGAGATGTGCTATATCGTAATAGTGATTTTTATTTTATCACAGCTGGTTTGGGCCACAAGCAACAAAATTGGCTGTGCCATTAATGTGTGCTACAACATGAATGTATGGGGGATGATCTGGGCCAAAGCCGTGTACCTGGTCTGCAATTACTCTCCCCCGTAAGAATGTTCAGCTTTTTTTGTCATTTGCAGTATGATATAATTGTAATAAAGCACTATTATTAAATTTAGTCATGTGGCATCCTTTTCACAGAGGTAACTGGTGGGGACATGCACCATACAAGCACGGGACCCCTTGCTCTGCCTGCCCACCTAGCTATGGCGGCGGTTGCAGAAACAACCTCTGCTATAAAGGTACTAAACTGACTATGTTATAAAATGATGTGATGTATATTACTCTACAAATAATAGAGTAATATGAGAGAGAGACTTGAGTGAGTGTGATTACCTGCATCTGATACAGCATTCATTCTTCAGCTCAATCTCATATTCACAATAAAACATTACTTTGAATGTTCGCTGAGGAAAGCGATATCTTTGTCGTAGTATCCATTCATCTCTTAAAGATAATATATCTGATGACAGCTCTGTTCATGACTGAACGAGTGAGCAATTTTGGAGCTAATTTGCTAAATTGCATCAAGCTAATTTGCATATAGACATTATCTTTATTAACAAACTTGCCTGAAAAACTCTTAAAACTACATTCCGTGACACAAAACAGTATTGTTTGTAAAATGATAGTGGATTTGGGAATCGCAATGAATCATTGTGAGAAATACTGAAAGTGGAGTGATACAAACGTTGAAATGGATTTCTGTTATCAAAATAATGCTACTGGCATCCCTAAACTAGCTAAGAAACCAATATTTAGCTAACATTTGAAGGAGGCAGGTCCTGAATCATTTGAAACATGTAATTAAATTGTGCTCTCTTCAGATGATGGCAGTCATTCTCATTACACCCCTGAGACAGAAGAAAATAACTATATTGAACCAGAACCCGAGCCAGTCCGAAGCCACGACACCCACTACAGAGATGAGACACCGACAACTTCTCCCAACGAGAACATTGAGGGGAATGAAGTCGTCAATACTTCACAGATGTGTAAGATGTCTTCACTGACTTACTAAAGATAAATTTCATTGGTTGACTTAAGTGGGCGGGGATGTAAAGTTTTTACTGGGTGCATATGTTTGCATAGATATGTATGTTCTGATATATTTTACACATCTCTACAATGTTAACAAGAAAAAACACTCCTGTGTTTATATATTAAAATCTATTCTTTTTTGTTGCAGCTCAACAAGTAGCATGTGATACTAGATTGCGTGATCAATGCAAAGGAACTACGTGTAACAGGTAAAATGTGTTGATTCGCACATCAGCTATCAAACAAATGTGTTTTGGTCATTCTACTATGAATAATTTCATTTCTTGGTAAATGTTTAATCAGATACGAATGCCCACCAGGCTGCTTGTACAACTATGGCAAAGTAATTGGATCGGGTCATTATGACATGGTAGGTAAACGCATCTGCATTGTGGCATTGCACAGATTTACAAGCTGATTTTTCCATTTACGTATTTAAATACTACCTAATTTTGGATGGATTGTGGTCAGCTCAGGGTCTCTCTCATTATTAATGTTGCTGTTTTTCCAGCAATCCAGCATCTGTGGGAGTGCCTTGCATGCTGGAATAATAGATGATGATGGAGGCTGGCTGGATATCACAAGGGTGGGCAGAAGGCAACGATTCTCAAAGTCCTTCAAACATGGAGTTCAGACTCTAGCGTAAGTCACAGAACCCACGTTTCATGCTGCTAAATGTGGGTTGAAAAATGTTCTCACATTTTCCATGTTATTCCTCAGGAAAAATCAGAGTGCCAATGCCTTCACCGTATCAAATGTCCCAGGTAAGCGCACATGTGATTATTTTTTAACTACAGTCATGGCCAAAAGTTTTGAGAATGACACAAATATTAGTTTTCACAAAGTTTGCTGCTAAACTGCTTTTAGATCTTTGTTTCAGTTGTTTCTGTGATGTACTGAAATATAATTACAAGCACTTCATACATTTCAAAGGCTTTTATCGACAATTACATGACATTTATGCAAAGAGTCTATTTGCAGTGTTGGCCCTTCTTTTTCAGGACCTCTGCAATTCGACAGAGCATGCTCTCAGTCAACATCTGGGCCAAATCCTGACTGATAGCAACCCATTCTTTCATAATCACTTCTTGGAGTTTGTCAGAATTAGTGGGTTTTTGTTTGTCCAACCGCCTCTTGAGGATTGACCACAAGTTCTCAATGGGATTAAGATCTGGGGAGTTTCCAGGCCATGGACCCAAAATTTCAACGTTTTGGTCCCCGAGCCACTTAGTTATCACTTTTGCCTTATGGCACGGTGCTTCATCGTGCTGGAAAATGCATTGTTCTTCACCAAACTGTTGTTGGATTGTTGGAAGAAGTTGCTGTTGGAGGGTGTTTTGGTACCATTCTTTATTCATGGCTGTGTTTTTGGGCAAAATTGTGAGTGAGCCCACTCCCTTGGATGAGAAGCAACCCCACACATGAATGGTCTCAGGATGCTTTACTGTTGGCATGACACAGGACTGATGGTAGCGCTCACCTTTTCTTCTCCAGACAAGCCTTTTTCCAGATGCCCCAAACAATCGGAAAGAGGCTTCATCGGAGAATATGACTTTGCCCCAGTCCTCAGCAGTCCATTCGCCATACTTTTTGCAGAAGATCAATCTGTCCCTGATGTTTTTTTTTGGAGAGAAGTGGCTTCTTTGCTGCCCTTCTTGACACCAGGCCATCTTCCAAAAGTCTTGGCCTCACTGTGCGTGCAGATGCGCTCACACCTGCCTGCTGCCATTCCTGAGTAAGCTCTGCACTGGTGGCACTCCGATCCCGCAGCTGAATCCTCTTTAGGAGACGATCCTGGCGCTTGCTGGACTTTCTTGGACGCCCTGAAGCCTTCTTAACAAGAATTGAACCTCTTTCCTTGAAGTTCTTGATGATCCTATAAATTGTTGATTTAGGTGCAATCTTAGTAGCCACAATATTCTTGCCTGTGAAGCAATTTTTATGCGACGCAATGATGGCTGCACGCGTTTCTTTGCAGGTCACCATGGTTAACAATGGAAGAACAATGATTTCAAGCATCACCCTCCTTTTAACGTGTCAAGTCTGCCATTCTAACCCAATCAGCCTGACATAATGATCTTCAGCCTTGTGCTCGTCAACATTCTCACCTGAGTTAACAAGACGATTACTGAAATGATCTCAGCAGGTCCTTTAATGGCAGCAATGAAATGCAGTGGAAAGTTTTTTTCGGGATTAAGTTAATTTTCATGGCAAAGAAGGACTATGCAATTCATCTGATCACTCTTCATAACATTCTGGAGTATATGCAAATTGCTATTATAAAAACTTAAGCAGCAACTTTTTTTTACAATTTCCAATATTTATGTAAAAACTTCTCAAGTTCTCAAAACTTTTGGCCACGACTGTAGATAATTTGCTAACGTTTCAGAAAACAAATTTAATAACAAATATTTTATTCCAGTGAAAGCAGTTAATTGTGAAACTACAGTGGCACAATTCTGCCCTTTCAAGAAACCAGTCCGGCATTGTCCCAGGTAAACTTACTTTGTAACAAAAATAATCTTGATGGATTACACAAAATACTATGCAGTCAATTTGTCATTAATAGCACATTCATTGTCATTTTTTTTTTCAGGTTGTATTGTCCTCGTAATTGCTTGTACGACAACTACGCCAGAGTAATTGGAAGCCGCTATTATTCAGATGTAAGTCTTCATACCATTTAAAGGGATAGTTCACCCAAAAATGAAATTTACCCCATGATTTTCTCACCCTCATGTCATTCTAGATGTATATGACTTTCTTATTTCTGATGAATACATTGGGAGTTAAAAGACATTAAAAGATGTCCTGGCTCTTCCAAGCTTTATAATGGCAGTGAATGGGTGTTGATATTCAGTAGTCCAATAGAAGTCCAATAAAGTACATCCATCCGCTGGAACGCCACTCTCTTGTGAATGCTAGTACAAAAGTTAGCGGAAGCTAGAGATTCCGGTTTATAAAGTTTTAAGTAATATAGATATTTTTCTTACACAAGCACATTGAGTCGTGTGGAGTACTTTTTATGATGGATGGATGCACTTTATTGGACTTCAGAATCTCAACACCCATTCACTGCCATTATAAGCTGAGAAGAGCCAGGACATTTTTTAGTATAATCATGGATACTAAATACTTTTTATTTTTGGGTGAACTTTTTGTTTTTTTCATGTAAACATGTTACATGAACAATTTGACCATTATCTCACACATGATACACGGTTCAAAACACATTATGCTCAAGTTAAAATAGGTTCAAATAAAAAAAAAATTCACGTTTCTTCTCTAAAGTTTTAAAACTGGTCAGATTTCTGTATTTTGCTATTTTGCTGTACTCTGCTTCGACTTAATTTAAACTCAAACTGTCCACATCTTTTTTTAAAGCTCTATACTACTATTATGTGCCAAAAATTGTCTCTTTTTGTTTCCCCTAATGAACTTTAGGACAATCATCTGAAACAAAGTCTTCTGAGCTATAAAAGAACAATAATATATTCCTCTGGGTCACTCTATTGCAGCTATTAGGAAGTCACTGTTCTGTTACGACTGTAGTAGAAAAGAATCCATCTTTTCTCTTTCTGTCCCACTGAGCAGAATTCCAGTATATGCAGGGCAGCTATCCACGCAGGGGTGATTCGAAGTGACTCGGGAGGTTATCTGGACGTAATGCCTGTGGACAAGAGGAGGCAGTACAAGGGCTCCTACCAGAATGGCATCACCTCAGAGAGGTACTGAGTGTGTTGAGTCAGCTTTTGAGCTACCAATACTGTGTAGCTGATCTTTCCTTCTTGGCTTCAGCTGGTCTTCAGTCTAACTATTTAATATCCCTCAATATGAGCTTGGTCGGAAAACGTAATCATTTTATTTAGTGGGTGGCTGAGCGGTAATCTTATAAAATCTGCTTCTCCTCTGCAAAATAAAACCAGACCACCTACACAGTCTGGTTTTATTTTGCTTCATTACATCGCATGATGAGAGTATCTGAAGGGTGATTAATGAAACATACTACCATGCAAATCATATATCTTTCTATCCTGCTGGTCCTGGATTAATATAGGCCATTATTCTTCCATTTAGCCTACAGAATCCCCCAGGAGGCAAAGCGTTCAGAGTGTTTGCGGTCATTTGAAACCATCGTCCAAGGACAGATGCAAAGAAATAGAGCTCTTGGTAACATTACAGCCAGTAATTACCACGCGTTTGGTTTGCTGGTCTTGCTGGGCTGGATTTAAGGCCAGTGCTGTCACGAAAAATCTCCTCAACGGGAAAAAAAGACATTGACTTTGACACCATCTGGCCCTGAGAAAACATTCTCCATATTTTTTTTTCCCTGCATGTAAATGTCATGTATATAGAGTTGTAAATATAGTGAATTGTTATTCATTACATTCATTCTTGTATGTTTTTATAAAAGTATATATACGTAAAAATATAAAGCATTCCTTAAAATAACAAAATTGTGCATGCAAACACAAAAGTGTTAATGTCTGAACTTGTCGAATGTGTAGAAAAGGCCATATATTACAGTTTATATTTTTGTAAACATATTTTTATATCAGTGTTCAAAAGCTGCTCATTGGTGTATTGCGCTTTACAGTATATTATGCTGCATATGTTCAGAATTTGATACTGTAACAACCTGGCAGGCCAGGAAATCATTATTGCTTTAGAAGAATTTGAAAAATGTACCACAAAGGGAGCAGCGGAGAGACATTTTTGTGTTATTTATTATCATGCAATTTAAAATAAAGATATTTAGACTCATAATTCTTGGTACAACTATTACTCCACAATCCTGTTATGACTGTGACCATTTTATTGCAGAGCAAGTATGTTGAAGTATTTCACATGGTCCCATCACAATGTCCAGTTTTGATGTATTATGTATTTGAAAGTCTGTGATTGTTGGCTAAACACAGCTGTGAGGTGATTTTAAATTCGAGACTCTGGAAGGCGCAGACGGAGCCTCTGCACCTTGAAGAATGAAAACCCAACGTGCCTCATGTGAAAACACTCAACTTCTGCTGGCAGTGCACAGGCACCACAGACAAAGAAGGACATTGTGTGTATGCTGGTGTGTGTGATGATTTCAATCTCACTTCCTGGAGTGCATTTCCTCCATGTCAGGCACAGATGTGGTTGAGTGCTAGTAGTGAGCTCTCTGTCGCTCACCTTGACCTCTCTCATTTCCTGTCTGCCCTCTCAGGCTCTCTCAAGATCATTGCCTCCGGGCTTAGAACCCCTCGCAGTTTATCAAAAATCACAAGTATGTTTCTGTCTTGTTCATATAGCCATCAAACTCAGAGTTCAAGGCCCAGAAAGGTAGTAAGGACATTGTTACAATAGTCAATGTGACATCAGTGGTTCAACTGTAATTTTATGCAGCTACAAGAATACTTTTTGTGTGCAAAGAAAACAAAAATAACAACTTTGTTCAACAATTTCTTCAATGTCCTACTACCTTTCTGGCCCTTGAATGTGTCAGTTGTGTTGCTGGCAAGGTCAGAAAGCTCTCAGATTTCATAAAAAATATCTTAATATGTGTTTCAAAAATGAACGAAGGTCTTACAGGGAGTAATTAATTACAGAATTGTAACTTTTGGGTAAACTATTCCTTTAAAGGAACCCTCCACTTTTTTTTTCGAAATAGGCTCATTCTCCAACTCCCCCTGAGTTAATAAGTTGAGTTTTACCGTTTCGAAATCCATTCAGCCGTTCTCCTGTTCTGGCGATATCACTTTTAGCATAGCTTAGCATAGATCATTGAATCCTATTAGACCAATAGCATCGCGTTCAAAAATAACCAATGAGTTCCGATATAACTGCAGAAGAGTAAAGTTTTAAATAGGACAAATACCGAAACTCGTTGGTCATTTTTGAATGCAATGCTATTGGTCTAACAGGATTTAATGATCTATGTTAAGCTATGCTAAAAGTGATATCGCCAGAACAGGAGAACGGCTGAATGGATTTCAAAACGGTAAAAAATCAACTTATTAACTCAGGGGGAGTTGGAGAATTAGCCTATTTCCAAAAAAAAGTGGAGTGTTCCTTTAAATAAATTTTTACTCAGGAAAAAATGGATACTATTTTGGTCACACTACTGTCAGTAAGATACTATAGAGAGAGAAAGAGCAAGGAAGCATTCAACCGTTCAAAAGTAACAGCATTTATGTTAAAGAGCTTCTGATTAGAGATTATGTTAAAGAATATTAAAAATGTTTCATGGTTTACACAAAAATATTAAGCAGCAAACATTTTCAACACTGATAATAATAAGAATGTTTCTTGAGCACCAAATCAGCATGTTAAAATGATTTCTGAAGAATCATGTGACACTGAAGACTGGAGTAATGCAGAAAATTCAGCTTTCCCATCAAAGGAATAAATAACCTTTTAAAATATATAAAAATAGAAAATAGTCATTTTAAATTAAAATAATATTTCACAGTTTTACAGTTTTAATAAATGCAGGTAAACAACATCCAGTAAGCCGTAAAACTGTTTGGACTACAAACCAGTGTGTTCATAATTAAGATATTACATTAAAATAATATGGTGAGTCACACCAATTTGCAATATCAAGCAGTTTTGTACAGCTACAAATAGCTTGACGCGAATGAGACCAGAAGCCAGACCCATAAAATTTACAAATGGCTGTGCCCGCTCTTATGGGAAAATTAAGGTGAATTGACTTCTCATTCCATCTCAGTAACCCCCTGTTGGATATGTTTGATAGTAGAAAATGGTATGACTATTTAGCGCAACTAACATTAAAAAACAGATTCACAGTCATACATCTATAGCATAAAAGCTAACACTTGTTTGTCAGCTTTTGTGAAACAAATTGCAGTAAAAATTACTACCCATCTTTGGTCAACTGACACTTTGATGCAGGCCTTTTGAACAATAGTCACCAATTTGTTTGACCGCAGTTACCGGGAGATAAACGCTGTGTTGTGGAGAAAGTTTTCCCCAGAAGAGGCTGGGGAACCAGAGCAGATCTGTATGGTGGTCTCCAGAGAGAAGAGGCATGCATCAGAGCTCTGTCAAAATTCACAGGCCAGTGTGGCAGAACTTGGAGGTGGAACGGGATAAGGACATGTCTGTACTCAAGACACCTAGGCGGCACAACAATAAGAGAACTGAATCTGCAAGTGCAGCACTGCGAATATAAAAATCTCAGTGGTATTGTGCATGGTGTTCTTTTATTTCTACATTTATTTGCAAATTGACAAGTCTCCCAAGTGTCATCTCAAGGAAATTCATGTCTATATTCTTAAAATACGCTGTGGACCTTTGAAACGTGGGCAGTGAGTGTGAAGCTACACAGGTTTCACATGCTCATGTGTTCTTGGTTTAGATCCAATGTCAGAAAACAGTGCGACTTTATATTTTATATTTGCACCCAACAGACTATTGGCTGGATCCCTATAAATTGTAATGAAAAATCTTTGTGGTTCATACTGCGGTCAAAATGAATTATGATCAATATGTCACGAAACGTTATGAGCATACCAGAATTTTTCCTAGTAATGTGGTTTATTGCCATATATTTAGAACATATTAGGGATAGATATATAGTTGAGGTCAAAAGTTTACATACACCTTCCAAAATCTGCAAAATGTTAATTATTTTAAATAAGAGGGATTGTACAAAATGTACATTAAAGGTTTTCATACACTTGATACATTCTTAATATTGTGTTGTTACCTGAAATATCCACAGCTGTTTTTTTGCTTGTTTGTTTGTTTAGTGAGTTGTTCATGAGTCCCTTGTTTGACCTGAAAAGTTAAACTGCCTGCTGTTCTTTCGAAAACTTTTCAGCATTTCTGTGTATTTGAACCTTTTCCAACAATGACTATGATTTTGAGATCCATCTTTTCACACTGAGGACAACTGAGGGACTCAGATGCAACTATTACAGAAGGTTCAAACGCTCACTGATGCCTAGAAAGAAAAACAATATGTTAAGAGCCGGGGGTGAAAACTTTTGAATTTGATGATCAGGGTAAATGTAACTTTTTTTTGTCTTCTGGGAAACATGTAAGTATCTTCTGTAGCCTCTAAAGGGCAGTACTTAATGAAAAACATATTATATTTAGGCAAAATAAGAAAAATGTACACATCCTCATTCCGTTCAAAAGTTTTCACCCCCGGCTCTTAATGCATCATGTTTCCTTCTGGAGCATCAGTGAGCGTTTGTACCTTCTGTAATAGTTGCATATGAGTCTCTCAGTTGTCCTCACTGTGAAAAGATGGATCTCAAAATCATACAGCCATTGTTGGAAAGGGTACAAATACACAAAAATGCCAAAAAAAAAACAAAGAATGTGTGGGACCTGAACGATTTTTCTGAAGAATAGCGGGCATTTTGTATTAAATTGGTAAAATAATTAACATTTTGCAGATCTGTAACAGTTAAATGTGTCTTCATACATAAAAATGTATAGCTGCCTCTATAGGTGGGCATCTGCTGACAAAATTTCAATTGTGTCATACTTTCGCTAGCTAATAAATCACAGAGGAAATCACATAGTGGTTCTCACAAACCACATATAACCAAGCCTGGGTAGAATTTTTTTACCTTGTGTAATTTTGTTCTTGGTTTTCAAGGATGAGGACATGTCACGCAACCTGCCCATGTTGGCATCTGGCCATTTCACTACCTTCTTTATATCATACAGTCTTTAGATATGAAATGGAAAGCCCTTTCCTATCTTAACTATGCATGACCGTATGAACACATTTTATTATTCATATTTAGCATTGGATTTCCCCTGCTGCCCACAATACTTTCCAAACAGACCTGTGATCCAGTGGTCCAGAGAGAGATGACCACAGCACTGAATAGTGAGGATGTCTATTTGCGCCCAATTCCATTTTTGATATCCACAGCCTGGTCATTGTAAGGCAGTTTCTAGAAATGAATTCCTCAGAAGCCGCTCGCTTGAGTGGACGTATATGATGTGCATGTGGTCGACAATAAGTACCTTCACATAAGGGCTTGCAGAGGCCGTGTGCGAGCTCACCGCCACAGCAGATTTTAATGAGTATTATTCTAACATACTTACAGCAGGAACTTGGTGATGAGGGTGCTTTTCTTTGCATTGCTGGTTTGTATAATGATAATGGAATATTTTTAACCATGCTTATATACATAAATATCCAGCTCACAGCCCACAGAAGTGTCATATCTGGTTCCAGATGTTTTCATTCTATACATGTAAGTGTATTTCTGAAAATAAGACAATGTGCATGGGCTTATATGGGACAGAATTACAGGAAAATGGTTGTAACTTGATCTGAGATTCGTTATGATTCCAAAATGCTGCTTGCAGATGTTGATGTCCTTTCTGATGGGTGGTAAGTGTGGGTCATTATGATCATACACAAAGAGGGAATTATTTTGAAAATCGGTCAAACTGAGTCCACACCATTTGCTGATACGCTGAAATATTATTCACCTTGGAGGTTTGGCTTTTTTTCCTTTTCACCCACCAACATATACATCCTGTGCCAAGTCTCCCGTTTCTCAGTACTCTAAATCTTTTGCGTTTCACCCTCCCGGTTGCGATATTGGCTGTGTTCTAAGATGTATTTGTCAAGATCCCACACACACTGAGGTTGTGCCAGTGTGGTGGTTGTGCAAGTTTTCCCTATGTTCACACAGCAGTCATAAAGCAAAGAGGGCTTTCTGCCTACTCCTCATGTACCCCCACTGTATGTCCTCGAAGAACCTGAGGAAAATTTTCCGCCATGGCTAAAATAGGCATGCTAACGCTTGGCACGAGCCGTCGGTGCCCTCCTGTCGCTGACCTGAGCAGAGTGCACACAACCAAGCCTATTTTCATCGTAATATTTATAAATTTCATTAAAATGTATATTTTGCTTCATTGGGAGTACACACCATGTCTTGAAAACACGACAGAGGTTAGTTTTTGTCAGCTTGTGTGAAGCAAATCGAAAGAGAGTGGTTTGTTTGGGTTGGATGCCTAAGTGGGTCATTTTGATGTAATTGATTTGTATGATTTTTGATTTGATATGGTTATTCTACATTTTCACATAATTTAAGAAGACTTCATATCTCACAATTATGACTATACTGCACAATTGTGTTAGCCTGGGAAAAATCCAGACCCTAATCTATTAAGATTAAGGGTCTGGCATCAAGCAATGAAAAGGGCCTAACTCGAGGGGCGGCACCAAGCATGCATTTGAAACTCTCACTGCACGCAATTGGATAACGCCACGACCAATCATACGCATACTCCATACGCTTAGCTACCAGCGGAGCTAACTGATAGATTAAACTCTTGCCATATCCAGTTGGCAAAACAGCAAAAACGTACTTCTTGCAAAGGAACGATTCGAGCGCGGTTTTCTGTTCCTCTTTTATATGAAAAGCCAAGTCTAACTCGTTCATTGTAGCGGCCAAAGCCATTTCAAACAACTGGTGTTCATCTGTAGCCATCTTTCAATGTTTACTAAATGATTCCGGACGTCGCAGTGCTGTCGTCATCAGCTTAACTCGCCTCTGGCCCGCCTACATCAGATACACCGATTTGATTGGTTCCCAGAACTGCTTACATAATGCAGTAACATGCATCATTGCTCGATGCCAGAGTGTCTTGCAGAGACAATTCAAATTGTGCTCTCGTGAGACCTCTGGATTTCCAGGGTACAATTGTGTCTTTATATCTCACAATTGTCACTTAAAAATTTGCAAATATGTCTTTATCTCAACGTGACTAAATCTCACAACTGTTATTTTTTTTCTCACAATGTGACTTCATATCTCATAATTATGACTTTACCTCAATGTGACTTTATATCTCACAATGTAACTATATCTTACAATTATGAATCTATATCGCACAAGTGTGATTTTTAATTTCACAATTATGACTTTATCCCACGTGACTTTATATCTCACAATTATGGATCTATATCTCACAAGTGTGACTTTCTCATAATTATAAATTAATATCCCACAAGTGTGACTTTATATCTTGCAATTATACATCTATATCTCACAAGTGTGACTTTATATCTCACAATTATGAATCTATATCTCACAAGTGTGACATTATATCTCACAATTATGGATCTATATCTCACAAGTGTGACTTTCTCATAATTATAAATTAATATCCCACAAGTGTGACTTTATATCTTGCAATTATACATCTATATCTCACAAGTGTGACTTTATATCTCACAATTATGAATCTATATCTCACAAGTGTGACTTTCTCATAATTATAAATTAATATCCCACAAGTGTGACTTTATATCTTGCAATTATACATCTATATCTCACAAGTGTGACATTATATCTCACAATTATGGATCTATATCTCACAAGTGTGACTTTCTCATAATTATAAATTAATATCCCACAAGTGTGACTTTATATCTTGCAATTATACATCTATATCTCACAAGTGTGACTTTATATCTCACAATTATACATCTATATCTCACAAGTGTGACTTTATATCTCACAATTATGAATCTATATCTCACAAGTGTGACTTTCTCATAATTATAAATTAATATCCCACAAGTGTGACTTTATATCTTGCAATTATACATCTATATCTCACAAGTGTGACATTATATCTCACAATTATGGATCTATATCTCACAAGTGTGACTTTCTCATAATTATAAATTAATATCCCACAAGTGTGACTTTATATCTTGCAATTATACATCTATATCTCACAAGTGTGACTTTATATCTCACAATTATGAATCTATATCCCACAAGTGTGACATTATATCTCACAATTATGAATCTATATCCCACAAGTGTGGCTTTATTCCTCACAATTATGAATCTATATAGCACAAGTGTGATTTTTAATCTCACAATTATGACTTTATGCCACATGTGACTTTACATCTCACAATTATGAATCTATATCTTAAGTGTGACTTTATATCTCACAATCATGAATCTATACCTCACAAATGTTACTTTATATTTCACAGTTATGAGTCTATATCCCACAAGTGTGACTTTTTATCTCACAATTATAAATCTATGCAATGCGATTTTGAGCGCGATTTGGCATAGCTTGTCAGAGATATACGTCTCTGTGTATTAATTGCCGCTCCAGCGGAACCTGAGCGGAACGCACGTGATGGAGATTTACTACTAATCAAAGTACCGGCTTCATTGACTAAACGCGCCTCACAATATCGTTCGATTTATCGTCCAGCCCTAATTTTAAGTGTGATTTTATATCTCACAATCATGAATCAATATCTTAAGTGTGACTTTACATCTCACAATTATGAATCTATATCCCACATGTGTGATTTTACATCTCACAATTATGAATCAATATCTTAAGTGTGACTTTACATCTCACAATTATGAATCTATATCCCACATGTGTGATTTTATATCTCACAATTATGACTTTGTCCCACTACTGTGGCTTTGTATCTCACAATTATAAATCGATATCCCATAAAAGTGACTTTATATCTTGCAATTATGAATCTATATCTCAAGTGTGACTTTATATCTCACAAATATGAATCTATATTCCACAGGTGTGTCTTCATATCTCGCAATTATGAATCTATAGCTCACAATTATGAATCTGTATCTCTCAAGTGTAACTTTATATCTCACAATTATGACTTATCCCACAAGTGTTACTTTATATCTCACAATTATGAATCTATAGCTCACAAGTGTCTTCATATCTCACAAGTGTGACTTTATATCTCACAATCATGAATCTATATCTCACAAGTGTCACTTTATATCACACAATTATGAATCTATATCTCACAAATGTGACTTTATATAACACAATTATGAATCTATATCTCACAAGTGTCTTCATATCTCACAAGTGACTTTATATCTCACAATCATGAATCTATATCTCACAAGTGTGACTTTATATCACACAATTATGAATCTATATCTCACAAGTGTGGCTTTATTTTCACACAATTATGAATCTATATCTCACAAATGTGACTTTATATCACACAATTATGAATCTATATCTCACAAGTGTGACTTTATATCACACAATTATGAATCTATATCTCACAAATGTGACTTTATATCACACAATTATGAATCTATATCGCACAAGTGTGATTTTTAATTTCACAATTATTATCATTAATCTATATTTTAAGTGTGATTTTATATCTCACAATCATGAATCAATATCTTAAGTATGACTTCACATCTCACAATTATGAATCTATATCCCACATGTGTGATTTTATATCTCACAATTATGAATCTATATCTCAAGTGTGACTTTATATCTCACAAATATGAATCTATATTCCACAGGTGTGTCTTCAATTATGAATCTATAGCTCACAAGTGTGACTTAATATCTCACAATCATGAATCTATATCTCACAAGTGTGACTTTATATCTCACAATCATGAATCTATATCTCACAAGCGTGACTTTATATCACACAATTATGAATCTATATCTCACAAATGTGACTTTATATCACACAATTATGAATCTATATCTCACAAATGTGACTATATCACACAATTATGAATCTATAGCTCACAAGTGTGTCTTCATATCTCACAAGTGACTTAATATCTCACAATCATGAATCTATATCTCACAAGTGTGACTTTATATCTCACAATCATGAATCTATATCTCACAAGCGTGACTTTATATCACACAATTATGAATCTATATCTCACAAATGTGACTTTATATCACACAATTATGAATCTACAAGTGTGACTTCATATCTCACATGTGTAATTTTATATCTTACAATTATGAATCTTTATCTCACAAGTGTGATTGTTTCTCAAAATCATGAATTTATTTCTCACAATTATGCATCTATATCTCACAAGTGTGATTTTATATCTTAGAATTACGAATCTATATCCCACAAGTGACATTATATCTCACAATTATTAATCTATATCCCATAAGTGACTTTATGTCAAACAATTAGGAATTTATATCTAACAATTTTTACTTTATAATATTGCACAATTATGAATTTATATCTTACAATTGTAACTTTATATCTCAATTGTGACTTTATATCTCACAATTATGAATCTATATCTCACAAGTGTGACATTATATCTCACAATTATAAATCTATATCCCACGTGACTTTATATCTCGCGGCAGAAACAGGCTTCCACAATATTCTTTTCATAGGAAACACAACTCAAACTGCTTCTAAAAACACTGGCATAGGTTTCTCACATAGGTTTTGAATTAGTGAGGTCTCAAACCACTGGCAAAACATTATAGATTTTGTACGCACAGCAAGGAAGCATTTCAAACCACACTATCAATTATTCTACACCAGAAGTTTTACTAACCATTTCAGAAAACATAAACGATTTGCTGTGGATGTGTTGCTCTGTCTTCAAACATATGCCCTGTGACTTTGAATGCTGACTGAGCAGGACACACATAAGTGCACTGTGCAGTGTGTACACTGCGATGACATGATTTCATCCAAGTCGTGGTGTTTATGTGGGTGCTGGGGTTTCTTTTGCCAAGGGTAAACAGTGAGAGGTGCTGCTTATAGAACTGGGCTGCTTAATGATACGGTCAGGAGAGGGGCTTGCCCTCACTGTTCACGTCATCTCTGACCTTTTTTCTGTTTGGAGGAGGTATTTGATTTCACCTCTTTTTTTTTCTCACGTTCACACATAAACCATTGTGGACAGTAGGTGAGTGTAAAATAGCAGCTTTGTTTTGATCCGATAGAGGTGAAGCAGCCAAGGCTTCAAATCATGGCACGCAAGTTTCTCTAAGAGTTTAAGACTATGTTTTTATGATGATCTGTTTGTGTCATTAGTTATCAGATCAGTTTTTGGTCTCCAATGCCTTTAATTCAATCTAACATGAATGTGTTCATGCTCCATCTGCAAACACATGACAAATCACATCTCATTTATTTATGTTATTTATCATTTTTTTATAATGCGTGCACCAAAAATGGAGCAAGAACGAATGGCTGATGGTCTGTGAGTGTGACTGAGCATATGGGTGCAGTAACACTATTCAGTTTTAGACCAGCTGTTTAAAAGCAACACTGCCCTCTACTGGACACTTTGGCCTCATTTCCTCTAGTTGTCATTGCAATTTTCATTTCAATTAGCCTTAAGCACAAAATTCTTATTGTTCTGCAGAAGGGAATAACTTATTACAAAAAAAATGTCCTGGTAAGCAGGAACCCCTGGATGTTTTGGAAATATTCCTGCTGAATCCCACAAGCAATATTTTATAAGCCAACCGTGACTGCAATACTAAAATTCAAACAAAAGAAGGTATCTTACTGATTGCAGTATATGTTTCCGAAGTTTCAGTTTATAAAGCCAAAGAGAACAGGGATAACCTGCTCTGGATTTACTCTGCTCTGGAAGAGTGTAATGAAAGTGCTCAATTTTACAGGTCTACATACACTTGACGAAACATTATGTTCTTTCTTGCCCCTGTTTTCAACCTTTTAAATTTAGTCTCATCAAGTCTCGGATAACAAGGGAGCCCTTTATAAGGGGACACTGGGGGCACAGTCAAAGCAGGTCTGTGTGGAAGAAGCCAAATTTCGTCTCGCTTCAGGGAAGTTTGGCACAATATATACTGCTTTCTTCCTGATAATCAAAGAAAGAGCAAATGCAGCAGAACTGTGTGTGTAGACCACGGGGAACCAGTGGGGTTAAGCTAAGCAGAAAGAAAATAAACCCCATTTCAACAGACAGGCTGCCTATGGCCTCATAGACCCACCGTGGCACCTCAGATGTGCAGCTGAGTTGCTCGCTCTGTTCCAAAATATATTCATTGTGGGTGCTGATGATATTTTTGTGTACCTTTTTGATGCATAGTGCATTTCCAAAATTTTCCAGAAAGAAAACATATTGATTTAAGTCTCTTTTTCTCCTCCTTCCCATGTCTGTCTTGCATAGAGATGCAGTGTCTCATTTGCGCGAGTTCACTTAGTTCATTATATCACATTAGGTAAATCAATTCTAGGCCAGCCACTGAAGATATTAAAAATCTTGAGGTTTGCATACACAAACGGTCCATTAAACATATAGCCAAAATAATCACATATGACTTGTGATTATTTACTCGCAACCCCATTTTTGCACTTGTGGATAGCAATGCATCAGTGTGCCTATTAAACCCCTAGGGGAAACATGTCTGGCAGGAAGCCCTCAGTGGTGATTGACATGTTTTCCTGCCTGTAACCACCTGAACTAGTGCCAGTTTCAGCAGTGGTGACCTCAGCACACTTCCTCTGGATGTCTTATTTAAATGTGGCATAACCCGTAAAGGTCTCAAATACTATTAGTTACTGTCAGTCATTTTGTCATACTTTCATGATATGTCGCATTAATGCAGTGAGTAGATAATACATTTAAGACATTAAATTAATGTCTTAAAGGGATATCTCACCCAAAAATTTTAATTCTGTCATCATTTAAGATATTTTGAAGATTTTGAACAGTTGATGGTCCCCATTGACTTCCGTATATTTTTTCTATAATCATTGGGTTGATCTTATTGGGTCATATGTTGGGTTGTTCTTTCCAGTGCTAGGTAGTTTTTGTGTTACCCAGTCATTGGGTTAGTGTCTGGGTCAATCTCACTGACAGCTAAAACTAAAAACCCCTCTCTTGCTCTGTTGAAACAACCTTCAACCCAGCTGTTGACAGTTGGAGACAGTCAGAGCGCGGTATTTTTGCGTCCTCTTCAGTAGAGAGCGTTTCTCAGCGCTGCCTAACTTGTGCACTTCTCCAGTGAAATAATGGTTTGTATACATTTTATTTTATCTATAAAGTCTTTACCTTGCTGTGAATTCTATTATTTTACGCAAAGCAACATGGACGAGACGTCAGTCAGCTAAATGTGTCAGCAGCGGTCATTCGTTGCTCATGATGGAAATGCCTTATATAACAAACTGATTTTATTCGTGATAATACTGAATTACATTTATTTTGATTTTAAAACATTTTTTTTTCTAATCTCAGCACTGTTTGTTAATGGGCAGGTTATCAGTCGGTCAGCCATGGCATCTTTCAGCTATGAGTGAAACGCGAGGTGGCGGTCTGAGGTTCGCAGTTCCGTCGGCGAACAGCAGCCCATCACGGCAGATTTCGCCGACACACCAACACAAGACTTAGCATATTTCGGTGATAAGGGATTAGAGAGAACGTTTGAATACACTTAAACTGAAATGTTACTATAAATGTTACATTTTCTAGCTCTGAAATGCTTAAACAACTTGTGGTATTGTAAACTATGCCCAAATAAATTCAATTTTGTCCATATACTCTCAAAAATGCTGGGTTAAAAACAATACAACTTGGGTTATTTGGCAACCCAGCACTGGGTAAATACTGGACAGAACACATGCTGGGTTATTTTGACCCAGCTGGTTGGGTTAAATGTTTTTCAACATGCTGGGTTGTTTTATTTAAGTCAACCATTGTTTAAAAATTACTATATTGCAGGCTTAAAATAGGCAGGAAATTAAAAAAAATACTTACAGAATTGTTGAGACAAAAGCAATGATCAAAAGATGAAAATTTATTAATAAACTAAAACTAGACCATAAACCATAGACAAAAATTGACAAGAAATTCTGAATTGATTTGGGTGAAAACACCATAATTTACAGTATTACATAAATTTAAACTCATTTAAAGGGTTACTCCACCACAAAATGAAAATTTTGTCATTAATCACTTACCCCCATGTCGTTCGTCGTCGGAACACAATTTAAGATGTTTTGGATTAAAACAGGGAGCTTTGACTGCCAAGTAAATAACACTGTCAAGGTCCAGAAAAGTGTGAAAGACGTCGTCAAAATAGTCAATCTGCCATCAGTGGTTCAATCATAATTTTATGAAGCTACGAGAATACTTTTTGTACGCACAGAAAACAAAAATAACGACTTCATTCAACAATTCGTCTCCTCCGCGTTTTCGTAGCGCCATTTTGGAGAGTATCCCCTGGACGCAAACTGCGTACGCTGTTCTCTGTCGGCTGCGTCACGCGGATACGCTGTTTTCGTTCGAATCAAATCGTAAATAAACGTAGAAAACATGTCCATGTCGTTATTTTTGTTTTCTTTGCGTACAAAAAGTATCCTCGTAGCTTCGTCAAATTATGGTTGAACCACTGATGACACTATTTTGACGACGTCAACAGGCTGAACCCAGATTTTGGGATAAAAAAAATAACCCAGCATTTTTTAGAGTGTGGGTGTTCTTGTTTATAAATGTTTATCTTGATTATTGCTGGTGTTGCCTCGAGTAATTCTTTGTGTGATTTTTAATTCCAATCCCATTTTAAGCCAGGAAATTAGTTTTTAGTTTTTAGAATTTAGTTAATTTAGTTTAAATAAAACAACCCAGCATGTTGGGTAAAAACATTTAAACCAAACCAGCTGGGTCAAAATAACGTACTCGGTTACTAACGTAACCTCGGTTCTCTCAGAGAGGGAACGAGTACTGCGTAGCTAACGCTAGGGGAAAATCCTTTCCGCGAGAGATATTGAAGCCAAAAAATTATCCTTAATTTTGTATTAATGTAAAACGCGTTGCCGCAGTGAGCAGACATAGGCGAGGCGTACTGCGTGCCTATTGGCTGCTCCGCAGCAACTGCAGCACCTATCGAGCGAGGCTTGGCGCGAAGTCAGCTCCAATGAGTGCATTTCGCGCCTGACACGTCATCTCCCGCCGAAAGTGGCGTGATCCCAGCCTATAAATATCGCTCGCAGGTAGCTACACTCTGGTTTTTTCATCATAAGAGCGCCCAGAGCAGACGCTTGCACGGCAAGGTACGCAGTACTCGTTCCCTCTCTGAGAGAACCGAGGTTACGTTAGTAACCGAGTACGTTCTCTTACGAGAGGTCACTCTTACTGCGTAGCTAACGCTAGGGGAACGCCCTGTAAAACGCCGTGCATGCCAGATCTGATACCATAGACCCTAGGGCCGTAGCCCGGGGTTCATACAGTGCTTAAACATATAAGGGGATTAGTGCCCTAAACACACTGGCTCCTGGTGTATCCGGGCAGGTAAACGGCCTGGATAAACTTAGAACGTGGGTCCAGATATCTGCTAATATCTAGACCGACAGCAATTTGGCCTGTAGGGCGGGAACCTCCAGGTTGTAGAATCTTATAAATGTAGACGGAGAGGCCCAGCCTGCCGCCGTACAAATATCTTGCAAGTCGATCCCACTCGACCAAGCCCACGACGAGGCCACGCCCCTCGTGGAATGTGCTCTGACACCCAGCGGGCATTGCATGCCCTTAGACTCGTACGCCAGTGCAATAGCATCCACTATCCATCTGGATAAAGTCTGTTTTGACGCAGCCATTCCCTTAGAATGCCCGTAAAACGAAACAAACAGCTGTTCTGTCTGTCTAAAAGCAGACGTGCGAGACACATAGACTCTTAGCGCTCTAACTGGACATAAGAGTCTCGCGTCAGCCTCTCCATCCACAGCCGGTAAAGCAGACAGTGCGATGACCTGTGCTCGAAACGGTGTGTTAATAGACTTTGGCACGTATCCGTGCTTGGGTTTGAGTATGACTTTTGAGTCGTTGGGCCCAAACTCCATGCATGTCGCGCCCACGGAAAGCGCATGCAAGTCTCCCACGCGCTTCACTGAAGCGAGCGCTAGTAGGAATATAGCCTTAAGAGACAGATATTTTAATTCAGCCGCCCGTAGTGGTTCAAATGGTTCGCTCTTCATAGCGTCCAACACCACAGAAAGGTCCCATGTTGGGACTGAGGGCGGTCTGGGTGGATTTAACCTTTTAGCTCCTTTAAGGAAGCGGATGATTAAATCGTTCTTCCCTATTGACTGACCTAGCGTTGTCCTCGAGAACGCTGCTATGGCCGCCACGTAGACTTTGAGCGTGGACGGGGATCTGCCCTTGTCCAGTAGCTCTTGTAGGAAGGAAAGTACATCTGTCACACCACAGTCTGTGGGTGAGGATCCGCGGGCTGTGCACCAGTCCGCAAATATCGACCACTTCGATGCATAGAGCCGTCTAGTAGATGGAGCTCTAGCTTGTGCGATCGTTGATATCACTCCTGTGGGGAGTTCATCATATATTCCCTGGTGACCCATACATGAAGGGACCACAGCTCGGGATGGGGGTGCCAGATCGCGCCGCCCGCCTGCGAGAGGAGGTCTCTCCTCACAGGTATTGGCCACGGTGCGATGCTCGTCATCTGCATCAGCGCTGGGAACCAAGTCTGGTTTCCCCAAAACGGCGCTATCAGCAGAATTGCACATTTTTCCTCTTTCACCCTCTCTATCACTTGTGGTAGGAGAGAGACCGGGGGAAAGGCATACAGAGGACGGCGGGGCCACGTATGAGCTAGTGCGTCCTTGGTTTTGGAAAAGAATTCTGGGCAGCGAGCGTTGTCCTGAGATGCAAATAGATCTATCTCCGCTCTGCCGAATATCTTCCATAATAGCTGCACCGTTTGGGGGTGCAGCGACCATTCGCCTGCCGGAACAATGTTCCTGGACAGTCTGTCTGGTCCTACATTTAGGGTCCCCCGCACGTGCGCTGCCCTTAGCGAGCACAGGTTGCGATGAGCCCATACCAGAAGGCGTTCTGCAAGTGCATGTAGGTTTCTGGACCTGAGTCCGCCCTGGCGATTTATGTAAGCCACTACCGATGTGTTGTCGGAGCGGACTAAAACATGACTTCCCTTCAATAGGGGAAGAAAGTATGTCAGCGCATTCTCCACTGCTATCACTTCGAGGCAGTTGATGTGCAGTGACTTCTCTCGTTCTGACCATAGGCCGAACGCCGGTCTGCCCTCTAGCAGTGCCCCCCCCTCCCAAGGTGGACGCGTCCGTGGACACTACTTTCACCCTCGAGGGTCTCTCTAGAGTGACACCCTTTTCGGTACCAGACGGCTGCTCTCCACGGCATCAGGGCTGTAACGCAACTCTGATCGATCGTGAGACGGAGTCGACCGGACGCCCACGCTCGGCGCGGCACGCGCGCTTTCAGCCAGAGCTGCAGTGGGCGCATGCAAATCACCCCTAACTGTAGAACTGATGATGCTGAAGCCATAAGACCTAACATTCTTTGAAAGGTCTTGAGCGGGGCAGACTTGCTGCGGCAGGGCGCGCTCACTGCGCTCTGAACGCTCAGCGCGCGCACTGACGAAAGCTTCGCTTTCATTGCCAGCGAGTCTAATTCTATGCCCAGGAAGGAGATATTCTGGCTGGGGTTCAGCGAGCTTTTCTCCCAGTTGACTTTCAAACCCAAGTTCTCGAGGTGATCGAGTAACATGGTCGTGTGTTCCCTGAGCATTGAGTGAGATTGCGCTAAAATCAGCCAGTCGTCCAAATAATTCAGTATTCGCACGCCTTTCTGTCTGAGCGGGGCGAGCGCTGCATCCATGCACTTCGTAAATATACGGGGTGCTAGGGACAAACCGAATGGCAGGACTGTGTACTGATAAGCTTGGCCCTCGAAGGCGAATCTCATAAAATCGCCTGTGACGCGACGCTATCTGTATTTGAAAATACGCGTCTTTCAGATCCACTGACACAAACCAGTCTCCTCGGCACACTTGCGCGAGGATTTTCCTGGTTGTGAGCATTCTGAACTTTCGCTTCACTAGCGCTTTGTTCAGTTGCCTTAGATCTAGTGGTCACTTCGGCTCGTAGCAGGTGTGCTGCATCTGCCTTTATCGTGGTCTCGACGCGCGCCGTGTAACGGCGAGGGCGTCGTCGAAACTGGAGCGAATAGCCTCTCTTTATAATGTCCAGCACCCATTTTGAGACCCCTGGGAGTTTTTCCCCTGCATCTGCATGTAATGCGAGGGGGTAGGTGCGAAGCGCGCTCCGATCTGTTACTAACGGAGCCGCTTCGGTGTCTGTGACATGCAAGGCTCGGGGTACGCTGACCGCGGGGACTGCTTTCTCTGTGTGTATATGTGGTTGCGTGGTAACGGGCACATTTAACACACTCGATGCAGCTTTTAGCCGCGTAGGCTGGGCGTCGTCCGGTTTACAGAAACCGTAAGACATGCCTGATGTAATATGTGTGGGCACTCTGGGGTGGGCACATATACCACATGCGAAGTCGGTGAAACTGTAGCGAATAGCCTCCTTTAATAATGTCCAGCACCCATTGTGAAACCCCTGGGAGCTTTTCCCATGCATTTATCTGTAACGCAAGGGGGTAGGTGCGAAGCGCGCTCCGATCTGTCAATAACGGAGTCGCTTCGGTGCGTTGTGACGCACGAGTGACTGTGACATTCGAGGCTCGGGGTACACTGACCGCGGGGACTGCTATCTTTGTGTATATATGTGGTTGCGTAGTAACGGGCACATTCAACACACTCAGCGCAGCCTTTAGCCGTGTAGACGGGGCGTCGTCCGGTTCGTTTTTACAGAAACCGTAAGACCTGCCTGATGTGATATGTGTGGTCACTCTGGGGTGGGCACATTTATCACGTGTGAAGCTCAGCCGATTCGGGTCGACTTTATGTGCGCGGGTTTTGTATGACAGGATGTGCTCATGTGTATGCGCATGCGAGCTACACACAAAACACCTTCGGCTATGGCCGGAATACCCGAAAATACACTCCTTTGAGGATTTAATTGGGTAGCCGTGAGAACGGCTCTAGAGTGCAGACAAGCAGGCTGCAGCGCCGGCTTGATGACTGCGGATAACGCTGGAACAGCCCCATTTCTTGGAGCTGAGCGAGCGAATACTTTCGGTGGGAGTCTGGCAGCCGCGGGACTCGCACCGGCGTTCAACACTCCAAACAGCGTTCGCCTGCATAGAGCGAACGCACTCCTGGTTTCGTTTTTACAGAAACCGGTTGACGTGCATAATGAGGTGTCTGTGAGCACTGTGAAGCGGGCACATTTAACACTCCAAAGCATAGAGTTAATGCACTGTTGGTTTCGTTTTTACAGAAACCAACAGTGCATAATGTGGTGTCTGTAGGCACTGTGAAGCGGGCACATTTACCACGTGTGACGCGCAATCGATCTGAGTCGATTTTATGTGCGCTGTGCTTGTGTGTAGAGATGAGCACTGGTTAGTGGGCATATTCTTACAACACGTGAAACACCATCGGCCGTGGCCGGGACACCAGATAATACACTTTATTGGGAGTTTATCTGTGTAGCCGTGGGAACGACTTTTGTGTGCAGGCAAACGGGCGACGGAGCCGGTTTGTTGGCTGCAGAAAACACTGGAACAGTCACATTTCCTGGGACTGGACGAGCGAATAACTTTGGTGGGGGACCGGCAACAGCGGGACTCGTACACCGTCGTTTTCCTAGTTGCTAGGACGATTTCGGAGGCTCAGGTTTCAACTCAATCCTGGGCCGCGGGCCGCGTCTGGCGGGGCGGCGGCCAGACGAGAAAACATCAGAATCCGTTAACCGCGGGTGCCTCTCAGCAACGGTGAGAGGCCATGCTACGCAGCGCTGCGTCTGAGCAGAATGCGCGTTCCCGCTCTGGCGGGAAACGGAAATCCTCCTCCTCCTTCATGGCCCCCCTCGTCAGCGGCGTCGATGGAAGCGGTGGCATACAGCGGCCGCTTTACGTCCGGAACAGAGGCTGACGAGATCGATGAAGCAGGCGGGCGAACCGGCGAGCTTTGTCGGCTGGAGGAAGGGTCCGGGGCCCGCTGGGCACAGCGCTTTTTACGGCGCGACACCGCGCGGGCGGGGGAGCAGTCTCAGTGAAGAAGGCAGGCAAGTCCTCAGAGTCGCCATTGGCATCTGCACGAGCCGTATGAAAGCATCTTTAAAAAGACACTTTGCTCTCTTAGAGAAACAGTGTGTATCGCAGCGGCAACACACTGTAGATTATAAAAGATTATAAAGGATATAGGCGCCGGAAAGCGCAGCAGGAAGGCACGGAAGGCGGCGTGGCCAGCAGCTCCAATGGCTCGTCCCGCTGAGATGCTTGCAGTCAACGGCGGCGGCTTCCTCTCCGGCTCCAGCGATGCGTGAGCTTCGCTTGAAGGATGAAAAAATCAGAGTGTAGCTACCTGCGAGCGATATTTATAGGCTGGGATCACGCCACTTTCGGCGGGAGATGACGTGTCAGGCGCGAAATGCACTCATTGGAGCTGACTTCGCGCCAAGCCTCGCTCGATAGGTGCTGCAGTTGCTGCGGAGCAGCCAATAGGCACGCAGTACGCCTCGCCTATGTCTGCTCACTGCGGCAACGCGTTTTACATTAATACAAAATTAAGGATAATTTTTTGGCTTCAATATCTCTCGCGGAAAGGATTTTCCCCTAGCGTTAGCTACGCAGTAAGAGTGACCTCTCGTAAGAGAACCCTGCATGTGTTCTGTCCAATATTTACCCTGCGCTGGGTTGCCAAATAACAATGGTTGTTTTTGACCCAGCATTTGTAAGAGAGCACAATCAATTTCCCTAACATGTTTCTAAATTGATGTGTATTCTCCATAAAAGGAAACCTGATTTCATTACTTAAAAATCAGAGAAACTTGTCAGTTTGTCATTGTTACATTACAGTGAGGTTATGTCTGAAAGATACTGACTGTAATAGGCCAACTGATAGCTGTGATATCACAAAAACTACATTTTGTTCCATAGTTTTGTACATTCAGTTCAGTGTGCATTAGCACAAACATAGCACATTCTTCGCATAAAACTGTGCAGTTTGCAAAAGCTTTTCGGTCTCACAGCAGTGCATAACACCATATTCCTATGCAGCTTAAATATTTAATTCCTCCACGGAGATGCTATCACACCTCTTGATGGCAGCATCCCCCTTTCCCAAGATATTTTAATATCATGAACAGACAGGCCCCAGGGTAGCAGTGCCAGTCAGGAGGAAACGGATACACAAGGGGGCAAAACAACAAACAAACCCTGGAACCGGTACAGGAAGCTATGAAAATGAAGCTTGTCCATTCCTGCTGATGTTAGTTACTTTCAACCGTAGCCTAAAGCGTTGTGTTTGTATGAATAAAATAAGCAGTGGTACAGCTGCAGGAGACGATGGAGATACCGCTGGTGTCTGGAGGAGATAATGAGAGGTACCAGTGAAATCTTAATTTCAGCATTATTTCCACTCACAGACAAAGTAGAAAAGCAAGAAATCAAGCAAAGTTAACAAAGGAGAGACATCAACAGAGATTTTGAGACAATGTGACTTTATACCTCACAATTCTGACTTACATAAGTGAAATCTTAATTTCAGCATTATTGGAGGCCAAGTGGAAAACAAGAAATCAATCAAAGCTATAACAACAGAAAGACATTCAAATAGTGACTAAAATAGACAGGCCGAGAGCACTTTCCATTACGATTCATTCCCCTTTGTTTGATAGTAAAGCTTTATTGTCTTTTATTTTGTATTTATTTTAAGTAGATGATGTTGAATCAAATGACAATAGTTGTGGCACACACTAACAACTCTCAGTCCTGTCATTTGAATTGTGCTTCAGCTCTTCAACTTAATATTGCAGCAACAATGTCAAACCACTTTAAGAGAAGCAATCGACCAAACAGGCTATTTGGGAACCAAAATATCATCTAAAGTAGGCCGCTGATTATGTTTAACAATTAGTTTGTTCTGACAAGCACTAGCAACATTTATGATGTATTATTATTATTAACATTTCCCTTTAGCATTAAAATTTTCCAAAAGACATAAAGGAATCGAATATTTTAGTGCCCAAAGTCGAGACAAAGCTCTTTTCCTCCGATGTTAATGTCCTATGCTAACCGATTGAGCTGTAAAGGAGACTCGGGTCAGCTCTCTCGGTTGAAGAACGAAATAAAGCCTCATGTCGACAATCAGCCCTGATTTGTGATCCATCATTCACATCACTCCATCACACGGGAAGACTTCTGCAGTGAATGAGAACAGCCTGTTGGTTGAGTCATCACACGTACCCTCACACCGGGCTCCATCACCCCCAATCAAACTCATTGTCCTGCTGCTCACCAGCCCTCTGCGTGCACCTGTTAAACATCCCCGCTAAAGGATGGCCCGTCATGACGGCTTAATTTGACCTCCGACCCTCGTGAGCATGTCAATCACTCTTGCTCATGTTTTCCATCTGGCCTCGCCGCCAATCGAGGCATGAAAACATGTCAGATGACATTGAGTCTCAAGGCAGTTTATGCTATCAGGGGAAAGTAATGCGAGCTGTCATGGCGGGTTTTTGTCACATCACTGTTCAAAACCGCTGGAGAGATTTCTTTGACATACAACAACACAATGTAGGTCTAATACTCATGCCCAAACTGTGTTTGTTTACAGATTGCATCACTTTATTTAATTAGTGAAAATTAAACTTCACTGAGTAGATGATATAAATACAGAAGCATTTGCCATTTAGATTCACACCGTATTTTGCATATGAAAATTTGGAGGGAAAATCTGTAGAACGATTTGCAATATCTACGTAAAATGCAATCCAGTAAAAGCAAAATACTTTGTGTTGTCTGTGATAGAAGTGCTTGGTTAACCCTTGTTGCTGAAGGTAATTATCCCTCTGCAGAGTATCTGTCTCCACGTTGTAGCTTTCGGTACACCTGACCACAACAGCCCACAGCTCTGTCAGTTAAACAGGGCGGAAAAAACAACACAGAGGAGTATGACATCAATTAGCCTGGCCTTGGCATGCTTTGGCGCCCTCTTTAAAATATTACTGACACTAATTAGACCACACTTTAATCAACTAAAAGTCTGATGTGCAAAAGCACAACAAAAGTGCAGGAGGCTTTGCATTTTTGCTTATGAGCAGCCTGGTTTGCTTTTCCAGTGTCTCTTCAAAGAAGTATGAGCGTATTGAGGATAGATAAAAATACTCTGATCTGGAGAACATTTTAATTGGACTGTAGGTTAATAAAATAAAAGTAAACCTGAGTATACATTTTGCACTGTTTAAAATTAGTACAAACAAATAAATACATGCATACATACATATATGACATACGCTGCAGCCACAACAAAAAATGGCCAAAAAATGTAAACAAACAAACAAATTAAAAATAGACAGCTCTCCAGTTATGATTATAATAGTGTCACAGAAGTAATTACTCATTAAGCAACTTTTATTATGTAAAAGAAATAAACTTAAATATTTAAAATAATCTTTATTTTTCGTTATTAATTCAGAACCAAAGCTTTAAAGTAAATCAGTATTCATACATAACCTTGCAAATTTACAGACCCTTAACTGTTGCTTTCACTTTATGGAATTAATTTTTTTTTTTATTTCATCCCCATAATGAAATATTTTGTAACATTATTAATGCCTTTATCAGCACTTTCAATTTAAAGCATTGCTAAATAAAAGTATTAATTTCTATAATTTCTTTCACAAAAAATTATAATTATACTAAAATTATACTGACTCCAAGCTTGTAGCTTTTTATTTCAGATAAATGCTGATCTTTGGGCTTTTCTATTCATCAGAAAATCCTAAAAAAGTATTTATAATTAAAAAAAAAAAAAAAAAAACTGGAGTAATGATGCTGAAAATTTAGCTTTGATCACAGGAATACATTACATTTTAAAATATATTCAAATAGAAAACTGTTATTTTAAATAGTAAAAATATATCAAAAGGTTATACTTTGGATCAAATAAAAGCAGGCTGGTTGAGCAGAAGAGATTTGTTAAAAAACATTAAAAATCTTACTGTTTAAAAGCTTTTGACTGCTAGTGTATACAATTACAACAAATAAACATTTGATTTAATTAAAATATAAAACACGTCAAAACAAAATGAATAATTTAAATAATTTAAACAATATTTACATGTGGTTTCTTGTGCTCAAGCAGATAGTCAGTGCTGCCCCGACGAGCATCAAAGATCTCCTCCCCTCCTTCACATTCATTCCCATGATGCAACAGCAAACAAAGAGGGCAGAGAAAAAAAGACAGTACAGGGAAAAACGGCAGTTAGCTAGAGAAAAGTTTCAAACGCCGAAATTAGGCACAATTCAAAACGTCCACAGCGTACGGTGTCACTTCATCGCAAAACGCGCTCATAAAGTGGCCATTATTTCTCGTCTCTGTGGAAATTGAGCTCGTTTCTGCGCTGTTTTTGTAAGTGCAGGTATCAGCTAGCCGTGAAGTAATAATGTCTCCTAATATGATTTCATAGCTCTCCGGGCACTGAAATGACAACTGCTGTCAGTTGACAGTGTATTCAAGGCACGGCAGGTAATGTATAGTTAATATTTGTATATTAATATTGATGACTAGCGTTGTAGCATTAAGACAGAAGTGATGTTTAATGTACAGGGCCTGTACAGGTTAGCCTGAGTGCTAACTGCTCTTAAAGCGTTAGCACGCACATATTTATCAATTCAAGGAGTGTTTTCAACTTTGAACTTTATAACTTGTTTACAGAGTGGGAGACTCATATTGTATATCTCTTATCATCTGGTGATTTTATGATTTGCACTAGTCAGGTCAGACAACAATCAGACAGAAATATTTAATCTACTGTAAAATAATGTCATTATTCTGAAATACACAGCAGATTTGAATGTGCTGTGTACAACTGGTGGTGCTTATTACCATATGTTTATGTTAAACATATGCATTATGGTTTTGAATTATATTGCAGTTAGCTAATCTGGTGAATCTGGTATTTATTCTAAAATCTGTTCATCAAGCAAACCTTAAAATCAACATGAATTAAAAACCCATGTAATCTTATTTTGTCTAATTCATTTGTGCATGTTATTTCCTGTAGTGTTGCATGCTTCATCTGAACCATTTTTTCAGTATTTACATTTCATTCGCAGTTATTATGCATGCAAATTATTTAGAAAAAGACAGGTATTTGGTTTGACCAGTACTTTTTTTTGCTGATGCTTATGTTTCAGCTTCACTGTTAACTTTTCTTTATTATTAAGTCTACCAATTTAGTACTTGAAGTGATTACTCAGCTGTTTCAATACCAAATAATTAATTTTGAAGTGATAATGCACTGCCATTCAGAAGTTAGGGGTTGACAAGATGTTTTTTAACTGATGCTCACCAAGGCTGCATTTATTTAGCTACAGTTAAGTGGCAATACTGTGAAACAGTATTACAAAATTTATTACAACTGTCTGTTATTTTTTTTAAATGTAGTTTATTCCTGTGATGGCAAAAAAGCTGAATGTTCAGCAGTTACTACTCCAGTCTTTAGTGTCACATGGTCTTAGAGAAATCATTCTAATATGTTGGTTTTGGTGCTCAAGAAACATTAATTATTGAAATCTGAGGGTGCAAAAAATCTAAATATTTAAGTTGTCCAAATGAAGCTCAATGCAAATGCAGTTTTTATATATTTTCGGTAGGGAATTTTCAAAATATCTTAATGGAACTTGATCTTTACTTAATAACCTAATTATTTTTGGCATAAAAGAGACCAATACAGTCTCTTCTTGTCTATTGCTACAAATATTTAATTAATTTAATTAACACGTTTAATTAATAAATTGTCTTTAATTGTTACCTGGTCTTACAAGGGTGATATTTTTGAATCTCAATCTTAATGACAAATTAAGACACTTCACAGAATATTTGTACTTTTTTTATTTACTTTGTTACATGAGTTAGTCAAGGTGAAAAGGTTTATAAAATGGTTGAAACCTTAAAGATCTCACAGAATTTTCTCTCACATTGCAATTGTGATTTGATCCTGAATATAAAGAATCTAAATGTAAGATTAGTTTTTTCCACTCTATTAATGTCTTATTTTGTTTTGTAGGTATGGCAGTCGTGGGCCGTATGTGATCAGCTATGTGTAAGTGTTCACAATCATCTCCCACATCCCAAGAACATCACGCATAATCCCCCTCCAAATCATTAAGGGGGATCTTTCAGAATGAAGAAGATCAGTCTGAAAACAATAAGAAAGTCATTTAACATAAAGGGCAAAGAAGAGAATGAATTTGCCGTATCACAGCCGGACCTGGCGGCCAGTTACTCCGCTGAAGACTCTCTGTTTGGAGGATGCTACAGCAAAGATCTGGTCAGTAGCGACCTGGATAACGAGGATGAAAAAAGACCCAAAGTCCGATCTAAGAGCGAGGGTCTCATGGGCACCTTGAAAAGGAGACTCTCAGCAAAACAGAAACCAAAGGTCAAGGGTGGTTCTCCATCTGTATGCTCTATAGATGAAGACACATTCTCCTCTTCTTCAGCACCCATTACTCTAAGTGACATAAAATCCCAGCGTTCCTCCCGCTCAACATCCGTCCATAGTCATCATTACAGTCCCACCCCGTGGCCTCTCAGACCAGTGAACTCAGAGGAGACGTGCATCAAAATGGACGTTAAGGCGTTAATGAACTCCTCAGATCCAAGTCCGACTTTTAACGGTGTGCGCCAAGACTTCCTAGACCTCCAGAGAGAGTTCAAAGAATCTAGCGATTCGTTGAAAATCACCGGACATGTGCCAGACCACCATTCTGGTGCTCAGAATGGCGATTTGCACCTTGAAATGGATGAAGAACACATGCCTGTAGTTATTGGTCTTGCAGCTCAGGATTATATTCAGTACACAATGCCTTTAGATGATGGACTCTTTCCTGACGACGAAGGTTCGCGCTCTTTTTGCTTAGATGCCACCACACCCATGGATGTCGTTCCCCAGTCCGAGGGATGCAGATCCCTTCATGCAGATGAGGAGCCTATTGACCAGGACCTCTTGTCCCCAGACATCTTCATGGAGACATCATCGGTGAACCAGCTCTTTTTAAACACTGCAAATGTCTTGCTGCAGGGCTCCAGACTCGAAGCCCCACTTTCCCCCTTGCTACCTCCGTTGCCCGATAGTTATCTCCAGAGAAGCTTCTCTGGGTTTGGTGGTACACATGCTCAGGTTGCAGAGAGAGTCATGCACCATCTCAACTTTGACCCCAACTCGGCTCCAGGGGTGCAGAGGGTCTACGACGCCGTGCAGAACAGCGGACCCATGGTGGTTACTAGTCTCACGGCTGAACTGAAGAAACTTGCCAAGCAGGGTTGGTATTGGGGTCCCATTACAAGATGGGAAGCCGAAGAAAAGCTGACGAATCTTCCAGATGGTTCTTTTTTAGTCCGCGACAGCTCTGATGATCGATATCTTCTAAGCTTGAGCTTTCGCTCACAGGGTAAGACTCTGCACACACGAATCGAGCACTCAAATGGCAGTTTCAGCTTCTACGAGCAACCTGACATCGAAGGCCATGTATCAATTGTGGAACTCATTGATAACTCGGTCAAGGATTCAGAGAACGGAGCGTTCTGCTATTCCAGATCTCGCTTACCGGGGTCCATCACCTACCCCGTTAGACTGACCAATCCCGTTTCGAGGTTTATGCAAGTGCGCTCGCTGCAGTACTTGTGCCGCTTTGTTATCCGCCAGTACACGCGGATAGATCTGATCCAGAAATTGCCTTTACCGAACAAAATGAAAGACTACCTGCAGGAGAAGCACTACTGAATGCACTAAATCCTGACTCGGTTGCTACGTGCACTTTTTGGAAGACACAACGAAGCAGGTTTCGCAAACATTTCAAGAGTTTTGTTACCATTCGATTACGCATTTTGTTGAAAGGAATGATGATGGTGTTTGTCAGTCTGGTAGAGTAGATAATTCAGTGGTTTGTGAAGAGATGCAGTGCCAGGATGTCAGTAGAGTGTTTGGATCTCGCATTTTACGCATGTTCTCGTAGTACTGTAGCATTTCGTTTTTGTTACAGTCAAAGACAGTCCAGTATTTTTCTTCATATCCCACACTTGTTCTAGGGCATTTAGAGGTTCTTGGCAACAATGCACAGAGTTATAGACACCTTAATAATGGCCGCACGTTTGCGAATGCGTAGATTACATTCCTCCTCGCCCCTTTTTCAAACACATAACTTTTGTCGTACCAGCCATCTTATTCAAAGGGAAAATATGCTATACAATATGCCAAATGATGTCCTCTCACCATACATATGATCTTACCCTTCTGTGGAGTTAATCTAATAAGCTATATTAGCTGCTCATATTTGTCAGATCATATTCTCACCCGTTATTTGTTATGCATTCTTTAGCAAGTAATGCCAAGTTAAGGTGCCTCACTCAAATCGTCTTTGCTGTAGTTAATTGACTTCGGACTGTATGATTTGTTCTTTATAACAGTCATCTTTTAACAGGCATGCAGTTGCATTATGAATACATCTGGTCTTCTCCCCCTTGCATTGTTTAAGTGTTCATTAGTAGTGTATATCATTGTTTAAAAGCTGAAAGGTTTCCTGTTATGGACTATGTCAATGGTACAGTTTAAAATCATCTCTTTTTGGGAACAGAATTTGCTTACTGATATGTTGTAACTTGAACTTGTTCTCCAGTTCAAAATAAAAGTTTTATATGATTAATCTCTCTCAGTTCATTCTAATGTAAATCTCTTATTGGGTCTGTAATTTAAAATCCAATTCATGGTAGTAAAAATAGAAGCAGAATGTTGGAATGCTGGAATTTCAAGTGCCATCATTTTGGTTTTATTTACATTCATGAACAGATTTTCTTTCTCCTACCACTTTGTCGTTGTTGTTTTATTTTATGCTTTATTTGTACTTGATCTTTTACCTGGAGAATTGCATTTTTTATCAATGAATTGCAAAGCAGCAAACAAACATCAGGCAAAATTTTCTTCTTTCTTTTGTGCCTTTGTTGAGCTAAAGTTGATTGGCTTACACATAATTCCTGTTTTCTGAAAGTTGTTAAATGGTTAAGTATTAAAATAATTAAAATACTGTTTAAGTAACTACATAACAGGGTTGAAAATTAACAATTGCTAGTGTCAAAAATAATCCTACCACAATGAACAAAAATGCCCCATAAATTCAAGGCAAAGGGTCAAAAAATGCCCCTGCACAGTTAAACTACATATTACGGCTGTCACGATTAAAATGAAATGTGAAATTGAATGAAAAGTGTCAGTTCGCAGAATTACATTTAGATTCGCTCACATGGAATCAGATTGCTTTTACTTGCTGTTTTGTGCAGCGTTAAGCCTTATAACCAGTCAAACGCATTTCTGTTGAATTTAGGATTGCATTGGTCAATCAGAGGCGCTCAGATTAGTCAGCGCTGAAAACGCTGGAGCTGAATTCCCTCATTGTACTGTAAACAGACTGCAGATATGATGTAAATAAATGTAAAGCTTTATAATAATAAGGTGGTTATAGGGTTGGGAATCGAAAATCGATTCCGATTCTGGAATCGGATACTTGTTATAAAATTAAAATTTCGATTCCTCGTATCGATTCCTGGGTGCATTCTTTTCATCTAGCAATCTGCCAGGACCTTACGTGGTAATGTAAACATCAGTCTACTAGATGGTTCGCGGGAAGCGCTCGTAAGTGTGGCTACGCTTTGTAAAAACCGAAGACAAAGCTACCGCTGCACGCAAACTTTATCTTAGAGACCTGCAAGGGACGGATTTTTTTATTCCCGCGCCCGCCCGCCCGCCCGCCCGCTCCAGCAGAAATGTATGTAATTTCGTCCCACTCTCGCCCGCAAAAGCCCACATAAAGTAACTTATACCCCCGCGGGAAGACAAGTATCTACTTCATTTCTTGGCTGCATGAAACAAACCCTCCCGTTAATGTAAAGGCAAAGATGATCAGAGTAATAGGAACGTACATTAGGCACGCATAAGTCCGCTGTTGATTCACAAACTATTCATGATTTCGGGCTCTGATCTATAGTATTTTTGCGTGAAATTTCAAAATATTTGCATAGTTGTCAAAATGAATGTCCTGTAAGTGTTTTATAATGAATGCTTACCCATAGAGGTGGATCTTGTAAGGGTCAGTGGTGTTTATGCATATATGAGCACCAGCATCAACAGATTTACAATGTATTTACTGTATTTTTCATTTATATGTTCATTTTATAATAAATACAAACAGTAGATATTCAGTCAGTCCAGTTCAAAAGGACAGGTTTAGTGAGTGGTATTTAATTTAATTTAAAGTTTGTTTGAATTTTTTTTATAACATGAAGTAGAAAAACAAAAAGGCAAAACAAATGTTTTGGTTAATAAAAATGGTAAAAAAAAACAAAAAACACCTTGTCAGGCATAGGGGGGCCTTGCAAAATTTACCCGAGAAGGTGGGGGGCCCCGGTATAAAAAAAGGTTGAGAACCCCTGTAATAAAATAATATGTTGCAAGCAAGCACTGAAAATAAACATGTTTGATATATTAATGTTTGACTTTTGTTGTTGTTGTTGTTTTTACTAAATTGGAATCGAAACTGGGAATCGAAAAGAATCGTAATCGATAAGTGGAATCGGAATCGGAATCGATAAAATTCAAATGATACCCAACCCTAGGTGGTTATAACAATTGCCCGCCCCTCACAAATGTAAAAAATGTCCCTAATCAATTCCAGGGGGCAAATATTGCCCCTTAATGAAAAAGTTAATTTCTGACCCTGCTGAATAATGTACAGTTGAAGTCAAAAGTTCACAAACACCTTGCACAATCTGCAAAATAAATATTTTATGAAAAGAAGAGGGATCATACAAAATGCATGTTATTTTTTTATCCAGTACTGACCTGAATAAGATATTTCACATAAAAAAAGAGGTTTACATATGTGATCCTGGACCACAAAACCAGTCTTAAGTCGCTGGGGTATATTTGTAGCAATAGCCAAAAATACATTGTATAGGTCAAAATTATTGATTTTTCTTTTATGTCAAAAATCATTAGGCAATTAAGTAAAGATCATGTTCCATGAAGATTCTTTGTAAAATTCCTACTGTAAACCTATCAAAATGTAATTTTTGATTAGTAATATACATTGTTAAGAACTTAATTTGGACAACTTTAAAGGTAATTTTCTCAGTATTTTGATTTTTTTGCACCCTTAGATTCCAGGTTTTCAAATAGATGTATCTCGGCCAAATATTGTCTCATATCTCAGTTTTGTAAAATTTAACCTTATGACTGGTTTTGTGGTCCAGGGTCACATATAGTCCACAATTGTTGTTTACGAGTCCCTTGTGTGCCCTGAACAGTTAAACTGGCCACTGTTTTTCAGAAAAATCCTTCAGGTTTAATGAAGATGCAGGACTTTTTCAGATTTTCAGCATTATTGTGTATTTAAACTTTTTCCAACAATGACTATGATTTTTAATCCATCTTTTCACACTAAGGACAACTGAGGGACTCCTGTGCAACTGTTACAGAAGATTTAAATGTGCACTAATGCTTCAGAAGAAAACACAATGCATTAAGGTGATGGTGATGTGTAATTTTTTTCTTATTTTGCCTAAATATCATGTTTTCATTTAGTACTGCCCTTTAGAAGCTACAGAAGATACTGTACATGTTTCCCAGAAGAAAAGTTAATTTACCCTGATTTTTAAGTTCAATAGTTTCTGGAGCGTCAGTGCACTTTCTTTAATAGGTGCATATGAGTACTTCAGTTGTTCTCAGTGTGAAAAGATGGATCTCAAAATCATACAGTCATTGTTGGAAAGGGTTCAAATACACAAAAGTGCTGAAAAAAAAAACAGATTTTGTAGAACCTAAAGGATTTTTCTGAAGAACAGCAGCCAGTTTATCTGTTCAAGACAAACGAGGGACTCATGAACTACTATCACTAAACAAAAAAACACAGCTGTGGATCATTCAGGTAACAACACAGTAATAAACTTTTGAACAGGGTCATTTTTATACATTCAACTATTTTTTCTTGTGGACTATATGTAAACATCTCTACGTGAAATATCTTATTCAGGTCAGTACTAAATAAATAATAACATGCATTTTGTATGATCCCTCTTATTTTGATAAAATTATATTTAGCAGATTCTGCAAGGTATATGTAAACTTTTGACGTGATTGTAAGTAGTAGCTAAATTGCATTTGAATGACTAAATATATAGTGTAAGTTACTTATTGTCAACAATATGCCTATTATGTATATGACACAGACTTGTTTGGTAAAGACTTGTTTATTTTTTCAGTGGGCAGAATCCTGTAGATCGTGATTTGGCTTATTTGGAGTACTAGAACAATCATTCCTCTTTTGTACGCATGTGGTGGGTTTAGATTGATGATCAGTTGTGCTTAATCGTGACGTTCCCTGTTTTTCAGCTGAGAACTGTTTTGATGCCACACTCGGCACACCAGTGCTGTTATTTTAATTTCTCTGAGCTTGAATTAATGTTTTTGGAAATAACAATGCAAGTGGGTAGAGTGTAGGCTTTAATATTGGTTGCCAAAGAAGCTTTGTGCTGTTTTCTCCATTCAGCACACATGCACAAGACTTTCTTAACCTTTCTTTGTTAAATATTTTTTATTACCAAAGCAATTTGAGCCAGGATGATTAAATTTTTATATTTGGAGTTTTTGTTTGTAACTGCTGAGTAAGTGAAAGACAGCACAGGGCCAACAACTCCCTTACGACAACTTTCTGGCTGAATTGAAACATCGTCACATTCCATCAAAAAGACATGCTGAGCGCTCTTAGAACTGACATAAATTGCTTAAGCAGTTCTGTGAGACTCCAGAGACAAATACATTTTTAGTACAGTTTTTATTTCAAACAGTTTTATTTGGACAGATCATCTCATTTTCAAACCAGCATAGTGTTAATAAAAAATAATTTGATGCTGCTGTGGGAGAATCAAAGTGTCTCTCCCTCACACATAGAAAATGTTTTGCTAATGCCTGATTTTTTTGTCTGTTAGAATCTTTTTAGCTTTGTAATTCACCGACTGTACTTCGACAATATGGCTTATTACATTTCACTGCCATTTAAAGACATTAATTTGATAGATTGAAGGCCAACAGCTGCTCCGGTGGAGGTGAGTGTGTGTCATGGGATGTGACATTTACACGCTCTGGACTTGAGAAGGCAACTAAGGTCTTTAGTAAACTACCCCAGGTATCTTCTGAACAAGACAGACATGGATCCTCCTTAACCAGCTTCCATTTTGCTTGCATTGTGCTTTAACTGACATTGTCAGTACGCATTTACTTAGAAAGCTGCAGACGTGTTGTTAATTTCATCGTATGTTGACTATTATGTTGTCAATGCATGATTTGTCAATCCCCTACATCGCAGTGACCCTTCTAGTAATCCATCCTTTTAAGGCTCTGGAGGACGCTTTATTACAGGTGGTGAAGGATTTCTGGCTCTGTTTATTACTCCCTCCCTTCTTTTTTAATTGGTTTCTTTGGAGTTTCACATCAGACTCCTCTGAGAGCTTTCTACACTCCACTTACCGGTATGAATGCATTCTATGTTTTAATCAAAACTACCTTTTTGGATCTGTTTGTCTGTTGTATCTGAGGTAATTGAGAAGTTTTGACAGAACATAAGACTTCAGAAGTTCACTTGTCATTCAAAGTAATCTGAGAATCAAATATAACAAAAGCATTTAAATGGGTTATGTGCTGAGAAATCAAAATTGCATTGATCTTTTGACATATAAGAGGTCATTGTACTATAAAAACATCCTGTAATTTCAGACAAACCAAACCAAAACGATAAATATTGCTCAGAAGAAAACACGATGCTGTGCAGTCTTTCCATTGCCTGATCCCAACATTAAGAGTGGATGGACTTAATTTTTTATGAATTTCCAGATTGTGTCTGTAAGAACTTGGTCCTTTGTTCACTTCATTTTACCAGGGATGTGTTTACAAACAAGGCACAGTTTGACGCAGGAGTTTTAGAAACTAAAAGCCAATGCTGTGCCGACTATATTGAATCCGACACAAGTGTGAGCAACTGTTTTTATTACTTGGTCGCTATTGCTTTGTATGCTATTACAGGTCATTTAATATGTAATGAATATTTATGTTTTTTTAACAGCAGCGTGCATTTATGAAGGCATTTACTTCAGAGTCTATAATCCTCAATGCCTATTCAAACAGATTGTTCTGATGAGAGGGGTCAAAACAGGACAGAAAATAGACTATTACTTGTAAATTATGATGTTTTTTGATGTAAAAAATATTTGACATTATAAGTGGATCTCAGAGAGCAGTACAAAATAATAAAAAAATGCAGTTCATGACCCATTTAAATGTATAAATATATAAAATAGTTCTTGGGGACATCACTCAAAATTCTCATATTTGATAATTTGGTCATATTTGATGGCATTTTACTGCATACTATTGTTCCTCGGGCTCTTTTATTCATACCTTCATCCTAAAAATCAGTACTGCTGCTGGATGTTTTTGTAGTAGACCAGTTCTCACATTTCAACCTTTGACTGTTGTCCATGAAAAGCCCTGCAGGATTGCAGATCCACCAGCGCTTAACATCCACCAATATGCTTTTTTCAAAGTCATTTAATATTTTCACTTGCTCAATCTTCCTTGAATTCCAAACATGTAATTCTCAGTTATCTCATTTCCTGATGTAAATAATACGGTCTGACAATTTTATCTATTCCACAGTCCATGTTGTTTGTTTTATCTGAAGGCAACAATTCACCACACGATAAGACTAAATGCTTCTTCTGTTCACCATGATGATTTGCTCAATATCAGGATACATTCTCTAAGCTCAAATGTTACATCAGAGATTAAATTAGGTTTTATTTTGTCCTCTCTGGGAAACTCATGCAGAGTTTGACTGGCAAGGCCAAGTGCCTTTTAAAGCATATGAGTATATTTGAATATTTCACAGAGGAGCAAAATGTCACAGATGAAACAATCCAATCACATTCCTATAGCCCGAGGTGCCATTTTATGTCCTGGCTTGATAATGAGGAAATGTTATCTGAGCTGGACGGGCTCCTACGAATGTCGCTTGACGCTGAATAAATATTGTAAACCAGCTGTTAGGTATTCTGTTGAAATTATGCAGTTCTTTTAACCTCAGACTTTCTGGAAAAAACAGTTAAAGCCATTTATAATGATATATTTTATCCTATATACAATTGTTTAGAATATCAAAGGGCAAGTTCACCCAAAAATTAAGATTCTGTCATTAATTACTCACCCTCACATCGTTCCAAACCCTTAAGACCCATAATTCATTCATTTTTGTAACATGGTTTAAGAAATTTTTGATGAAATCAAAGAAGAGAAGAAATTATTGAATAAAGTTGTTAATTGTTTTTTTTTTTTGTGTGTGCACAAAAAGTGTTCTTGTAACTTCATAACATTTAAGGATTAGTTCACTTCCAGAACAAAAATGTACAGATAATTTATTCACCCCCTTGTCATCCAAGATGTTCATGTCTTTCTTTCTTCAGTCGTAAAGAAATATTTTTTTGAGGAAAACATTTCAAGAATTTTCTCCTAATAGTGGACTTCTATAGTGCCCCGAGTTTTAACTTCAAAATGCAGTTTAAATGTGACTTCAAACTATCCCAAATGCGGTTGTCAACGATCGCAGCCAAGGAAGAAGGGTCTTATCTAGTGAAACGATTGGTTATTTTTTTTTTACTTTTTAACCTCAAATGCTCATCTTGTCTTGCTCTGCCTGAACTATGCTTTTTCCAGCTCAAGACAGTTTGTCATCCAAGATGTTCATGTCTTTCTTTCTTCAGTCGTAAAGAAATGGTGTTTTTTGAGGAAAACATTTCAGGATTTCTCTCCATATAATGGACTTCTATGGTGCCCCGAGATTAAACTTCCAAAATGCAGTTTAAATGCAGCTTCAAAGGGCTCTAAATGATCCCAGCCGAGGAAGAAGGATCTTATCTAGTGAAATGATCGGTTATTTTCAAAAAACATTTACAACTTATATATTTTTAATCTTAAACGCTCATCTTACCGAGCTAGACAAGATGACAATTTGAGGTTAAAAAGTATAAAACAATTTTTTAGAAAAAACCCATCATTTTGCTAGATAAGGCCCTTTTTCCTCGGCTGTGATCGTTTAGAGCCCTTTGAAGCTGCATTTTGGAAGTTCAAGCTCGGGGGCACCATAGAAGACCATTATATAGAGAGAAATCCTGAAATGTTTTCCTCAAAAAACATAATTTCCTTACGACTGACGAAAGAAAGACGTGAACATCTTGGATGACAAGGGGGTGAGTACATTATCTGTAAATTTTTGTTCTGAAAGTAAACTACTCCTTTAAGGTATGTCGAAAAACTCCCATCTCATTTTTTTCTTCAACTTCAAAAATCATTTCAAAATCATCCTACAACGCTGCAGAAGTACTGACCCAGTGTTTGCAAAGTGAACATGCAAAGAAGATCAAACACCCTTAACAAAAAAGGTAAAACAGTGATGTAGGATGATTTTGGTTGAAGGAGAAAATGAGATGGGAGTTTTTCGACATACCCTAACTGTCTTGAACCAGAAAAAAAACAGAGTTCAGGCAGAGCAAGACATGACAAGCATTTAAGGTTTAAAAGTATGCAAATTGTAATTAAAAAATAAAAAATAACCAATCGTTTTGCTAGATAAAACCATTCTTTAGAGCCCTTTGAAGCTGCATTTAAACTGCATTTTGGAAGGTCAAACCCATGGGCACCATAGAAGTCCACTATATGGAGAAAAATCCTGAAATGTTTTCTTCATGAAACATAATTTCTTTACAACTGAAGAAAGAAAGACATGAACATCTAGGATGACATGGGATTGAGTAAATTATCTGTACATTTTTGTTCTAGAAGTAAACTAATCATTTAAGGTTAAACCATTGATGTCACTTGGACTATTTTAATGATCTCCTTACAACCTTTCTAGGCCTTGGATGTGTCAATTGCCTTGCTGCAGGGCCAGAAATCTCTCAGATTTCATCAAAAACATCACAATTTGTTTTCTGAAGATGAACAAAGGTCTCACAGGTTTGAACCAAAACCCACAATGACACTGACCAAGCAAAGAAATATAAAAAAGCTGAAAAGTTACATGACATTTATTACTAGCCGGGCTATAATTTGGCTATTTTTGAAGCAGTTAAGCTAACATTTTTACTACCCAAGATGCTGCTGCTGAACACTGTTAGGAGATGCGTTTTAAGGAAACCATTACATTATTGAAAAATATCGCACACCCTTGTTGTAACAGCCAATTTCTCAATAATTCAACCGCCTATCCTTACTTATTAAGCTGTTTGGGCCCTTTAAAGGTAGTTCAGACTGCTGAACGTCATATCAGCACCATTTTGATATACTAATACACTTCAACACTTCTGATTCAGTGCGTAAAGAGCGAGAATGAAGCTGAAATCACAACGGCATATGCAGCCTTACACTGGGTCTCTACTAGAGACCTGCAGAGTTGAGCTTTTTGTCACATTGACGCTGTCTTTATCTGTGAGCCATGCCATCTGTCAGAAACCCCAGAAGACCTCTTTCTGAGCACACCATGTGTCTCCACATAAAAGGGTGGCTTAAGCAAACAGTACTGCACAGCACCATACCTCACTCGCTTGAAGATTTGTTATTCTATGAGATTACCCTAAAGGCTTTTCCAGATGTGGCTTTAAATATATCCTAGTCTTCACCTGTTGTTCTTGATAGTACGTTAGCATAGCCGAGATGACACTTTTAATCATTAGCATTAAATTAAGTTAAGCTTAACATAGAATGTGAGAAGATCAGAAGGGCTGTGAATTTTTAGATGTGGCTTTCCAGCTGTTTTCTGGTTTCAGGTGAGCTGTTTCGGTAGCATATTGGTGAGATAGCGTGCAGTCGGGTCTCGTGAGGATTCCTGCTCAGTTTGATTGAGTTTACACAACACATCGCTTTGCTTGCTGCTAATTTACTTGATATTTACAGCAAGGGAACATTTCATCATCTATAGTTCTATCTTTATATCTTTCTGTCACTCACTCCTTTTCATTTTGTTTTAAAGAAACTACTTTTAAAGAACCATTCCCAGTGTGTCATACAAAATCTATAGCAAACAATATCTTTGTTGTATTATTTTCAAACTTCTGAAAGAGGTGTTGGTAGACCTAATTTCTTTCTCTTGATGTCTTTCTCGCTTATAAATAGCATACCTGCTTATTTAACCAGCTAGAGATATTCCTTAGTTTAAATCTTTCATTATCTGCAACACTTCTCTGTATTCTTAGGTTGCTTGTGATTTTGATTGAATGAGAATGTGCATCATCTGTAATGCACTAGATACTGTAAACAATGTCCTTTGTGGCTGGTGCAGCAGGTAGCCTTGCTTTTTACATTTCAACAAACTGAGATGTGATCTCAATAAATAAAATATAAATGTGTAATCTCTTAGGAAAAAACTACTTAATAATAAATCTCAATGTGGACACTTCACAACAGATGTGAAATATCAAGCTAAAATATGAAATTTCCTAGTATGGCACGAAGTCATGGGTTTTGATTCCCTCCTAAAGAAATGAAGTTGTTTTTAATAAAAGCCACTGCCAAATGAGTACATTTAAATGTAATAAAGCGATAATAAAAATGGCTGTAGTCTTAGTTTGATTAAATGAGGTCTGAAATGATCAATTGTGACAAAGTTGTGAAGACATCCTTCTTTATAAAAAGACATTCATTTGGTGCTGCCACTTTTGAAGGTGTTTGAGATTCACACTTCTAGGCAAGAATAAATGTGTGGTCCCATTAATTTAATGTATCCCCTGCTGAGTTTCATCCATAGGAGATCTTTCCTTTGCCTTAAGTCTGAAAGAATCAAGTAGAGGTTAACGTAATTTGAAGGACATCTAAAACACTTAAAAACATCATTAAAGGATAAGTTCACTTCCCGAATAAAACATTACTGATAATTTAATGTCATCCAAAGACACTCATGTTCACATTCCAGGATATTTCTCTATATAGTGGACTTCAATGGTGGTCAACAGGTTGAAGTTTCAAACCACCTTCAAAGGGCTCTATTTGATCCTATAGCCAAGGTATAAGGGTCTTATTGTTTTCTTTAAAAAAGTATATAAAGACAGTTTGTCTAACCTACCTTTTGGAATTTAAGTACACAGATGAAGTAACCTAACCCTAACTGCGCATTAAAAAAAGTATATATATATATATATATTAATTTTTTTTAAAGAAAATGACCAATCATTTCACAGACCTTATTCCTAGGCAAAGGACAAACAATACAATGTACAAGCAAAATTAATATTAAATAAAGCTGCAAGCAGCAATTAAGGGGCCAAGCACAACAGAAGTAAAATGTCTTTAATTACTCAATAAAGACCAGGGTTCTCAAACCCTGCTCCTGGAGAGCTTCCCTCCAGCAGACTTAAGTTCCAACCCTGCTTCAACACCTGAACCTTGATTAGCCAGTCCAGGTGTGTTGGATTGGAGCTGAAGCTGAACTCTGCAGTAGGGTAGCTCTCCAGGAGCGGAGTTGGAGACCTCTGTTAAAGACATTTGTTGATACAGAATTTTGCTACAAAACTCAAAATGGCTGATGACCAAAAAGGCTAACATAGGAGATTTAGATACTGTTTGTTTGCCGTTCTGAATCTAATGAGACCAGTCTTATGATTTTTGGTCAAATTAGTCAGAAGTTATAAGCAGAAATGTCAATTTTTTTAATCTTTTGACCAGTAGGTGGTGCTGTGCTGAAACGACTTGTGTCCTCAGAACATGCTTGTTATAACACATACCAAGTTTGGTCAGAATCTGCTAAAGTGTTGTAGAGATATATCCTCATGTCAATTTTTACAAAAATGGTTTGGTATAACAAAAAGCTTTGCCAGAATGCTTATTTTATCTGAGTCCATTTTAGTTAAATTCAACGAACTGTCTAGGATGAGTTCGAAAAAGTAGATATTTTGGAAAATTGCGAAAAATCTTGACAATAGAAATTAAAATTTTCATATTCATTCAATTTGATGAGAGTCAAGGAATCAGAAGAAAAAAGAACTTTGCTTTTAGAACGTATGGTTAAAAAGATATTAGCAGGAAAATGAGTGCAAATTTGGCCTGTTGGTGGCGCTAGAGAGTTAATGATGAGACTGTCCTCTATGAGTATGCCAATTTTCATAACAATAAATTAAAGCATCTGAAAAATACAGCTTTTCACTACAAAATCTGAAATAGTCCACGCTCAGATAGCTAACCTAGGAAATTTGGTATCATTTGATTAGGTATGCCATTCAGTATGCAAATTTATTAACATGCTTTACAAAAAACATATCAAAAAGCTTTTGATAACTTTTTGCCAGCATTGCCTGAAGATGATCTAAGCCAATTTTGATTAAAATCAGATAAATCATCTAGGAGGAGTTCTAAAAAATAGATTCAATGTTCAAAACTGCAAAAAATATGGACTCGTAGATATTTAAGTTGTTATGCATTTGAGTCAGAGGGAAAAAAAAATTAGCTTCTAGACCTCGCAGTTCAAAGGTTATTAGCAGAAAAATAAGTGCAAATTTGGCCTATTGGTTGGCTATGGTTAATATTGAGACTTGAAAAGATTGTCCTCTATCTGTGTGCCAAATTTCATAACTTTCCCGCAAGCGGTGCTACGGGCTGCCATAACCTCCTAGAGCAGAAGTAGAACCAACGTATACAATAGGTGCCCCTGATAATACCTGAAATATTAATCCTCTGAGAATTTTAACTACATTAAACAACTGAGATGCAAAAATGCACCAGCTGCGTTTGTATAAAAGGGAGCGTAATTACGCAGTGTAATATGATACATGAAAGTAGCACCAGTTTCTGTTACCCGGATGAGCGGACTGATACCGTTTTTTGCTGTGGTTGATGGCAAATACCAGGAAATATCTGACAGCTTAATGATGCGACTGTGTAATCTGTGTAATAACAGTGTTACCATATTTAACCCAAAAATGAAAACCAATGCACTAAACTGAAAGTATGAGATTATTCAAGCATTGTCAGCACACCATGTGCACATCAGTGTGACAATAACTAGACGTGAGGAGTGTGCTCTTCGCTCAGGCTTATTGACTTAATGAGAAGTAAGTAAAGGGTACATAACAGGAACCAGCAGATGCTCTTATTTATTATTTACATACAGCCTCTGACATCCTTTAGAGACAGCTTCTCATAAGAGTTGGCATCAAGGTCTACAGCTTACAAGACAATCAGGAGGCTCTAGAAACAGAGGACAAATGCTCAAATGGGTGCAGTCAGTTGTGAGCTTATTAAAGATTCTTTAAACTGCAGCATTTGACAAAATAGCTAAATTACTAAGGCAGTGTTTACTTTATTTGAATACCTGACACTATACCCTAGACTAGATTTGTTTGTATTGTACTAGCGTTCAAAGCTAGATTGCTCCTCTGAGGACTATTTTAAAAAATGTAATATCACAGCTGATTGTTGGACATTACTCTCCTAGAGTTGCCGTCCCACACATTTCAAACCGGAGCAAATTTATGACCAACTTTTTCAACAGATTGGACATAAATTTTATGATGGCCCACACTCTGTTAAGCAGTCTGAAAATCACAGCAGATGGGGTATGAAAAACCGCTTTAGATGCAGAAAAGTAAATGCTGTAATGTCAATATGCTCTGGCCAAGTTTGACAGAATAAACCATTGTCTGCGATGGAGCCAGCGTGCAAAGTGAACTATTGCATTCAAACAACCTGTTCAGAGGCCATAAAGTGAGAATCCATTTGGGAACGGAGCAAAGGGACAAAGGATACACACTGATATTTCCATACACTGTATTTTACCCAAACAATATTTAATATTAAGGGTACTGAGGATTTAAAAGTTTTAAAATAGTGTTGTTAGATGTTAGTTTTGGCTCAGTATGGTTTTGTTTGGGTCAAAATTATTCTTTTTTTTAAATGCCAAAAATCATTAGGAGTAAAGATCATGTTCCATGAAGATATTTTGTAAATTTCCTACTGTCAATATATCAAAACCTATTTTTTGGTCAGTAATACGCCTTGCTATGAACTTCATTTGGACACGTTTAGAGGCGATTTTCTCAATATTTAGATTTTTTTGGCACCCTCAGATTTCAGATTTTCAAAATAATGTCCTATCCTAGCAAACTATACATCAATGGGAAGTTTTTAAATAATGTATAAATCTCAATTTAAAAAAAAAAAAGTACCCTTATGACTGGTTTTGTGGTACAGGGTAAACTAAATATAAATTATATATATTATCTTTATAAATTATATAAAAATCTAAAATATAATAAAAAAAATATATATATATATATTTTTTTATTTCAAAACCCTACATGTGATATTTATTAACAAAACATTTATAAATTAAAAAAATGTAAAGTTATACATTATTTTAGAAATGTAAAAAATGTTAATTATTTTTATTAAAAATCCTATTTGAATATAATTAGCCATTTACATTTGTATTGTAGTTATTTTCAAATGATAATTCTCTGTTTTTTTTAAAAATAAATTATATAAATAAAACTACTTATAAATATAATAATGTACATATACATAAAAATAATGTATAGGTGAAAAAAATCTAAAAAATGTAAAAATCTCTTATGAATATATTTAATTATTTACATTATTTGCATATTATTTAAAATTTTATTGTATTTTTTTAAATAAATGCTAATTATATAAATACAATTTAACAATGTAAATGTAACTAAACGTATATTTAACATTTTATATTATTATTATTTTTTTTAATACACGAAAATAAATAAATGAGTGATTATTTATCTCTATATAAGTATTAGGCCAAAGCATAATCTGTAAAAACATTGTAAAATCAGTCCTGTATCGTATTCAGTGAGCTAATACAGTAGTACGTTAGGCTGTAATGAAGATTGATGGTAGCTTTCCAGGTGTAATGGAGACACAGAGGAGCCCAGCAACTAATTATGTTTTAATTACAATAACTGTAAGCGTTGTGCCATCAGCACAATATCTGCCTCTTACAAGCATTTTTACATTTTCATTTTGTCATCATCTTTACAGTAAAATAGACAATATATCTAGTTTCTCATACCAATTTGTTCCCCTCCAGTTTTGTCTAATATCTCACTTAAACTGTGTGCCCCAGCACAGGAAGCAGCAGGCTGAGAGTTGATATCCTAATATATCTAAATGCCTGGTAGAGATGGCCGTGGGTTCTTCTGGAGACGTTTCTGTCCCTCTTGCCTATAAAGGGCAGCTTGGCGTGAGTCTGCAGCGCTTGGGCTGATTACGGAGCCACGTATGCCATGTGTCAGTGGGTCACAGATTGGACCGGTGGTTTGCCACTCGGGCTCTCCCAGCATGCATCCCACAAGGGGTACGGACATCAAAAGGCCCTGTGTTGCACTCATGCTGGAGAGATGAGGAGGCTGTGCCTTTACCATCTGAACAGGGACACGTTACAGCCCAAAGATAGATGCGGCGACATGAAATCTGCTCCTGTTGATGGCAACGGATGAGACAAAGGGAGTGCTGGAAAACTCATTTGCATTTGCTTAGTAGGTCCTTTAGCTTTTCTCACCCTAGACAAGACACGTAACACGTTTAATTGAGATAACAAATGAGAATGTGTTTGTCAATGGGGTGTTAAGCGTATAAATCGGTCATTAAATCATTCCTGACAGTGCGAAAATACACACAGAACCAGCATTTTCTCTATAGGATCAAAAGTCTTCAATGCTTAATGCTTGCTGCCAAAGATCTGAAGTATTCTAGGATGAGCCCACGCATGAATTTTGTTATTAAAGCTATTTTGGTTTTAGAGAAATTAAGTAAAAAACATGTGCCAGACTATAGGAGTCCAGGAGCTCTCATTATCACATCAGGCTTTTCCTCTGGTTGTGGCCTTTCATGTCTAAACTTACACAACTCAGTCTCATTTTCTTTCTCTGCTGGAGTCGGCTCTGTTAGACACTATACCATGTGATCGAGTGTATTTTAGGAGATCAACGTAGAGAGCAGGAAACAAAATTAGACAATTCATCCTGATTCATTCATTGATTTATCTTTTTCATGTTAAACATGCCATTTGGACAACTATACAACCAGTCAAAAGTTGTTGAACAGTAAGATTTTAATGTTTTATTAAAGAAGTCGCTTTGGCTCACCAAGCCTGTATTTATTTGATCCAAAGTACAGCAAAACAGTAAAATTTTTAAATATTTGTTACTATTTAAAATAACTGTTTTCTGTTTAAATATGTATTTTAAACAGAAATTTATTATTATTATTATTATTATTATTATTATTATTATTATGTTGAAAAAAAGCTGAGTAGAATTTTTTCAGGTTTTCTTTGATGAATAGAAAGTTCAGAAGAACAGCATTTATCGGAAATAGAAATATTTAAGTATAGAGTAAATGCTGATCTTTCAAATCTTCAAAGAATCCCCCCAAAATGTACTCAACGGTTTTAAATAATAATAATAAAAGTTTCTTGAACGGCAAATTAGCATATTAAACTGATTTCTGAAGAATTATGTGACACTAAAGACTGAAGTAATGATGCTGAAAATTTTACTTTGATCACATGAATAAATTACATTTTAAAATATATTCAAATAGAAAACAGTTATTGTAAATAGTAAAAATATTTTTAATATATAAAGCTGTACTTGAATTAAAAAATGCAGGCTTGGTGAGCAGAAGAGACTTCTTTAAAAAACATTAAAAATCTCACTGTTCAAAAACTTTTGACTGGTCGTATATGTATTGAATGTAATTTGAGGTTAGCTATATATATATATATATATATATATATATATATATATATATACTTTAAATAATACATTTATTTAGGTATTTAAAAATTTATCAAAAGTGACAGTGAAGGCATTTGTATAGTTATAAAAGATCTATTTGAATTCTATTCAGCAAATAATCCTGACAAAATGTATTGTGGTTTCCACAAAATGTTTGTTGAACATCAAATCAGCATATTAGAATGATTTCTGAAGTATTATGTGACACAGACTGGAAAAATGGCTATTATAGAAATAAATTACATTTTAAAATATATCAAAATAGAAATAATATAGCACAATATTACAATTTTATTCTAAATTTGTCACTAAATAAATGCAGTCTTGGTGAGCAAAAGTGGATCCATTCAAAAACATTAAAAAGTTTAGACACACTGGATTTCTATTTTATGATCTTGAAAATTTTATTTAAAGGATTTAAAATCGAATGCATTGCTTAGTAGATGACATGCTTTAGAAAGCAAATATAAATTCACCCCCATATATGAATTTCTTTACAAAACTAAAAACAAAATAAATACAAAATATTAATAATTCAAATGTAGTTGGACAAGATTGTGATGGAGCAACAGCCAACAAGTGTCCCAGGATGCACATTAGGGAGAGAAGATGGTAGAAGCCCAGAGCTGTAATCTAGACAAAGGGTGGCTGCTTTGAAGAAACTAAAATAGTTTCGATTTACTGAACATTTCAAAATTCCCATTCTTCCATTAGTTTTATTTCTCAACTCTGGTTCACATTGGGCATATGTGTTGTATAATAATGATAGCATAAACAATTTAATAATAAAGTAGACTGACCTTGCCTCACATTTGCATATGAATGAGATAAAAAACACTGCAAGTAGGCAGATTCCTTATAAGCCAGTTTAATTCACCAGCACCCAACAGTACCAAGTCTATGAAATCATGACACTTCATCTTCAGCACAGTAATTACAATAATTAAATCATGAGTGTTGGGGGTGAGACCTCATGGTATGACATGTTTACACACATGAGAAGGATAAATAGATTTTAATGCTAATGTTAACAGAATATGTGTAGCACTTGCTTTTTATTTATATTAAAAATAAGATTTCCTTTTCAGCAACAAGATTTGTTCTTAAAGGACAAATGAAAGAATTATGCATAGAAACACTTTTTGCATTTGGTTCCCCAAAACCAAAGTCATGTTTAGTGACCTAGTAGTGACATGTGCTGTTGAGTCATGTTTTCATTCTTAATCATCTTTATGAAAAAGAAAGGTCGGACACAGGCATCAGACAGCTTTTAGCCTTTGGGCGATGTTTACTTCCAAGCCAAATCAAATGACAGAAAGAAGATGCAGTGTCGAGATGGGATTTTTTCCTTTTTTTTTAATTTTGAAAACATTTTCAAGTTCACAGTCTGAACATGCGGTCAAACATAAAATAAAATTGTAAAATATTATCTAACATAATGACAGGTTACCCTCTGAAATAACTCGCACTATGATATAACATAATGTGACACGGCCTTGACAAGTGAAAATATGTGCTAGCGTCTTTTTAAGCTACTCTTGGAAGGAATCTTTCACTGTTTAACACTTAACACCCACATCATTCTCATATCTCGTCGCATTTGCATTTCACCTCCAAATAATGCTGTCTTCACAGTTTTTAATTGTGCCCATGGTAATAAATTACCTAATTTCCATCCCGTTTCCCAGCCATGCTTTGAAAGATATATAAAGCTATAAATGTTAAATCTTTAAAGTTCATCGTTGTGTAAGACAGCATCTCGAAACACACTGCCCTGCCTGAAATGAAGAAACAACAATCTGCCTGGTGTCTATATCTTTCCAGTTTGTGCGCATATTGAACTCTGTAGGCGAGTGTTACTTTCATCCTTCCTAAAACTGCCCCTGTTGACAGACTTAATCAGATATATTTAAATATTATATATGTTTACACCCTCACATTTACTCTCAAATACTTTTAAGATCCCCATGTGAGTCTGTACATGTAGTCTAACTAGTGGAAACTCAATTGAAGGTGATGTATGTATCCAAAAGAAATGTGACCCTGGACCAAAAAAACAGTCTTAAGTAGCATGAGTCATAAACACATTGTATGGTTCAGAAAATTATAGATTTTTCTTTTGTGCCAATTTTTTTATTAGGATATTAAGTTAACATCATGTTCCATTAATATATTTGGTAAATTTCTGTAAATATATCAAAACTTAATTTTTGAGTAGTGATATGCATTGCTAAGAACTTCATTTGGACAACTTTAAAGACAATTTTCTCAGTATTTAGATTTTTTTGCACACTCAGATTCCAGATATTCAAATAGTTGTCTCTCTGCCAAATATTGTCTTATCCTAACAAACCATACATCAATGGAAAGCTTATTTTTTTTATATGTATAAATAAAAAAGACCCTTATGACTGGTTTTGTGGTCCAGGGTCACAAATGGGACTAATAAATGTTACACTGCATTTTTGATGCAAGCATTTAATAAAATAAAAAAAATGTGTACTGAACAGGTTTGCAGTTTTTGAAGGACAGCTGTTGTTCAGCACCATGGACAGCGTTGAGGATTTTTGGATAGTTAACCAAAAAATGAAATAGTTGCTGGTAGCCTTTGACTTCAATAGTTTTTTTTTATACTATGGAAGTCTACTGGGAATGATTTGGTTTCCAACATTCTGTAAAATATCTTTTTTTTTTTGTATGTGTTTAACAGAAGAAAGAAATTCATACAGGTTTGGAACAACACAGGGATGAGCAAATGATGACATTTTGATCCCTTTTGCAAAATAAAACTTTTGAGTCCTAAGAGTTTTTAAATACATTCCTTTAGTTTATGACACAGTATATTTACATTCAAGTAATATAAAAATGCAAGATATCATTGCTTGTCTATGCATTAAGCCAAACAACAAAGTTTAAAGAGAAATGGCAGTTTTTTTGTACTTACTACGCTCATATTGAACATCAAATTTATAAGGGCTATACAAATCAATAAAATGACAAGCACATAACAAAACACATTTCGTGCAAAATATGCTTCTGAATGCAAAAATATCATTGACAATAACAAACCACTCTTTCCCAAAGCAATATGCACACATCGATAAGTCCAAATATGATCACTGTCCTAATTTCTTTTAAATCTCACAAATGCACACACACACACACACACACACACACACACACACACATACATACATACATACAAACTTACATTACATTTCTTTAGATCCTAACAATAAATAAAATAAACGCATTCCATGTTCTCTCTGCTACTTTTATTTTTGAAAGCAGATACGGAAATGTCCCTTAGTCTTCAGTCTGGGCCATTTAAATTGGGCTATATTCAATTAAAGAGGGAAAACAAGAAAGCCAGAGAATGTGGAGTACTTCCATCCGCCCATGAGGTTCCCTCTCTCCAGTTTGAGATACAGTCTGTCTTCACGCTCCAGGTGAAGCAGAACGCCGTTACTCGCTGCCTCTCGGGTCACATCTTGATCACCGGCAAAAGCAGATATTATTGGGTATTCATTATGCATCAGATTGACCTAATGACATGGAAACACAAGATGTGATCAGATGCATCACAACAAGCCAGATTTAACTTTACTTCATAAAACTAAACAGTATCTATTTTTATATTTTAGTATATATTTTTAATTACTAACAAGTATTCATGTTTTACAGCTAACAATTGTTAGTCCATATTCCAATATAGTGACTGTTATCAGTTCAATTTGTAACTACTACAGTGTTATACATTACCTACTAGAAAATAATAATCTGGTGCTAGACAGTGTTCTAAACACTCTTAAAAATAAAGGTTCTTTATTGGCATCCAAGGTTCCATGAAGAACCTTGAACATCGAAGGAACCTTTCAAATGCAGAAAATAGTGGAAAAAGGTTCTTTAGATTTTTAAAATGTTCTTCAAAATGGTTCTTTTAAGAACTGTTCAGATATGCCTTGAAAGGTTCTTTGGGGAACCAAAATGGTTCTTCGATGGCATCACTGCAAAAACATCCCTTTGGAGTGTTTATTTTTAAGAGAGAAACTGGTAAGAAGGAAATCATTTTTCCAATTTAATTATATCTGTGGTTTACGTATTCATATTCTCGTGTGACTAGTTAATGCATTCCGATTGTTGCTGATACCTATTCCAATTAGTTAGTTAGTTGCTATTACAATTCAGCTTTGAAAGAGGCTATTTAATGTATACAGCACATATTTATGAGATAAAAATATCTATCTCAAATGGTACTGATAACACATTTAATCTAATTAGTTACCATTTATTTTTTTTATTTGCCATATGAAATGACTAGCCAGACTAATACTAAGAGTTTAATTAAAATCTTTAATACAAACGTTGGAATACAAACAAAAGTCTAATAAATACTAATGTCTATTAAGTCAGAACTAAGAAACCTGGAACATATTATAACTATTAGGTTAAAGAATGAGTAGTAGCGTCAAATGACTAGTTCTTAGTAAAACTGGACACAGAAAAGAGTGGTTAATATCTATGCTTATCAGTGTTTCAGTGTGTTATAGTTCAATGGCAAAACCATTCAATTTAAGTTTCAGTTTGTCTGTAATTAGTTTCTTATAAAGACCCTGAATGTTAACAGACTCACCTGAATTGTCTGTCGGTTGTAGACCTTCACAACGTGAAAGCTGAAGCTGTAAATGCCTCGCCGAGGAGCTTGAAATACACTCGCCTTAAGATCGAAATGATTTCCAATGTTCACTAGAACCTGCAAAAAGGTGTTTGTTCACTTAATTAGCGTATGTTTTCGGGGAAATTTTTTTAAAGCCTACTTAACGCACAGATATGCCTTGCCTAAATGTGAAAGCAGGGTCTGACCTGATCAAAGTAGATTGTCATGGACTTGTTACTCATTTCTGATGGTTCATGGTTAGTTCCTCTGACAGCAGAAAAAGCCACTTTTGCACCAGCAGCCCGGACTGATATCCCAAACGACGAGGTCACTCCTCCTTCGGCGGACGGGTTCGAGTCACACACAACTAAACATTTTCCTTCCAAAACTACCGGTTCTGTGTCATTCTGTCCGAGGGAAAACACAACGCCGAATCCCAGAAGAAGGGTGGAGGCCAGCACGACCAAAGATCCCGGTTCCCTGGCTCTCAACATGACTGTGGAAGACCTCTGAGCAAAAAACACTAACGAACACTCTTAGGAGATCAGTGAAGACGACAGCACCTCTCCCTCTCCCTCTCTCTTTCTCTCACAAACACACTCTCATCCGTCTCTCTCTCTCTCTCTCTCTCTCTCTCTCTCTCTCTCTCTCTCTCTCTCTCTCTCTCTCTCTCTCTCTCTCATCCACAGACAACGCGCGTACGCTTTATTTGAAAACGCCCTGAATTTTCACCATGTGCTAAAGTTCCCATTGCGCAATAGTCTCCAATCAATGTCTATGTATTACAGCAACAATAAATTATAATATAAAAGATAATTAATTAGAATAAACTCACTAATCGATACTTTGACCAACAATACTACTTAAGAAGCCTAAACAGTCACTTGAAGGGTTCATGCGTTGAATGGATATTCCAACAAACCCTATGCAGTTAAAACTACTGAACTACTGTATTCAGTGTAGGCTACTGTAATGCAAATGTCTTATTATATCTTATAAACGTTAACAGGTCTGCTCAGCATTTAAAAAATGAAAAAAAAAAAATGTAATTTTAATGTAAATTTATGTTCTGTAGGAGGTCAATGGCTGTCCACTGGTGACATCCCATTGTTTAGTGTCGAGGTGGTTCAGAAATTAATATGATGTGCTATTGCACCATCCAGTGGTTGTACAAAGATATTAACGCATACGTTACATGAAGAGACTTCAGACTAGTATTTAGCACTTCAAATTTGAATTCACACATGCAAAATTGTGTTAATAAATACAGTATGCATTAAACTAGTATAACATAAATACGTGCAAAAGACTGGATAATTGATATATAACAAGTACATTGGCTTTTCTTTTAGCAACATTTTAGTTTAATTTAGGCTGAAAGTAATGAATGCATAATAGAATGTGCACAGCTGGCACAAATGTCAACATATTTCAAGCCTATGCTGAGTTGGCAATGTAAATCTTTTCATGTGACAGAATTGGTAGAGTCACTTTTTATAGTAATAACTTTAAATCAGTTGTGGTGAGCATGCACCAGCTATGCATGCTGTTCAGGTGTGATTATAGCCCATTTTTAGATTCATCAAATGACGCAACCACAAATTTATAGTACCATACCCTTTTCAATTATTATTTTGTTCTTATGACACAGTGTGCTAATTGGATCACTGTCTTGTTGAAAGATGAGAGATTTGGCCAACTGTGGCAGGTTCTCGTGCAGTATTTCCCTGTGTTATGCAGCATCCATTCTTTCCTCTGTTTTAACAAGATGCTGATGAAAAGCAGCCCCACAGAGAATGCCAGTTTAGCAGAAGGCATTTGGGACCATATTAGTGTCTTATTTTTCCTTTTTTCATCCACATTTCTGTGCTTCTAGTTTCTAGTTGTTCCAGTCTTGTTGTTAGGTGAATCTAATATGCAGCAATATGGTGGAAAGTGAAACACAAAAGAAAAGGGGATATTTTTGCAGGTTACCATTTTTCCGTCTCTGTTAATAAACATAAACTATGACCAGTTAAAATACATACAAAGTCAGTCTAAATTTAAGTTATCTGTGATTTGACTGTTTGAACGAGGTGGGCCATATGAGAATGTACATTTCATTTTAATGTCATACTTTTCATTGATAGTACATGTTATCAGACCATACAGCTAATGCCAAAACACTAGTAAATAGTGAATGATGTTGAGTTGGAAATAGTAAACTTTAGTAAACATAAAGCCCACCTTATGTTCAAACAGTGAACACCGTGAACACACACACACACACGGAGCAGTGGGCAGCCATAATGCTATTGCTGTGGCGCCCGGGAAGCAGCTGGGGGTTCGGTGCCTTGCTCAAGGGACTCACTTCAGTCGTGGTATTGAAGATGGAGAGAGTGCTGTACATTCACTCCCCCACCTACAATCCCTGCAACCTTCGAGTTACAAGTCCGACTCTCTAACCATTAACCATGCCCCAATAATGCACACCTTAGCCTATATTTATGTATGTACTGTATGTATGGCATTGCATATAAATACATATAAATATTATCATAAATTTCACAATAAAGAAGACCTTATTCAGTTAGAAGCCATAATTTATCACGAATAAAAATGGTTGTGTGTGGTCAGCCATTATGCACTGTTTTAAGGTCACCAGAAAATTCTGGAAGTACACTACCGGTCAAAAGTTTTTGAACAGTGAGATTTTTTTATGTTTTTTCAAGAAGTTTCTTCTGCTCACCAAGCCTGTATTTATTTGATCCAAAGTACACCAAAAACAGTAACATTTTTTAAATATTTTTATTATTTAAAATAACTGTTTTCTATTTGAGTAGATTTTAAAATGTAATTTATTCCTGTGCTTTCAAAACTAAAATTTTAGCATCATTACTCCAGTTACATGATACTTCAGAAATCATTCTGATATTCTGATTTGCTGCCCAAAAAACATTTATTATTATTATTATTATATAATTATTGTAATTATTATAATTATGTTATATAATATACTGTATATATTAAATAATAATAAATAAAAAGATAATTAAAGATAAGCATAAACTCACTAATCGATACTTTAACCAACAATACTACCTAAGAAACATAAAGAGTAGTCATTTGAAGGGTTCATGCGTTGAATGGATATTCCAACAAACCCTATGCAGTTAAAACTACTGAACTACTGTATTCAGGCTACTGTAATGCAAATGTCTTATTATACTTATAAACGTATATCTCATTATATCTTATAAACGTTGGTCTGCTCAGCATCTATTGATGAAAATGTATATATATATATATATATATATATATATATATATATATATATATATAAAATACTAATATATGTAATGTTGTTATTCATATTATATATATATATATATATATTATATATATATATATGTGTGTGTGTGTGTGTGTGTGTATATATATACTTTATCTGAAATAGAAATCTTTTGTAATATTATAAATGTCTTTTTCATCACTTTTTAACAAATTTAAAGCATCCTTGCTAAGTAAAAGTATTAATTTCTATAATTAAAAATTGTACTGACTCCAAGCTTTTGAATGGTATAGTGTATAATTTTACAAAACCTTTTTATTTCAGATAAATTATGATCTTTGGATCTTTCTGTTCATCAATGAATCCTGAAAAAAATGTACTCAACTGTTTTAAATATTGATAACAAGAATAATAAATGTTTCTTGAACAGCAAATCAGCATATTAGAATGATTTCTGAAGGATCACGTGACACTAAAGACCTGATAAGTCTAATGATGCTGAAAATTCAACTTTGTATCACAGGAATAAATTTCATTTTAAAATACATTGAAAGATAAATTTATTTTAAAAAGCAAAAATATTTCAGAATTTTAGTGTTTTGCTTTAGGCTACTTTGAATCAAATAAATGCAAGCGTGAGCAAAAAAATAAAAACTTATAACATTAACATTAAAAATCTTTCTGTTCAAAACCTTTTGACTCGTAGTGTACATATTATGAAATAGGCAACACAACAAGTGCAGCCGTATCCATTACAGCCTTGATTTAATTCTCAAAAAATTGAGAATTAAATTTTGTCTCACAAAGTGTAATCAGTACACGTTCTTTGACAAGTTATCTACACTAAATATAGACGGTATAAGACCGCATAGGCTACTTGGAACTCTATACAAATCACTTAGAGCAATGTTTTCACTTTGCACACATGACAGTCCCATATTTTATAGTAGGCTATAGTTTAGCAAACCATGGGTTAACATCACCTGGACAAACTTCATCTGTGGCAGGGTACCGCATATAAAATATTCTGACCAAATATGAATGAAGGAATCGTGTTAATCCACTCTTCGCGTCCTCGGGTCTTTTGTGCACTGAGGCGGATTACGCAGATGTATTCAACCTGTTCCATCAAACAAGTCTTCAACTACAGCGTGAGTTCAGTTCGGGGAATAGCGGCAACAGTTTTTGCGATGAATATCACAAAATTTGAATCGCGTTCTTTAAGCAGCTTCTTCTAGAGACAGACTGCTTCATAATGTAGTTATATTTTATCTCAAATTCATCCTGCGCCTCGCCACTTCCATTCGCATTTCATGGAATTCAAAGTTGAAACCCTTGGGGAGAATCATGGTGCCGCGGGTGAAACTGCTTGTTGGTGAGTAAATATCAAAACACTGGGCGAGTCAATGAAAACGAAAATAATTATGATGTTTCATTTTACTGTTATCGATGGAATAACCTCTTGGGAACAATACATACATGATTTCATTAAAGTTTAAGCAATATTCATATATTTAATGTCATTCTGTTCGCATGTTCAGACGAAAACATGTACATCACTAAAGCTAAAATAGCAGTTAAGAAAACGTAAAAATGCACTTGTAATAGTGGTGATAAAGTTGCAAAAGAGATAGATAGATAAAAACGCTATTTAGCACATTATACAGTATATAAACGCATCATACAGAGTATACTGTACACTGGAGTTTTATTTGAACATTTAAGAACTGTATAAACAATTTTTGCCTCAGATCATTATTTATTTTAACAGTTGTTGCAAGTCTTGTCAATCTTGGATTTTCTGGAGCACCAACAGCACCACCAAAGAGAGCTATAGGTAATTATCTCTTCCTAACAATTAGCACAAGTAAACAAGAAGGGCTTTGTGATCTCATGCACAAGTAGTATTACTTGATTTGATTGTAGATTGTTTTTATATATCTTTTAATAAAGTAATGCTTTGTCTCTTTAGTTAAAAACAACTCAGGTGTGACGCCGGCAGGGTTGTGTGGTGCCTGGATCAAAGAACCTGAAGGAGGGCTTTTCACATCTCCTAACTATCCTGAAAAATATCCTCCTGACCGAGAATGCATATACATAATCGAAGGTTAGCAAATGGCCACTTTGACCATTTTTAATCAGTAACATTTGTATATCTAACTAGAGGTTTTAATTTTGTCATAGCTTCTCCAAGGCAATGCATCGACCTGTATTTTGATGCAAAGTATGCTATTGAGCCATCGTGGGAGTGTAAGTTTGACCACATTGAAGTCAGGGATGGCCCCTTCAGCTTTTCTCCTATTATCGGCCGTTACTGTGGACAAGAGAGCCCGACCTATGTTAGGTCCAGCGGGCGATACCTTTGGATAAAATTTGTGGCAGATGGCGAACTAGAAGCCATTGGATTTTCAGCTCGGTACAATTTCACCCAAGGTAAGATTTGTGTGTGTTTTTGTCATCCGCATATGGATTTGTCTGGATTGTTTTATGCATGTTTATGTAAAACCTCATAATCATGTCCAATTTGCAGAATTCGAATTATCAACATGTTACAGGTTTAAATTACAATTTGAGTAGCAGATTTTGTGGTCTCAAACTTTTGGACACCATCTTTTCTGAACAAAACCTATATACAGTTATAATACTGGTTTTGTACTAGTGGTTTATTCTTAGCAAGATCCTCCGTGTTTTGGTAAATGCTGTGTTCTGTGCTCAGGTCAGATGGCCCTGCATTTGTAGTGCAGGCACACATGCAGCAGCTGAGTGGGGGAGGTTTGTGATGTCTCTGATCCTAGTTAATGAAAGCTTGTCTTCAGAGGAGCACACTCAGTCTGCTCCATGTCCTGAGCTCTGTCCTCCTACTTCAGCTTCGCCAAATCCTATCGCAAATCTATGGGATGGCCAAAATAATGTGCTTTCTGTATTACTGTTGGGTTGCAATAGACCATAAGTCTTTCATCAAGATATTTTTTAATCCATATTACACATCATTCAGTAGGGATGTAACAATATCAAAATCACACAATATGATAATATCACAATATGAAGTCCACAATACGATATTAAAAAAGAGAGAAATAAAGACTTGGAAAAAATGAAAGTTTTGGACATTTTAAAGTTATATGATTATAACTAATGTACCTTGAGAGTTCAAAATTAATGTGTTTTAAGATATAACTTGAACTCAGATAAAGTGGAAGATATTCTAATGTGAACTGGTAAGTTGTTCCAGAGGGTGGGACCAGGTACCTCAATGCCTCTAGACCCCTTGGTTTTTAAGCGAGTTCTAGGGGTCTGGAGGAGAAGTTTGCCCTCTGATCTTAGTCCCCTCGCCAGGGTGTAGGGGTGGAGTAGATCGGACAAATAAGGCAGAGCTTGATTGTTAAGTGATTTGTAAACAGGTAGCAGGATTTTAAACTCAATTCGATAATGGACTGGGAGCCAATGCAATGGTCGCGAAAGGGGAGTGGCATGATCAAACATTTTACACCCCTTCAGGAATCTAGCTGCTGCATTTTGAATCACTTGTAACCGAGAGATTTGTGACTTGGATATACCAAAATAGAGAGAGTTGCTATAGTCCAGCTGAGATGTAATAAATGCATGGATAGCAACCTCTAAAGAGCTTTTTGAGAGAAATGAGAGACTTGTACCTGAAAGGGAACTCAAGGGGATCCTAAAGGGGACTCAACACAATTCTATTCGTGGTATACTGTCTCAGTATAAATTACATTCACACTGGTGTTTTAGGAAGCCAAATTAGAATGCAATAATAATAATAATAACAATAATTTTATATTATTGATATTTCTATGACAGTAATAGCCATTTATTGTAAAACAATTGCACTGTAAGGGGCCATTCACATGTCGCGCCTAAAAACGCGTGGAAAACGCTAGGCGCGCCGCTTTCTTCCTTATCAACAAAGCGCTCGGGCGCTTGCGCTCCGAAAGCGTCTGCCGTTTCTAAGCAACCATCAGCTGCGCTCTTGCTCCAAGCCTATGCGTCTCCATGCATTGTTTCTTCTATTAGCGTCAAAATAACGGGGGCTTGACAATTCATAAAGTTCAGGAAATACCTGGACCACAATAATGAGCTGCTCCTCCATGTTTCTGCTGAGGTTTCAATGTAACGGAAAAACGTGAGGAAGCTGATTGGTTGGTTCATGACACATGACCTGCGGTGCGCTTGCGGCTGGAAAAAACGAGCACGTCGCACCGCGTGCGCGTCGCGACCGCGTCGCTTCCATTATGCGCGCGCAAGCCGCGTGTCTACATTTGAAATAACGAACTTGAGCGCGCAAAAGACGCTACATGTGAGCGGCCCCTAAAATAAATGAAAATGAATACTTCATAGGTATATTATTTTTGCTTGGCACTTCCGTAGCGAAATTACAATACTTCTTTCTAATTTCTACACTTGAAAGAGATATTTTGAATTTGGACTGCAGTAACATGGCATGTCGTAGAGAGTTGGACTTGTAACTCGAAGGTTGCAGGTTCGAGTCTCTGGTCCGGCAGGGATTGTTGGTGGGGGGAGTGAATAACCAGAACCCTCAATACCACGACTGAGGTGAGACACCTGAGCAAGACACCAAACCCTCTGGTTCAGACATGATGAACTGCTTCCTGGGCGCCACAGCATTGGATGCCCACTGCTCTGGGTGTGTGTTCACAGTGTGTGTGTGTGTTCCATTTAAACTGCTAACTTTTAGCAATTCATACTGTACTTTTAAGCTTTATTATTTTGACGGAAAATTCCAGCTTCGGTGAATACAGGCTTCTCACATCTTACTACATATCTAGTGAAATGCTGTAATCATCTGCTGTGAAAATAAAGCATAACTGGTGAATGTTGAATTCCCAAATGTGTGCTAAACTCACAGCTCATGCAATAAACAATTTCACTGCATTCACTGTGAACTAAACCGTTCTGAGACGCAGAAAACACTGGACCACAAGCTGATCACCTGAACAAAGTGCGCGCTTAGCTTTAAAAACGTGCAGAGAAAATAGACTTATAGTTAATTTAAAAGATACCGTGACAAAACATAATGGCCCAAAACACAAGTTTAAAATCTTTTATGTTAAAATAAGAAGTTTAAATATATTTGAAAATATACACTTTTTGCATGAAAGACCTATCGTTTCATATGATTATTTGACCACAATAATATCAAGACAGTTTTGCTAAAGTGATACCATGATATTGATAGTACCGTTACATCCCTATCATTCAATGAATAGTCATGGAAACAACTGAAAACAACTCTACTCAAGACTACTCAACTGAGGCATATGAGACATATGTAATGTATGTCTTGTCTACACTTGGCTGGTCTTTCTGATTATGTGATGTTACTTAAATTCTGATTACACTAGTGTTTATTACAGCTGCCTAATAAACTCTGAACAGCAGTGCTAATCTCCTCTCAAACCTAAATCCAGTCTTCAGATTTTGGTAATATCTACACACTGTTGAAACCCAACCAAATTTAAACAAAAACATTCTTTAAATTTTAAATTTTTTTACTTTTATAACCATCAAGCAATGTTTTAGGTTGCATATATGTATTCCAATTAATTATTTTTTTGTTACGTATACATCGAAAATACTGTAAAATATCATTCTGCACATCATAAATCAAAGATTTATTAGAGACCTACATCCATGTGTCCTGTTACATCAGCATAAAGATAATCTTAGTCAAGCTGTACCAGAGGTAAGAAAACATGAGAGGATTATTGCGAATCCCTGAATGATTTTAGATTGAAACCCAAAGGACTGAAATATCCTGGTGAATTTTTTGGAAATAGATTAGATCTAGATAGACATGATAAATTGGCCTGTTTATGCCTCTGCATGAATAAAGGAAATTCAAACAAGCTCGTATAAACACACCTACATCTTATTACATTGCTTCCTGTAACACTGGGCAGCCTAATCTGTGTGAGGCTGGTGCAGGGATTATTAATCCACGTACAATCATGACTCAAGCCTCAGGACATCATTCTCATTCCCTAATCCTATGTGCTTCAGTTATTATGGTAAAAGAAAATAAATGATTGTGCTGGGACAGAAGTTCCTGAAGGTCAGGGAGAGAAGTCTACCATATGTTTATCATTGAAACCATCAGTAAAATAAAATTCCATCTGTTTTTTAAATATTTCTTGGGAAGAAATAATGCAGACTATATACTACCATTCAGAAGTTTGGGGTCAGTAATAGTTTTTAATGTTTAATGTCTAAAGTCTCCAAAAAGTGCATACAAAATATATATAAGTACATATAAAATATTAGTATACTGAAAATAACTGCTTTCTATTTTAATATATTTTAAAATATCACTTATTCCTGAAATGGCAAAGATGAATTTTCAACAGCCATTACTTCAGTCTTCAGTTTCACATGATCCTTCAGAAATCAATCTTATATGCTGATTTGGTGCTCAATAAACATTTCTTATTATTGTAAATGCTGAAAACAGGTGTGCTGCATAATATTTTTATGGAAACCATGATCCATTTGTTATGTGATAATTAGAAAATATTAATGTCTTAACTGTCAGGTTTGATCAATTTAATGTGTCCTTCCTGAATAATAGACATACTGATTCCAAACATTTGAACAGTAATGTAAATACACTGTTTTGTATGCTGGTGTATGCTGAAAGATCATTTTGGATAACCAGTATTTTTTGATAGCAAACAGCATGGCACAACCTGCCATTAAATTCACACCGATCTGTCTTTTCAACAGCAAGAAGCCACCACTTTTGATATTTAGGACAATATTTTATATCACTTGCATGAATATGAAATCACTTGTGAGTGGTTTATATGTCCTTGTAAACTAAACAGATTAAGGCCTTATAAAAATCCTTAATCACTCCCTCTCTGATTATTTTGCAGATCCTGAATTCAAAGACCTTGGATTTCAACCACCTCTTCCCAGTGAGTGAAGTGTTTTTTTTTTTAATTGATCTCCTCTGCATAATAAAACCACTTCACAATGATGCGTTACTGTGCTTTTATGTTGTAGTTTGTGAATTTGAGATGAGTGGGCCAGAGGGGATTGTGGAGTCCATAATGGTTACGAAAGAGGGCAAAGCGCTACAGACAGAGGCTGTAGACTGTAGGTGGTTCATAAGAGCTCCTCCTGGCTCGAAGGTAAAATTCTATTAACAACTTTATTTAAAGGTGACCTATTATGCTTTTTACAAGATGTAATATAGGTCTCAGGTGGCCCAGAATGTGTCTGTGAAGTTTCGAGAATAGGGCTGTGCCTTTACAGCTTGTATCTTAGATAGTTTGCCAAAAAACATCTGTTTGGTTTTGATTATCATATCAAAACCAAACAGAGCCATATCAGTTTAAACTTCAGATATACGGTTTTCTTAGCACACACATTCGAAGGACGCACAGAAAGCGGCTGTCACACAGCATGTGAGTACTAAGCTAAGTTCTCTTTCATGTCTTAATACGCTTAAACTGTCAAATACATACAAGTTTATGTTAAAAACAGACAAGAATATAATACAGCGAAGGAATACAGCTGGGAAATAAATTGCATGTTTATATTAGATCTGTGTGGCAGCAGAGTAATATACAGTAAATAAATCAATAAATCCACTGCTCTCTTGTCTCCTCTGAGGCTGGGACTCTAAATAGTGTTCTGTGCTCGTTTTTTCAGCCGAAGACAGAACGGTTAGCAAGCTTAGCTTAACTTTTGCCATGGCATTAGAACTAGTACACCAAAAACAAAATGGTGGCACAGTGCAGTACAGATTAAAGGAGTAGTTCACTTCCAGAACAAAAATCTACAGATAATGTACTCACCCCTTGTCATTCAAGATGTTCATGTCTTTCTTTCTTCAGTCGTAAAGAAATTATTTCAGGATTTTTCTTTATATAGTGGACTTCAATGGTGCCCCGAGTTTGAACTTACAAAAAGCAGTTTAAATGCAGCTCCAAATGATCCCAAATGCGGTTGTAAATGATTCCAGCCAAGGAAGAAAGGTCTTAATTAGCGAAATTATAGTTTTTGTTAAATTACAATTTATATACTGTTTAACCTCAAATGCTTGTCTTGACTAGCTCTGCCTGAACTTTTTTCTGGGTTTAAGACAGTTCCCATCTCATTTTCTCCCTCAACTACAAAATTGTCCTACATCACTGTTTTACCTTTTTTTTGTTAAAGGTGTTTGATCTTCTTTGTATGTTCACTTTGCAAACACTGGGTAGGTACTTCTGCAGTGATGTAGGATGATTTTGAAATGATTTTTGAAGTTGACAGAGAAAAAAATGGGAGTTTTTTGACATACCCTAACTGTCTTGAACTGGAAAAAACAGAGTTCAGGCAGAGCTGGACAAGACGAGTGTTTGAAAGTATATAAATTGTAATTAAAAAAAATAAAAAACGGATTGTTTCACTAGATAGGACTCTTCTTCCTCAGCTGGGGTCGTTTACAACCACATTTGGGATCGTTTGAAGCTGCATTTGAACTGCATTTTGGAATTTCAAACTCAGGGCACCATAGAAGTCCACTATTTAGAGAAAAATCCTGAAATGTTTTCTTTCAAAAAAACATAATTTCTTTACTACTGAAGACATGGGTGAGTACATTATTTGTAAATTTTTGTTCTGGAAGTGAACTTCTCCTTTAGGGGCAGTAATATTATAATGATAACAGGGGAAGCAAAATCTGAGTGGCTCGTTTTTTTCACATGCTTGCAGAGAAAGGTTACTGGGTTGTCCTTTTTCACATTTTCTGGGTTGGTAGATACATCGGGGACTCGATTATAGCACTTAAACACTGAAAAAGTCAGATTTTCATGATATGTCACCTTTAATGAATTTAAAGCCTAGCTTGGTGGTCTAGAGCTGATCTTGGTACTCTAGACCATGAAAAAATATAAATGATAAAAATGTATAAATGATCCCCTAAGAACACTGATATAAATGTGTCTCTTCTTGTATAGATCTATTTGCGTTTCCTGGATTATGAGATGCAGAACTCAAATGAGTGTAAGCGTAACTTTGTCGCAGTGTATGATGGGAGCAGCTCAGTGGAACACCTGAAGAATAAATTCTGCAGCACGGTGGCCAATGACGTGATGCTGCTGACTTCATTAGGTGTGATTCGCATGTGGGCCGATGAGACCAGCCGCAGGAGCCGATTCCGTATCCTCTTCACCACCTTCCACGAGCGTGAGTCATTCGATCGTTTTTTTTTTATCTTAACACATTTCTGTAGCACACAGATTTCTTTCTAGCATTAAAGTCGTGATTTACCTCTTATTTTAACTGCATATTTGGACCTAACACATTATCATGTGGTTTCTTCTATAATTATTATTATTTTGCTCTGCTCTTCAGCTCCATGTGGAGGAGACTCTTTCTTCTGCCATAGCAACATGTGTATTAACCACACATTGGTGTGCAATGGTATCCAAAACTGCGTCTATCCTTGGGATGAGAATGGATGCAAAGGTATATAATCAGGGGAAAAAATAGATATATAGCCAAAAAAAAAATTAAACATGCTGATATCATTTACTCACCCTGATGTCATTCCAAACCTGTATGACTTTCATGAGTTTGATATATTTGAAATATTTGGAAGAAGAAACAGTTTTGTTCATACAACAAAAGACAAGATAAGTATAGCTGCAAGCAGCAATTACCAGGGTTCAAGCGCTTTAAGGCATTTAGGCACATATGAAAAAAGACATTATTTAGCAAGCCTCCAACCACCTAAATCAATGATTCATTTTTGGCAAATCAAGGTAATTTACCTTAAAAATATTGGTTTTAACGGTTATGACAGTTACAGCGCAAGCTATGGTCGGATCTCCTTAAAACTTTGCTTGTTTAGAATCAACTGTCGCATGAGTCCAGAGAATTGTACTGCAGTGTTTTTTCCAGATTGAGCAAAAAAACCTAGGACTAGTTTTTTTTACATTTTTAACAAACAGTTTGATTGACAGCAGTGCTTCCAGGAGGCAAAGTCCAGAATAAGGAGGTTTATCATATGATATGAATATCGCATGAATGTGCAAAAAGCCACCCCAGTGGCTGATTTTTTCCAAATTTCTCACAGACCTTTGGGGAGGTCACACAGGCCCACCGAGTTTCATTCTGATCGGCCTCCGTTAACCTTGTGTAATAAGTGCTCAAACTTCATCGGCCAATGGTGGCCATGTTTTTTTTAATCTGGCGGTTTAGGAGTTAGGAGCGACTGCAGTGTACTGCAGTGTTTTTTTCCAGATTAAGTGAAAAACCTTGGGCTAGTTTGCAAAAGTAGGTTTTTTACATCTTCTCAATCACTTAAAAAACATTTGATTGAGGAATATTGTGTGTATGTGTGAAAAACTGTGCAATGGACAAACGTTTATGCCTTCAAATTTCTCTCAGACCTTGAAGCCGTGAGGCCCACTGAGTTTAGTTCTGATCGGCCTCCGTTAACCTTGTCTAACAGGTGCTCAAAATTTGTCGGCCAATGGCCGTGTTGTCCGGCATGAGCCAAGGGTTCCAATGGCACACTTGAGCCTGCGACTGATGGTTTAGGAGTTTTGAGCAAATTTGTACTTTTGATCGGTGTAGCACCCCTGTCAGGTCAATTGTCATCTTCCAAGTTTCATATATGATTTTTAGGGGTTCAAGCGCACAGCGCTGAAACTCTATTGTAATTGTTAGAATGGTCAAGGATCAGCAACCTTCCATGAAAATAAATCATGCAGACCAAACCGTAAGTTGTAGAGACTTAAAACTGGATGGATGGTAGTACTCACACCACTAAAAACATTTGCCCCAATCAGCTTGACAGGGGTGCCACAGTGATCAAAATTACAAATTCGCTCAAAACTCCTAAACCATCAGTCGCAGGCTCAAGTGTGCCATTGAAACCCTTGGCTCGTGCTGGACAAAACGGCCATTGGCCGACACATTTTGAGCACCTGTTAGACAAGGTTAACGATCAGAACAAAACTCAGTGGGCCTCACGGCTTCAAGGTCTGAGAGAATTTGAAAGAAATCGGGGCATAAACGTTTGTACATTGCACAGTTTTTCACACATACACATAATATTCGTATCATGCGATACTCCTCATTACGGACAGTTTTGCCTCTAGAACCACTGCTGTCAATCAAATGGTTTTTTTAAGTGATTGAGAAGATGTAAAAAACCTACTTTTGCAAACTAGCCCAAGGTTTTTCGCTTAATCTGAAAAAAAAAAAAAAACACTGTAGTACAATTCAATGGACTCTCTAGGCCAATAAATATCAAAAAAATGTATTATACCCTTTGGGAAGCTATAATGGGGTCGTTTAGTAAAGGAGTCTGTCCAAATGTACCCAAAAGCCTAAAGGAAAACTCAAAACATCACAAAAGAGATCAGAGCACAGCTGGCCCTATAACAGTCATAAACTTTAAAAATGTAATATTTCTATAAGTATTTGCCAAAAATGCTTCATTAAATCATTGACTTAGGTGGTTACAGGCTTGCTACATAACATCTTTTGTCACAAGTGCCTTAAAGCGCTTGAATACCGATAATTGCTGCTTGAAGCTGTATTTCAGAATATTTTTGTGTGTGTACGTGTCTGTGTGTGTTCCACAGAAGAAAAAAAGTCATACAGGTAAATGATGAGAGCATTTCATGTCCATGTAAATACATGTAAATATAAATATATATATATATTTTTTTTATTCAGCAAGGACACATTCAACTGATCAAAAGTAACAGTAAAGACATTTATAATTATATAAAATCTTTTACATGTATGATCCTACATAAATATCAAGAATTTAAACATTGATAATAAGAATAAACGTTTCTTGAGCCCCAAATCACATATTAGAATGATTAGCATCACAAGACTAAATCACATTAAAAATGATTTTGAATCGAAAACTGTTTAGGAAATAATATTTCACAATATTTACTGTATTTTTGGTCAAATAAATGCAGCCTTGGTAAGCGTAAGAGCCTCTTTCTTTTGAAACATAAAACATTTTTACAGACCCAAAACTTTTTAACTGCAGTGTATATATATATATATACCCCCCCCCCCCCTATATTTAAAACAATGTGCCAGATTCAATATTTACAATATGCTCCTTTCAAACAGAGAAAAGAAAAGCCACTATCCTGGACAGTCTCGACAACACTAATGTGACTATTATTGGCGTGACCTGCGGAGTGGTGATTATCCTGCTCACCGTGTCAATAATCATCCAAATAAAACAGCCAAGGAAGAAGTACATCATCCGCAGAGATGAATTCGACCCCACCTTGCTACACGAGGCCTTTGAACCCCCTCACTACGAGTTGTGCACATTACGGCAAGCAACCTCGTCCGATGGTGAGATTTTACCTGAGGACTTTCCTAAACTGCAGCGTACTTCCTCCAAATGCATCCACGGCCACCACTGTGGATCCCAGGTATCCAGCACTCGTGGCAGCCGCAGCGATCTCAGTCTGAGAGATGCTGCAGCGATTCTCTCAGAGATGGAGCCATCCATACAACCTCCATTTCCTCTGCAAGTCACCCCTACTGTCCGCAGGAATATTCTAGTGATGAAGCACAGCTACTCTCACGATGGGGCTGAAGAATGCGACCTGGATGATGAACTTTATGATGGGCCCACCACCAGCCGTGGGCGAGCTGCAATGGACAGAACTGTGCATCGGTCAGTATCCAATGACTTTTGATGGTTTTCTATGCACGTCAGCCCAGCTTTTGGATAGATTGTTTCTTTATTGTCCTTTTTGTCACTGTTTTATTTGTAGTAGTCATTCACTTGCTTATTACATTTGTTGACAGACAAAATTTCCTTGTCTAATCACTTCACCGTTTTGTATCCATAAAGAATTATGGATCAAAAAACATGGATAAGTGAATCATTAAACTGTATTACTGTAAGTTTTCCTTTCCTGTTTTGTATATGACTAGTCCTAGGCTGTCTAGTTCGTATACACTACCAGTCAAAAGATTTTGAACAATAAGATTTTTAATATATGCTTATAAGAAGCTATTTTTATTATTATCAATATTTAAAACAGTTGAGTATTTTGGGGATTTTTTTGATTTGAAATAAAAAGCTTTTGTAACATTATACACTATACCATTCAATAGCTTGGAGTTTTTTAATTTTTATTTAGCAAGGATGATTTAAATTGATCAAAAGGGATAATAAAGACATGTATAATGTTACATTTCAGATAAATGCTGTTCTTCTAAACTGTCTATTCATCAAAGAAACCTGAAAAAACTCAACTTTTTTTTAACATAATAATAATGATAATAAATGTTTTTAAGCAGATCAGAATATTAAAATGATTTCTGAAGGATCATGTGACTGGAATAATAATGCTAAAATTTTCAGCTTTGAAATCACAGGAATAAATTACATTTTAAAACATATTCAAATAGAAAACAGTTGTTTTGAAATAATACAAATATTTTAAAATGTTACTATTTTTGCTGCACTTTGGATCAAATAGGCTTGGTGTGAAGAAGAGACTTCTTTAAAAACATTAAACATCTCACTGTCCAAAAACTTTTGACTATTAGTGTAATTTGACTGTTAGACACTTTTGTTTTAATCCTAATATTGAGAAATGATATTAGGACACTCAATCATTTCATGTTTGATGTAAATATCTTTGGTGATGATTTTTGGTGTGGGTATTTTAAAACATTACATAAAGCATGTTATTATTGTAATGGCTGTTTCCACCATTGTGTTTTGTGATGTGGGACCATAGGGACAGGCTTCTCTTTCCTTGAACTCTGTGGTTTGGTTTAATTTAATTGTGTTTAAATGGTGACTTAATTTATTTGTATTTTCATTGCTTTTATGCCTATGTAAGAACATTGTGCGTCTTTTATACTTTGTTACCCTTCAGTGCACCAGTTTTCATTCTCATATCACATTACTGACAAAATTACAAACAAGTACTGTTCTCATTTTATTGCTTTTTTAATATAAAATGGTCTTTAAAAGGCGCTTTTCCGTTTTATTCCCCTCTTGCTTATTGATAACATTTTAGAGTGGTTGTAGTCATGTGAACATTTCTAATATTGCCAACCTCGTAATAATAACATTTAAATAGTACAACTACTGTTTTTATTACAACAATAGTGTGAAGCGTAATGAGAACACACAGGGGGTTGTGAATACAGCATAATAGTGTCTCCCTCTGGTTTATCAAAGTAATTGCAGGCGATGCAATTTTTTTTGCACTATTTAAAAATAACCATCTAAAAGGACTGTTAATTAACAGTCTATAAATCTTGAACCTAAAACCTGCTTTCGTTCATTTTTATTATCTCATGAATAAATAGTATGTATGTCTGTCTGAGGTAAGTGACAGAGTGGAACTAATAACGCTTCCGTTTCTCATCGGACAAATAAAGAGATGCACCAATTCTCATGTCGTTTGTCTCGGGAAATAATGTAAAGTTTTGTAGTTGTTTTGTAATATATAGACAGTATATTCGTCTGTATGTTGTCAGAATTATGCAGTTAAATTATTTTAATATTTTGATAATCGACTTATCTGACCGATTTTAACTGCGGATCTGTCCAAAGCTGCGTGCTGTCATTGGGCTTTCGGTGAGGAGGTCAGACTCACTGGTTGAGTCCCGCTGCTTTCATTTCAGGATGTCTGATTTCGGCACAGAATTAAATCCCTCCACAGAGACTTATAAACAGGGAACAGGAGAAGGTGCTTTTAAAAAACGACTCGGTATCATTGCAACTTGTGTCGTCGGAGGGTCCTTGGTCGCTTTGTATGCAGTAACTGGACCGTTTGTTGCACCAGCACTGAGGAAAGTTTGTCTCCCGTTTGTACCTGCAACAAAGACTCAAGTTGAAAACGTTCTTAAGGTTTTGAAAAATAGATCAGGGTCCCTGGTGGATATCGGCAGCGGAGATGGACGGATAGTGAGTTTCTTGACTGTTTTTGAATATCTATTTGTTTTAATAAACAAAATAGGAATTTATGTAACGTTATATATTTACTTGAATTTTTATTATATGACAAAGCAAAGGATTTTATACATTTTCTCAGAGATATACAGTGATCATATCTTCATCAGAATATTTTATGCTCAGTATTACAATATAACTGTATAACATTATGGATGTTAGTTGATCACAGTTTGTTAATCTGTTTGTAATTCTGAAATTTTCTAGAATTAAAATTTCCTGATAATTTACTCACCCTGATGCCATCCAAGATGTTCATGTCTTTCTTTCTTTAATCGCAAAGAAATTATTATTATTATTATTTTTTTGTAAGAAAAACATTCTAGGATTTTTCTCCATAAAGTGGGCTTCAATGGGAGCCAGCAGGTTGAAGGTCCAAATTGCAGTTTCAATGCAGTTGCACAGGACTCTACACAATATCAGCTGAGGAATAAAGGTCTTGTCTGGCCAAATGATTGTCATTTTTCTTTAAAAAATAAAAATTATATGCCATTTAACAACAAATCCTCATCTTTCACTAGCTCTGAGATGTGCATGTACGTCTTCACGCATTGCGAAATTACGTTGGAAAGGTCATGTTGTTAAAAAAGGTAGAATAGGTAAAACACATCTCATTTTCTCCTATAACTTCAAAATCGTCCAACATTTTTTTTTTTGTAAAGGGCGTTTGACTTTCTTTGCACATTCAGTTTGTAATGCATAAGGTTCAGCTAGTGCAAGATGAGTGTTTGTGGTTAAAATGTATATAAATTTGTATTTTTCTAGATAAGACCCTTATTCCTCAGCTAGGATTGTGTAGAGCCCTTTGAAGCTGCATTGAAACTGCAATTTGGACCTTCAACCCGTTGGCCACCATTGAAGTCCATTATATGGAGAAAAATTCTGGGAAGTTTTCCTCAAAAAACTTTAATTTCCATTTGACTGAAGGAAGAAAGACATAGGAGTGAGTAAATTATCAGGAAATTCTCATTCTGGAAGTGAACTTCTCTTTTAATAGTCCTAAAAATCTTGTTCTTTGGACTAGGTTATCGCTGCAGCAAAAACTGGTTTCAAAGCAGTTGGCTTTGAGCTGAACCCATGGCTGGTCTGGTACTCTCGTTACAAAGCCTGGAGGGAAGGTGTTCATCACAACACATCTTTTTATATTTCTGACCTTTGGAAGGTGAGAACAGACATGTCAATCATAATCTAAATGTGGATTTTCATTATATTTGTAACTAATTTATTAGGTATTTACAGATCTATATAATCTGTATGTAATCATGGCACATGTGTTGGCATTATCATGACATAAGTGTTATTATAGTGTCTCTTAAAGGGATAGTTCGCCCAAAAATGAAAATTCTGTCATTAATTACTCACCTTCATGTCATTCCAAACCTGTAAGACCTTTGTTCATCTTTGGAACACAAATTAAGATATTTTTGATGAAATCAGAGAGCTTTCTGACCCTGCATAGACAGCAACACAACTGACACATTCAAGACCTAGAAAGGCATGGATTATTTTAACAATGTCTGAAGAAAAACAAATGTCTTACATGTTTGGAACTACATGAGGCTGAGTAATTAATGACAGAATTTTTATTTTTGGGTCAACTAACCCTTTAAACTGTCTTTTTTCAAAGGTCAATTTTTCACAGTACTCCAATGTGGTCATCTTTGGGGTTCCTCAAATGGTAAGATCTGAGATCTGACTAATTATATATACAAGATTTTACAATCTGGAGAGACATTATCTTTGTTTTCTCTGCAGATGGAGCAGCTTGAAGTCAAACTCCAAACAGAGCTCCAGGGTTCAGCCAAAGTAGTAGCGTGTCGCTTTCCATTTCCCACATGGACTCCTGATGATGTTGCCGGAGAGGGAATTGATACTGTTTGGGTTTATAATGCCAAGACATTCAAACCCCCCATCAGAAATGATAAAGACAGTGCAAGACAAGCAACAAACTAGGATTTTTATTTCTTTCTTTAAAATATTGACAAACATTTTGTCTTTTTCATGTAAGTATGAAAAATGTAGCCTATTTTGGCTGTCTTCTGTTCCTAATTAAATATCCCTTTGTTTTAGTAAAGAAAATAAACATCAGTTTGTTTTCTGCATTTGTATTATATGGCAAATAAGTTTTGGGATTTTATATATTTTCTCAGAGAGGTGGAGTGATCATATCCTGATATGAATATTTTATATTCTTGTTCAAAGCTTCTTCTATTTATTTAATATGAATTTATTTTAGTAAGTAAACGTACATCTTTGTTACTCAGAGGGAAGAATACAGTTAAAGTCAAAAGTTTACATACAGAATCTGCAAAATGTTAATTATTTTACCAAAATACAAGGGATGATACAAAATACATTATATTTTTGTTTACTACTGACCTGGATAAGATATTCCACATAAAAGACGTTTACATATAATCCACAAGAGAAAATTTATAAAAATGACTGTTCAAAAGTTTACATACACTTGATTCTTAATACTGCGTAGTTACCTGAATAATCCTGAATTTTTTTTATTTATTTTATTTTTTTTTGTGATAGTTGTTCATGAGTCCCCTGTTTGTCCTGAACAGTTAAACTGTCCGCTGTTCTTTAGAAAAATCCTTCAGGTTCCACAAATTCTTTGTGTGTGTGTGTGTTTTTTATTTATTTATTTATTTTATTTCTTTAGGATTTTTGTGTATTTAAACCCTTTCCAATGACTGTTTGATTTTGAGATCCATCTTTTCACAATGAGGGACTCATATGAAACTATTACAGAAGGTTCTGTTCAAAAGTTTACAGACAAATACGTTTTTGGCGACAGAAGACAAAATAAGTTAAATTTATCTTGATTGTCGAATTAAAAGTTTTCACCCCCCGGCTCTTAATTTATAATTTTAAATTCTGGAGCATCAATGAGCATTTGAACCTTCTGTAATAGTTGCATATGAGTCCATCAGTTGTCCTCAGTATAAAAAGATGGATCTCAAAATCATACAGTCATTGCTGGAAAGGGTTCAAATACACAAAAAATGCTAAAAAACCAATGAATTTGTAAGAACTGAAAGAACAGCGGGCAGTTTAACTGTTCAGGACAATCAAGGGACTCATAAGCAACTATTACTAAACAAAAAAAAAACTGCTTTGGATCATTCAGGTAACAACACAGTATAAGAATAAGTGTATGTAAACTTTTGAACGGGGTCATTTTTACAAATTCAACTATTATTTTTTCTTGTGGACTATATGTAAACCTATTTTATGTGAAATATCTTATTCAGGTCAGTACTAAATAAAAAATATCATGCATTTTGTATGATCCCTCTTATTTTGGTAAAATAATGAACATTTTACAGATTCTGCAAGGTGTATGTAAACTTTTGACTTTTGTGTGTCATGAAAATAATCCAACATTAGTCTTTAAATAAATTTATTGACTATGTCACATTTATTCTAAAGATTATATCACATACTTATAACAGATGCATGGATATTCATGTTAAAACTAACACATCAAATTACCATTCATAAAAATCCCATTCACCACAAAACCTTTCAGAGTGATACACACCAAATTATCTTATTTGCATTATTTGTAACCTACAAAACACAAGAGGCCAGTAAAAAGTCAATATCCCTGATAGAAAAAGGTGTGTATGTGTGTTTGCACATGGCAAGGTGTACCAAGATTCAAAGTCCCATGCCTTACTCCCTCCCTTTGTAACATGCAAACCATATGCCTCTATGCTGGCATTGTGCCCTGGTTATAGTAAATTTCCACATACTATGATGCTTCCATATTGTATTAATAATAAAAAAAATAATAATAAGAAGAAGAACTGGATGTTCAAAATATGCTAACATGTTGCATATCCAGCTGCAGTAGTTCATATGTAAATTCATTCATCTACCGTCCAGCGCAGTCACCACCGGAAAACGCTAGAAAGTGTCGCGTTTTTGACGCATGCGCGTTAATTTGCCGTAAATCGAAACCGTAGGCTAGCAGCACAGCAGAGGCCACAAACATGTTCAGCCGAGCAGTACTATAATCGACCAACAAGTAGCTTGTTCAGCGCTATCTGTGTCCACTACGCGAAAAAAGGGGGTCCGGTTTGGTGTTATGCGGCGTTCATGCGTGGATCGATTTCGTCATGTTGCATTTTAGCGTAGTTGTGAGCTGATATCGTGTTTTGTTCCGCGGTGTGTGTTATGTGTTGACTGGAAAGAGGACAGTGCGTCACCGTACAAGATGGACACTGCCGAAGAAGGTAAGCTGTCTAGACACGCAGGCACTGTGGCTGCTGTACGTTTGCTTATTGTGTTTTTTTAAATAAGCGTTGACAAATGTATGTTTATTATTATGTGATGATTTAGCCTGGGCGCGCAAACAAATATGCATCTTTCACTGATGTGGCCTTTGCATGCTAACTAGCTAACGTTTTCCTGCCAGCTTGGTTTTTGGTACAGCTGTCATCTTCCAAGCACACCCAAATAAAGACACTAATATTATTTTGATCTTGATTCTGACTTTACAGGACATTGTTGGGAGCACATTAGTCATGTTAAAGGAGTTTTAGCTATTGTCAAACATGGGTAACATACGTAAAATGGCTTATTTGTGTATTTTGGCTAGGTGTAAACGCACCTGAAATATGACATAAATTAAACGTCACGATATCCCATTGATTTTTGAACTGTACGTGTGTCAGAGTGATAGCTGTCTCTCATGTTATTCATTATTATCTAGTTAGGGTTTATACTGTTGTAACTGCAAGAGGGCAAAGATGACCAGGAGATTGACTCACAAGATACCAAGCAATAGTCTTGCATGTATCTACTTTTTTTTTTCCATCAGTATAAATTAAAAAGCACAAAACGTAATTACGTCTAATTTCATAACTCATACCCTTTCATGTTTTGGCAGGTACAGTGTGTTTGTTGCAACACTCATCCTGTTCATTCTCATTTAATTTAATGTGTTTTGTATACACTACCAGTTGAAAGGTTTTGAACACTAAGATTTTTAGTCTCTTCTGCTCACAAAGCCTGCATTTATTTGATCCAAAGTACAGCAGAAACAGTAATATTGTGAAAAAAAATTACTATTTAAAATAACTTATTTCTACTTGAATATATATTAGAATGTAATTTATTCAGTGATCAAAGCTAGGTTTTCAGCATTATTACTCCAGTCTTCAGAAATAATTCTAGTATGCTGATTTGCTGTTCAAAAACATTTATTATTATTATTAATATTATCAATATTTAAAACAGGTGAGTAAATTTTTTTTTTCAGGATTCTGTGATGAATAAAACTATTTATCAAGGTTGCTTTTTAATCTTAGAGGGATTTCTGAAGGATAATGTGACTACTAAAAATTCAGCTGTGAAATCACAGGAATAAATTACATTTTACATATTTTAAATGGTAAAAATATTTTAAAAATGTGCTGTCTTTGCTGTACTTTGGATCAAATAAATACAGGCTTGGTGAGCAAAAGAGCCTTCTTTAAAAACATAAAAAACTTTTGACTGGTAGTGTTTATCACTTCTAAATTTTAATTTTGCCCATCATTTCTGGCAGCTGATATATGTAGGGTGTGTCGATCTGAGGGAACTCAGGACAAACCCCTCTACCATCCCTGCGTGTGTACTGGAAGTATTAAGTTCATCCACCAAGAATGGTAAGAGCTTTGTTCATTTATTGACAAAATTCCCTATATAGTCTGTTTTTATTTTGTTTTATAAGATGCTTTTTAGGTCAAACTATATCTTCCACGTGTCAGATTGATATACTGTTATCAGACTTAGAAATGGGACATTAGAAGTAACGACTGGCCTGCTTTATTATTAGTTTATTGTGCCTGCTATAAAATTCAGAGGATGTAATTTGAGCAGTTAACTACACTGAACCTGCTGTCCCGTAGTAATAATTCTAGGTGTCCTACTCAAGATGAGTCAGTAATGGCAAAAAATGGGACAGCGTGAAATGGAAAACCACATGCAATGTAAGAAGGGGTTCCAAGCTCTGAGAAACAAGAATATGATCTGATCTGACAAAGGCCTTGCTGTTTGTTAGTAAGCTTCAAGTCAACAACTGCAGGCATTAGACATGGTTAAGATGATTTAGTGGAAGTCTGGTTGATTACGTACTGTTCAAAAATTTGGGGTCTGTAACTTTCTGCATTTATTTGATCAAAAACACAGTAAACAGTAATTTTGTGTGATGGTAAATCTGAGCTATTATTTCAGTCTTTAGTGTCACATGATCTTTTATAAATCTTTTGCATTGTATTGCTGATTTTATGATACTTATCAATGCTGAAAACAGTTGTGGAAACTCTGATACTTTTTGTCAGGATGCTTTGATGAATAGAAAGTTAAAATGAACAGCAGTTATATTAAATAAAAAACTTTTGTAGTATTATTTATAAACGTTATTACTGTTATTTTATCAGTTGAATGCATCCTTTCTGAATAAAAGTTTTAATCTCTTTTTTAAGAAGTTACAAACCACAACTTTTTGAATGGTAATGTGTATAGCTTTGGCAAATGAAGATGGTAAATTAAAAAGAAAAAGGGGTTTAGTTGTATTGCACATTTCTATAATGCCCTAAATCGGCTAATTTGGCATTTTCTAGAACCGAATGACTGTCAGTAGATCTAGGTTAACCTTTCTATTGGGGCCAGTTATTTTTGTTAGGCTTTGTGTTCAGGCTTTTTGGTTACTGGATGGAAAAACTCTGTAACACCCATTTGACTAGCCAACTAACTTATAAGCTCAGGGGTCCTCCTCAATGTAATGGTAACCAACTATCCCAGCTGTTGTTTTTCTTCCCTTGTGGAAATGGGAAACAAAGAAGGATTTTCTGTGCTTTTTCACACAAGTCAGATCATCATCCTCACTCCTGCTTCCTGCCCCCCTCTTGTGTTTTAACAGCTTGGTGCAGTGGCTAAAACACAGCAGAAAAGAATACTGCGAATTATGCAAGCACAGATTTGCTTTCACGCCAAGTAAGTAACCCACTCTCATTACATTCTTCAGGGGAGGTAAAGCCATGAACGGCTCTATAGAGTCACAACGGCCTCGAATGGCCTGTTCAATAGCAGCGATTGTGTGCTTTAAAGCAACAGGGTTCTATGGGTTGATCATGTGATGTCAAAGCATGGCACTCGTGTTGTCTGACGTAGCTGCTCTTTGCTGAGGTGAAACAAAGTTTTTACATGAGTCGCTGCATGGCTTTACTACACTGAAGGTGTTTTCATTTAGTTTTGTTCTGTGCTCTTTAAGCTTTGGGAGGAAAGTAAACACACAAGCCTTTTGGAAAGCATTACTTATAGTTTTCTGAGGGAACTTAATGTGTATTACTTAACATAGAATGACACAATTAAAGGGATATTTCACCCAACAATGAAAATCTTGTTGTTTCAAACCCGTAAGACCTTCATTCATCTTCAGAACACAAATTAAGGTATTTTTATGAAATCTGAGAGCTTTCTGACCCTCCTTAGACAGCAAGGGTTCTTCCACATTCAAGGTCCAGAAACGTTGTAAGGACATTGTTAAAATAGTCCATGTGTTCTTATACACACAAGCAGCTTCAGTATATCATAACGGCATGGTTCTCAGTTTATGCTACTCCAAACAAAATCATCTCTGCATGTGATTTGAGTTTGGGTCACTTATTAAATGCATTTAAGAATGCAACATGCACCAACCTTCCACCCGAACTTATAAGAAGCATTTGTATACCAGCTGTTGTCAACAAAAGAGAAATTTAATGGATTAGATCACTTCCAGAACAAACATTTACAGATAATGTACTCACCCCCTTGTCATCCAGGATGTTCATGTCTTTCTTCATTCGTAAATAAATTATTTTTTGAGGGAAACATTTTAGGATTTCTCTCCATGTAATGGATATATATGGTGCCCCCAAGTTTGAACTTCAAAATGAAGTTTAAACGCAGCTTCAAAGGGCTCTAAACGATCCCAGCCGAGGAAGAAGGGTCTCATCTAGTGAAGCGATTGGATATTTTCTAAACAAATTGCAATTTAGATCGTTTAGAGCCTTTTGAAGCTGCATTTAAACTGCATTTTGTAGGTTCAATTAATGTTGTTTTACTGTTGTAATATAAAGTAAAATAAAATAATTATGGTATACTGCTTCTTAAATACTTTTTTATGTTACGGTTGAATATTACTATTGTAATATTTCTTATTAGTAACCTTGGACCACAAAACCAGTTATAAGTAGCATGGGTATATTTGTAGCAATAGCCAACAATACATTGTATTAAAATGATCTATTTTTCTTTTATGCCCCAAAAAAAAACATGTTCCATGAAGATATTTTGTAAATTTCCTACCATAAATATATCAAATGTTTGATTAGTAATATGCATTTTTAATGTCCTTTCTACCTTTCTGGGCTTTGAACGTGGTAGTTGTGTTGCTGTCTACGCAGGGTCTAAAAACTCCTGGATTTGTGTTCTGAAGAGGGTCTTACATATTTGGAATGACATGAGGATGAATAATGTATGACAGAATTAAAATTTTTGGGTGAACTATTCCTTCATTCAAATGGATGAAGCCCCAAATGTTTGTCTACATTTATAATATAAAATGCATATAACAGTCCTCTTCTGTTTTCCTTTCAGTTTACTCTCCAGACATGCCTTCACGGCTCCCAGTGCAGGACATTTTCGCAGGACTGGTCACCAGTATAGGCACGGCAATCCGATACTGGTTTCATTATACGCTTGTTGCCTTCGCTTGGCTGGGGGTCGTACCTCTAACAGCATGTAAGTGATGCCCAGAGGTCACAGTCTGGTACGCTGTCTTTTTCCCAATGTTGTGCATTGTGTGCAGTGTTGCTCATATAATGTTCTCCTTTTCCTGTAGGTCGCATCTATAAATGTCTGTTCACTGGATCCGTAAGCTCCCTCCTGACTCTGCCGTTAGACATGCTCTCCACGTACGTACCAGACAGGAAAGCTCTCAAGTTTTCTCCTTAAAATATTCATTTACATTGCGGATTGGCTCATTGTGAACTCTGAGCATGATAGGTTATTGCAGTCCTCACCGCGGTCTCAGGTTTAGCCGTGGACGTGGTTGTGTGGTGAACTGTAATGGATGGATATTTCAGAAGTGATGATCAGTGAATGTTCATGCTCTGCAGAGAGAACTTGCTGGCTGACTGCCTGCAGGGCTGCTTTGTGGTGACCTGCACCCTCTGCGCCTTCATCAGTCTGGTGTGGCTGCGGGAGCAGATTGTTCATGGTGGAGCCCCTTTATGGTTGGAGCAGAACCAGCAGCAACCTGCCAATGCTGCAGGACCACCCAATGAGGTACAATGTTCATGTGACATAATGCCGCTTTTCATCAGATTGAATGCATCGCTCTCAAATTTAATCTAGAATAAACAATACTGGCACACTAATAAAACTGTATAACAAAAAAATTAAAAACCAAACACACATTTGCTCGATTCAATTTGAGTACTCAATTTAAAAAAATCCTTGATTGCATTTTGTCTGAGTGAAGTAACCGGCAAAATACCAGAAGTGGTGCATTCCATGAACGAGAATCCGTGAAATGCATTATTAGAGTGTTTTCCAAGGCTGCATGATATATTAAACCAATATAAAAATCATCATACAGCATAATGCTATTGTGAATTCTCAAAGACTACGATTCAAATAAATCTACGCGTTGCAGGTTTAATAAATGCACTTTAATAATTTAAATGCATGTAGGTTACATATGTGTGGCTCTGTTCACATTATATGCTGCTTCACAAGAGCAGTTAGCATGTACATGTGTAGAGCATCTCAAACATCTCTGCATGTTGTTGTGAGTTTGGGTTCATGTTAAAAAACCTGTAAGGAAAATGATTTGTAAGGTAAATCATTTATAAACCTATGCAAACACAGGAGAATACATCAATTTCTTTCTTAATATGCTAACCGTTCATCGCAATTTCAAAATAAAAGCTCACACCCTCACTCCGAGTTCATACATTTTAATGTCAACATATTCAAGAAATTACAGTGGCTGTATCATTTCTGCCGTAAAGAAATTAACAAATATTAAAGATTAAGTAGACATTTTAATTAAATGCTGTTTAGTTTGGTTACCAAAATAATCGTTAGTGACAGCCTTAATTTTGTTACTTTTTTTTTTTTAAATAATTTACTTGTCATTACTACATTGGCATGTACAGTACTATTCATAAGTTTGGGTCGATTAAAAAAATAATTTTAAAAGAAGACTGCACCAAGGTTGCATTTATTTGATCAAAAATACAGTAAAACAGCAATATTGTGAAATATTTTTACACTTTAAAATGAGTGTTGTCTATTGTAATATATTTTAAAATGTAATTTATGCCTGTGATGGCAAAACTGAATTTCCAGCAGCCATAACTTCAGTCTTTAGTGTCACACGATCCTTCAGAAATCATTCTAATGCTGATTTGGTGCTTAGGAAATATTTCTTATTGCTGTTCTGTGTTTCTTATCACTGTTCACTGCTCTTCTGTTTTAAACAGATTACCTTTTTTGATGATGATGTGTATAAAAGTCAGGTTATGTAAAAATATCCTTTTAAATAATTTAATATGTTTGGCATCATGCCACTTTCGGCCCAATTTTTTCGGTGGCTGAAACTTAAGTTTATGTCTAATAAACTGTATGTTCATTTTTATTTTTCCACAATTTTCCACACGAGCAAGTTCTGTACAGCAAAAATGTCATTCCTATTGCAGTTTAAGTCAGCGAAACTTTCTGAAAGCTTGATAGTCTTCCGAGACCAATTATACAGGTTGTGCCATGACCCTGTTTGTTTACTTTGCTTACTGCTTACTGTAATTATCATTTTGATTTGAGCAACAACAGAGTAGCCTGCCTGACCTTCTGTCATCTTCAAATCCCTCATTATCCCCTGAATCTCTGGAGACCACACTCTTACCAAAATAGCATCTTATTTTTTCTTGGATTGAACCAGATGCAGTTTACTTCTTCACGAACACTCTTGTACATACTCTACCGTAGTTAATTCCAGTCAGTAGGAAATTTTCTTCATTATTAATATCCTGTCCTTTAGGCCGCTGGCCAGGGTAATGGGGGTGCTGAAAACCAGCCCATGCCCGCACCGGCCGAACCTCCCGCAGAAAACGCTGCAGCGGCTGAAGCTCCTGACCTCCCTGCTGACCCTGCGGAAGAGATGGAGCTAGATAATGAAGATGAGGAGGATGGAGGAGCGGAAGATGTGGCAGATGCCAACAATGGAGCACAGGGTATGCTGGCTTTAATTAAGCAAATGAGAAACTTTTCAGTGGGTATAAATGGTAACAGGTGCAACATTGTGTATGTTCTGTGTAGATGATATGAACTGGAATGCTCTGGAATGGGATCGTGCAGCTGAAGAGCTCACCTGGGAAAGGGTAAGACTATGTGCTGTATGTCAGTATATCAGACATCATACCAAAATCTTTCAGAGAAACATTAAACCTGTTCTCTACTCTTTCTTCAGATGCTTGGGCTTGATGGGTCCCTGGTTTTTCTGGTGAGTGACACTTTTTTTTCTCAATAAACATCCGGTTTATAAGAACTAAAAATTAATGTTTTTTTGTTTGTTTTGTTTTAGGAGCATGTGTTCTGGGTGGTCTCACTCAACACACTCTTCATCCTGGTGTTTGGTAAGCATCACTGCAGATTTGTTTAAACAAAATAATAACATAAATGCATTCTTGTTCACTAATCTAATATGAAAACACTGACTGTCTTCTCCAATTACAAACTTAAGCTTATAAATTGTCTCTCCTTAGCTTTCTGTCCGTACCACATTGGCCACTTTTCAGTGGTTGGACTTGGTTTTGAAGAATATGTAAGTATCACATAAGTTTTAGACCTTATTTATCCAGCTTGAATAAAAAAAACATTATGTAAATGCAGTTTCAACATTGACAACTGTCTCTTATCTGTTTTCAGGTTCGTGCCTCACACTTTGAGGGACTCATCACTACTATAGTTGGATATGTCCTTTTAGCCATCACACTCATCGTGTGTCATGTATCCTTAAACACTTTTAATAATGCCTGAAATAATCACCCTCTAAGTAACTACCTTCTCTGGTGTACCAAGTCTTCCATGAAGTTACACAACCAAAAATGACTCGCCAAACATCAACCTCCAAATCATTCAGTTTCGGTATATGTTTTCTTCTAGGGCAGTATTACAAAAACACACCTAAATTTGTGGTTTATCCTTGTTCAGGGTTTGGGATTTTATGGGCCAAATTCAGTTGTCTCAGTAGAAATCATTTTCTACAGACCTTTTTTGCCCACAAAATTATGCTGATGTGACCGATAACAATTTCAGTTAAAGTGGTTTGTATGTTAGCTTCTATATGTTAACGTAAGATAGGAAGTTTCTGTAATACGGCCCTTGGTGTTCCTTTCCTTAATTCAGATCTCAGGGATTGGCAGCACTGGTGAGATTTCAAAGATCACGCCGCTTGTTAGGAGTCTGCTACATTGTCGTAAAGGTCAGTTACATCAGCATTTCATAATTTCAGGTTTGCTAAACTTGAGTAATTAGACAGGGTAAAAACAATGACTTAATAACATTGAATGCACCAACTGGTTTAGCAAAGATGTTTGGGATTTACTGTAATTCTGTTCTCAGTCTAATGCTGTAATTAGGTCACATTATATAAGCTTAGATTACACTTATTTATTCTACCATGTATTTTATTATTTATTTGTTAATCATTTAGTATCAGTCATGTACGTCATTTATTGTGGCTTGTATTAAATGATCATCTTTTGTTTCTTACAGGTGTCTCTTCTAGTAGTCGTAGAGATTGGCGTGTTCCCCCTCATCTGCGGCTGGTGGCTTGATATCTGCTCTCTGGTATTTAGTTTCATTTAATAAAGCTAATTTAAAATGTGCTTACGCATTTCTGTTCATGTTGGCCAAAAAAGCTTTCATAATTAGAGAAAGCTAATGGTTTTCATTTCTATTCATTTCAATGACAGCTGCTCTGCCTCTTTTTATTTTTTAATGAGGGGAAAACCAATGAGTGTGTCTTTTAAAGTTTTGCTAAGTTCAGGTTACTAACCTTAACCTTAGTATTTGTCGTACAGTAAAAGTACACATTTGTTTATCTCTCCATTTTGTAGGAAATGTTTGATGCCTCGTTGAAAGACAGAGAGTTGAGTTTTGAATCAGCGCCAGGGACAACTATGTTCCTTCACTGGCTGGTGGGGATGGTCTACGTCTTCTATTTTGCTTCTTTCATTCTTCTACTCAGAGAGGTAGGCATTTCTATATCTGTTTAATCATGCAAAATATTTTTCAGGAGACGTTTGATGGATTTAAAACACTCTACCTGTATTTCTTAGGTTCTAAGGCCTGGAGTCTTGTGGTTTCTCAGAAATCTGAACGATCCAGATTTCAATCCAGTGCAAGAAATGATACACCTACCAATATATAGACACTTGAGACGATTCATACTGTCAGTGGTAAGTAAATGTTTACCTTTTTTGAGACTCTTTTTAACCTTAAAGGATTGATCCCCTTGAAGGATTTGTTCACTTTCAGAATAAATAATTAATTTATTAAATAAATAATTTACTCAAACCCATGACATCCAAAATGTTCATGTCTTTCTTTCTTCAGTTGAAAAGAATTGGTTTTTGAGGAAAAAATTGCAGGATTTTTCTCAATATAGTGGACATCAATGGAGGCCTATGGGTTGAAGGTCCAAATTGTGGTTGTAGTGCAGCTTTGAATTGCTCTACATGATCCTAGGAATAAGGGTTTTATCTAGCAAACTAATCTGTCATTTTCTAAAAAAAAACATTAAAATTGATGTACTTTTTAAGCACAAATGTTCACCTTGCACTAGCTCTCTGATGCACATGCACCCTCACGCATTACATAATCACATTGGAAAAGGCATGCGCAACTAGTTCTTTGTCTGTGTACTTTGGTTCAAAAATTTAGAGTAGGGTGAAAAACTCATCTCATTTTCTCCTTCAACTTAAAAAATCATCCAAAATCATTGTTTCACCTTTGTTGTAAAGGGCGTTTGACTTTCTTTGCACATTTACTTTGTAAACACTGGGTCGGTCTTTACGCGTATTACGTAGTGTGAGGTTAAACTAGTGCAAGACAAGCATTTGTGACCCTTATTCCTCGGCTGGGGTCATGACATGTAGCGCACATTGCATTGAAACTGCAATTTGAACCTTCAACTCATTATCCCCATTGATGTCCACTATATGGAGAAAAATCCTGGATTGTTTTCCTCATAAACCTTAAATTCTTTTAAACTGAAGAAAGAAAAACAAAACATCTTGAGTAAATTATCAGGAAATTTTTATTCTGCACGTGAACTAATCTTTTAAATTGCATTGTGATGGTAAAAAAAAGAGAGAGGAGGAAAAATTATTCAATGGTTTTGCGTTTGCTCCTTAAGTATAGTTTTTGTCCTAAAAACTTTTGCGTTCACTCTTTTCGAAACTCATTCAAATCTTTTGTGATGGAAATAAAATAAGGTGGGAGGAAAAACTATATTTCAGTGTTCAAGTTTCTCAGGGGAACCCAGTACTTTTGTGAAAGAATGCAAATGTTTTGTGAGCAAAACGCAGTTTCTCAGGAGAAAATACTTTTGTGAGAGGGTGCAAAAGCATTGAAACTTTTCCCTTCAATCTCATATTTTTTCCATTACCATGCCCCCTTAGGTGCTTTATATTTTTCTGTTTTCCGTGTTCTTAAATTATTGTTATTATTTCTCATTTCAGGTTGTGTTTGGCTCAATCGTTCTTCTCATGTTGTGGCTTCCTATCCGGATAATAAAACACATTTTCCCTTCATTTCTTCCGTACAATGTGATGCTATACAGGTAAATAAGATGTATTTCTACCTCATTACCTATAATATTTCTCGTAATAATTGCTTAAATTCAGAGCTCGAGGACAAGAGTGACCCTGGGACCACAAAACCAGTCTTAAGTAGCACGGGTATATATATATTTGTAGCAAAATTATCGATTTTTCTTTTATGCCAAAAATCAGTAGGATATTAAGTAAAGATTATGTTTCATGAAGATATTTTGTCAAAACTTATATCAAAACTTAATTTTTGATTAGTAATGTGCATTACTAAATCTTTAAAGGTGATTTTCTCACCTTTCTCTGTGCAGCTTCATGTTTAAAAGGGCCATAAATGTGAAGTGCTAATTACTGCTGTCATGGTAGACCTTTGCTTCGTTACCTAATGAGTGTCAGGACTCTCTGTAGTGTCATGTGGGCCCGTTGCATCATTTGGCAGGTGTGTTACACCTGATGTCATCATTCCCAGCAGAGCATTACCACAGTCTGATCTTGCAGAGAGTTATTAATATGATGTCCACAACAATAATGCTGTTGAAAGTCCCCTCACTCTGCGTTTGTGTAGAGTATTTTACCCTATGTAACCCTACTGTCCTCTTCAACAGCTTTGAGCTTTATATTTATCACTAGAGTACTTTGAACAGCTCTAGTGTGTTTGTTAGGGCACTGACTCTAACTTCTGTGGAATGAGGCCATCTTTCACAAGTCAGGGGCTTTATAATATTGTTTGAATGACTGAGAAAGCTAATGTTTGAACTTCCAAACCCGTATGACCTTCTCCTGTGGAACACAAAAAAGAAAAAAAAAAGCTTCAGCTAATAAAAACAACACTAGACTGCACTGGCATTCATGGATAAATAAAACAGATATATTCTTCAACAAGCAACATGTTGACTACAACCGTTTTTAAATGAACTACACTACAGCAAGCCCATGCACACATACTGCCCAGTAGTGTTGGCTCTATTTTAAAATGGTCCTGTTAGTATTCACAAATTGAAAAGGTGAAATAAAATGAGCTTGTCTGGGAGTCATGGTGTGAAATTGTTATTAAAGAGGAGCAAAAGGGTGGTGTAAGGGCTGGAAAAATGCTACAGATGCAGTAGGATGACTCCCAGGCTATTTTATTTCTAAAAACCAATTAGATATTCCATAGGGAGCCCATGGAGGTTTAGCGTTATGGGTGACCTACAAATTGATGTCATGCCTGAACAGCTCTATTGCTAAGAACAGTGATACTAGTAGTTTATATACAAATGTAATCACTTCCTTTTCCTCTCTTTCTCTCTTTCAGCGACGCTCCAGTGAGTGAGTTGTCTTTGGAGTTGCTATTGTTGCAGGTTGTTCTTCCTGCTCTGTTGGAACAGGGACATACACGGCAGTGGCTCAAAGGTCTGGTGCGCGCGTGGACGGTGACCGCTGGCTACTTGCTGTGAGTCTCATATACACATTTACTATGTTGCTCGTTATGTCCATGACCCTCATGGACTGAAATGACCATACCTGGTTCTCCATGTGTTGTTCTAAAAAAAATCTGTCACTGGAATTGAACTTTGTGTTGGGGTAGCGTGAATGACTAATCATAATTGTTCAATATTTCCGTTGATGTTACAATCACAATCATGAGTGATTTAATAGATCTTAGAATAAATGTATTTGATTTGGAATTTCTATGCTCTCATTCTATTATAATCAATGAATGCTGTCACTTCAGAGTTCATGCAACATGTTTGACTCCCATGTGCAGTGAAGTCAGTAAAGCTCTCCACATTGCAGAATTAATCTTTAATTTACATTATGCCTACACCTTGATTTTACCAGAATTGTTTAGTTCATCTGTCTTTCTTGAATTTTTAAATCATGGACACTACTTTGTGCCACTCCTTTCAGAGATTTGCACTCTTACTTGCTGGGAGATCAGGAAGACAATGAGAACAATGCCAACCAGCAAGCCAACAACAACAACCAGCAGGCCCGAAACAATGCCATTCCTGTGGTGGGTGAAGGACTGCATGCTGCCCACCAGGCAATACTGCAGCAGGGGGGTCCAGTTGGCTTTCAGCCCTATCACCGGCCCATGAAATTCCCTCTTAGGGTACTCCATCCTGTATATTTTTATACTTCAGTGAATGTTTTGAATTTGTGAATCTGATTTTCAGATTTATCTTTAATGTTTTTTTCCTCTTTTGGCTCCCTGTAGATTGTGTTGCTGATTTTGTTCATGTGCGTGACTTTGCTTTTGGCCAGTTTGGTTTGTCTCACATTACCAGGTGAGAGCTCAACAAATTGGGCTGTCTTATTTGCTCACCCTCGTATTTTTCCAAAACGGTGACTGACTTACTTCTATGGATCACAAATGGAAATTTAAAGAATTGTACTAGTTGCACTTTATTTAATTACAATGATGAGATTCAAAAGAAGTACTGTAAGTGGCTAGTAAATACATTTTCAAGCTATCATATGACTTTGCAAGACTAAAGGTTAAGTTCACTTCCTGAATAAAAATTTCATGATAATTTACTCAACCCTACGTCATCCGAAATATTCATGTCTGTCTTTCTTCTGTCGAAAAGAAATGAAGGCTTCTGAGGAAAACATTCCAGGATTTTTTTCTCCATAAAGTGGACTTAAATGGGGATCAACGGGTTGAAGGTCCAATTGCATTTTCAATGCAGCTTCAAAGGGCTCTACACAATCCCAGCTGAGAAATAAGTGTCTTATCTAGCAAAACGATTGGTCATTTTCTAAAAATAAAAGTTTTGATACTTTTTAGCCACAAATGCTTGTCTTGCACTAGCTCGCATTCACGCATTATGTAGTAACGTTGGAAAAGTCACGTGTGACGTAGGCGGAATTACCAACCCATACCCTACCTTTTTGAACCAAAGTACACAGATGAAAAACCGTGTGTGACTTTTCCAACATTATTACATAATGCGTGAAGACACGCATGTGCATCGTGCAAGAGGAGCATTTGTTGTTAAAAGATATACATTTACATACGATTATTTCGCTAGATGAGATCGTTATTCTTTGACTGGGATTGTGTAGAGCCCTTTGAAGCTGCATTGAAACTGCAATTTCAACCCACTTATCCCCACTGAAGTCATATATATGGAGAAAAATACTTAATTTAAATCCTAATATCTTTTCAAATGAAGAAAGAAAGACATGAATGTCATGTATGACATGGGATGAGTAAAATGATCAGGAAATTATTCTTTGAGTGAACTAATCTTTTAAAGCACATTAGTCTTATGGACCTTAATGATATGGGGTTTTATGGGGTTTACAAGGAACAGTACATTGCATGTAAAACGGCAACCTACACATTCTTGGTAATTTCGGTTGCACTTAATTTTAAATGGTATTTGTTACAGTGTAATTACATTTAAGTGCTGAGAAATATGACAATATACTTACTACAGAATTACGATTAGGGTTTGATTTAGGGCTAATTGCATGTAATTATCAATGTAATTATCAGTGTAATTATAGTGATTACATGGAATATGTTACAAAGATACTGTAAAATAAAGTGTCTCCTTTTATGCTCCATTGAATAATTACAGATTTTTTTTTATAAATCCAGCCTTGGTGAGCTTAAGGGACTCTAACTTTTAAAAATGTAATTAGGTGTTATTAATTTTTTTTTTTTTTTATGCTTTCAAATAGAAAGGGGGCATAGAAAAGATTTTCACAGATTTTCAGCAGTACTGAATTCTCTATTTGTGTTTGTCATAGTGTTCACAGGACGCTGGCTGATGTCCTTCTGGACTGGCAGTGCTAAGATCCATGAGCTGTACACTGCAGCGTGTGGGCTGTATGTGTGCTGGCTCTCCATCAGAGCGATCACAGTGCTGCTGGCCTGGATGCCTCAGGGGCGGAGAGTCATCCTGCTCAAAGTTCAGGAGTGGACCCTCATGGTACTGAATGTAGTGGTTTCCTTGTGGCTTAAAAGTCTCTCAAACTGAACCGTTATTACATACAAAGGAAACCAAAGACAGATGATTCCATAATGAACCGTGTCGCTGATTTGTCTGAATTCAGATTATGAAGACGCTGATTGTGGCTGTGCTGTTGGCTGGAGTAATCCCTCTGCTGTTGGGACTGCTGTTCGAGCTGGTGATTGTAGCTCCTCTCAGAGTGCCACTGGATCAGACGCCTCTCTTCTACCCTTGGCAGGTAAAGTGTGAATAGGTGTCATGCTCTTAAAGGGATAGTTCACCCAAACATGAAAATTCTGTCATGAATTACTCACTCTCATGCCGTTCCAAACCCGTAAGAACGTTTATTTTCAAGAACACAAATTAATATATTTGAGGAAATCCGAGAGCTTTCTGACCCTGCATAGACCGCAATGCAGTTGACTCGTTCAAGGCCCAGAAAGGTAGTAAGGACAAAATAGTCCATATGACATCAGTATTTCAACTGTACGTCGCGTATGAGGCTACAAGAATACATTAAAATGCCGGTTCCTGCATCAGCAGCACCACGTGTATCGAAGACTGACATGGAAGAGAAGAAATAGTTTTTTTTGGCACACAAAAAGTATTCTCGTAGATTCATAACATTACGGTTGAACCACTGATGTCACATGGATTTCTTTAATGATGTCCTTCAGGCCTCTAGACTCCTTTTACCCACTGGTCGCTCTTTTGCAACTAACTTTCTCAGTTGGTTGCAGGAGCACATCATTTGGTCGTTTTTGTTTTTTTGCTACATCATGGAATTAATCAATGCCTGCTGATGCACTTTTATCATAGTTTATAGTTATATGGTAATGAAAGTGGTTAACATTCAACCTCTTTTTTTAAATTTTTTTTATCAGTAGTATTATTTGTGATTTGGATTTTGTAAACGGGAGTTGCTCTTTTGCTGCTATAAGCCGGGCTTCGAATGCTTTTGCAATCTTGTGGTCACGTTTTACAAGAAAAGATAATTGTCTGTTTTGCTTGCATCTATGTACCTTTCACTTTTAAGGACTAAAACAAAAGATGGATTCATTGTTGTTAATAATGAGAGAGCACAACAACAATAAAACAGTAGGTTACATTGACAAATTAGGTTACATAATGTTTATTAACAAAAACGAATTAGGATTGGCATGCACCTCATGCTGTATTATATACAGAACGTTTAGCAAACAATGAAGAATCAAATAAATTAACAAAAAATATATAAAAGAGAGCCTCCATGGCGTAATGTGAGGTAAACAGCAAAGATAACAAGCTTTTCAAAATAAAAAAACAGAAAGAAAAGAAAAGTAAAACCAAACTGGCTTTCGGTGACGGTGCTTGCATGTTGCTATTGCAGTGGAAAAAAACAAGTTCACCTTCTTTGGTTTAAGAAATATCTGTCCGTCCATCATTTCCTCAATATTTGCATCATTTTGCCATGCGCTGTGCTGATGCGGCAAGTTTAAACCAGGCTTTACACCTGAAGCGAAATGCGACCATTTTGGTTGCAATGTAAAGACCAGTCCTTACTATCTTTTCATTTTTGGGTAAACTATCCCTTTAAAGACACAATTCACCTAGAAAAGAACAGATGTATGATTTACTCACGTGTATGTTGTTCTAGATCCCTATGACTTTATTTCTGCTCTTTTCCATTTAATGCAAGTGAATGAGCACAGGGGCTGTCAAATCCAACAAAATCCCACCATTAAAGTATCAAAAGCAGTTTATAATATGACATAGTTAAGATTTGGTCACACTGCATGTTAGAACCAATGGCTTTAGGATATATATTTTTAATCTCTTTTCAAGACAAATTAATTTGACGTCATGAGGGTAAAAAAACATTGCCGGAGTGTGTCATTTATCAAACATCACCAGAGAAAATGTGTTCGTCACAGTGTAAAGGGTTTTTTCATTAGGAAACCACATGTGTCTGGAAAGGAATACTGCACCCAAAAATGAAAATTCTCTCACCATTTACTCACCCTCATGCTTTGTTTCTTGAGAAGAACAAAAGAAGATTTTTAGAAATCATCTCTGTAAGTCCATTTAGTGAGACAGGCACGCTTGCATTACATGGACTCATAAAGATTAATTCTTTTTTAAAAGCCTTTGTTTGTGTTCAAATAAAGAAACATATATCTGACAGCATGAAGGTGAGTAAATGATGAAACATTTTCTGTTCTTTAGTGTTGTTAGTCCATTATACACAAAATAACATTGACTTAGCAACTGTATTCTCATCTGACATGTCCGCTGTGTGTCAGTATTTATCTGACCTAGCTTTAGTTTTTGTGCCTTGTGCTGTTCTCTGTTTGAGCTAATGAGCTGTGTCACTGATGTACCGGAAAACAGATTTTGCTTGGATCTACTCCAGCAGCAGGCAGTTTTTCAAAAGACTCCTTTTGCCCTACTAATCTAATCCGTCCTGTTTGGAGAACTTAATTTCCACAGGCTCTAAGTGGGGCGCAGAGGTATGGCCGTGTCAGTGCTATTGACTCTTATTTTTCTCTATATCATTAAGGACTGGGCTTTAGGAGTGCTGCATGCCAAAATCATTGCTGCCATCACCCTCATGGGTCCCCAGTGGTGGTTGAAGACCGTTATTGAGCAGGTTAGTGGCTGCACTGACTATCATTTGTTGATGATCTCTGAGGTGCTGTTACAGGTCTAGATGCTTGACTATAGATGGATACACTCACTCACTCACTAACTGAATGATTTACTGATTTTCAGGTGTATGCCAACGGAATCAGGAACATTGATCTTCATTTCATCATCAGGAAGCTGGCGGCCCCGGTCATCGCTGTATTGCTGCTTTCGCTCTGCATCCCCTATGTGATTGCTGTGGGCATCGTTCCCTTTCTAGGTGTGTAGAAACTATTTTTTAAAAGTTTGATGCAATCACTGTTTTTGTTCAGTCATTCAAAAACATTACTGTTCTCATTCATTCTGGACATCATTGTAAACGACACTGTCGTTGCAATTGGACTTGGTTTGATTCTCATCTTTAGAAGAGGTTTGAGCACTCATTCGAGTGGCTTCATCATGTGGAGCTTCAAGTGGTCTTCAATCAACGAGGAAAAAGTGCAGTTATAACAGCTGCATAGTAAATGACTACTTAAAGGAGTAGTCCACTTTCAGAACAACAATTTACAGATAATTTACTCACCCCCCTGTCATCCAAGATATTTGTCTTTTTTTCTTCAGTCGTCAAGAAATTGTTTTTTGAGATAAACATTTCTAGAAATTTCTCCATATAATGGACTTAAATGGTGCCCCGATTTTTGAATCTTCAAAATGCCGTTTAAATGCAGCTTCAAATGGCTGTAAACGATCCCAGCCGACGAAGAAGGGTCTTGTCTACCAAAACGTTCGATCATTTTCTTAGAAAAATATATTTTTACATACCCTTTAAGCACTGAAACTCGTCCAGCACTAGGGCTTGTAGTGCGCGTTCCCGACTTTACGTACTGCGTCCACCGTGCTCTGCAACGCAGCGAATGCTTGAAGCAGTCCCATCACCTTACTCGCCGATTGTTTGTAACAGTGGAACAGATGTGGTCCAGTCGTGACAGCACTGAGATTCCTCCTCCGCTGGAAATGGCTGGAATTTTCCACACTTGCACCACAATCTCGTCTCGTTTGAACGCGGTCTGCCCGAGGCTTGTGTCGCCGCCGCGACTGTCGCAGTTTTCTCTCTCTGACAGAGTTCATCGTCTGTGTATTCCGGCTCAAAAAGGACGAAACGGTGAAAAACTCCATCTCATGTGCTCCTCCAGCTTCAAAGACGTCCGACATCGTTGTACTTTATGTTGTACCTTGTTGCTAAAGAGTATTTGATTGTGTTGCACTTCTCTCTTCTCAAGTTCGCTTTGTAAACACTGGGTCTCTAGTTTCGCATACGTCACGCGTGACCTTTCGACGTGAGTACGTAAAGTCGGGAACGCTCACTACAAGCCCTAGTGCTAGACAGTTTCAGTGCTTAAAAGGTATATAAAAATATATTTTTCTAAGAAAATGACCGAACGTTTCAGTAGACAAGACCCTTCTTCGTCGGCTGGGATCGTTTACAGCCATTTAAAGCTGCATTTAAAAGGTATTTTGAAGATTCAAAGATCGTGGCACCATTTAAGTCCATTATATGGAGAAATTTCCAGAAATGTTTATCTCAAAAAACATATTTTCTTGACGACTGAAGAAAAAAAGACATAAACATCTTGGATGACAAGGGGGTGAGTAAATGATCTGTAAATTGTTCTGAAAGTGAACTACTCCTTTAAGCTCTTTAAGTGCAAAGTTCAGATGAAATCTGAACAGTTGGTCACAGTTCATCCTGCATATGGGAGTTGTATAGTGACATTTAAGATTCCTGTTTGTTCGTGTCGGGACACTTTGGGGCTCGGTAAAGAGCAGACCACCATCAATCTGCATATGTTCGCACACTGGCTAATTTCTGTTACTGCACCACTGAAAGCATTCTGGCTGTATTAGAGGCTGTTGTGGGAGTAGTGTGGTAAAATTAGCTTGTCACCGGCTGTGCTACCGAACATGAGGGATATCTTACTTGCCTTAAGAAGTCTAGGTATATACTCAGGACATCAGTCACCCAAAAACAGCACTATTTCTTTTTTCTAAATCCTAATAAGCAGTCAAAAACCATCATGTATTTTAAGACCGTGTTTCTGTATTTATGTAATGCTCTTGTCTCTCTCAATAGGGGTCACTATGGAGATGCAGAATCTGGTACAGAGGAGAATCTACCCCTTCCTTCTGATGGTAGTGGTGCTGATGGGTATCCTCTTTTTCCAAATCCGACAATTCAAGCGCCTTTATGAGCACATCAAGAATGACAAGTGAGTCACCCATTTAGTGTGCCACCCATTTGCTCTACCATTCATTTGGAGACCACATTTGGACCTAGCCATAAGAGTATGCTTTACATTGGGGAATTAGATTAGGCCGAGCTACAACTATTTGAAACTCTAGAATCTGAGTGTACAAAGAAATCAAAATACTGAGCAAATCACCTTTAAAGTTGTCCAAATGAAGTATTTAGCAATGCATATTACTAATAAAAAATTTGGTTTTGATATATTTACAGTAGGAAATTTACAAAATATCTTCATGAAACATGATCTTTACATAATTTCCTAAATAATTTTTGGCTTAAATGAAAAATTTATAATTTTGACCCATACAATTTTTTTGGCTATTGCTACAAATATACCTGTGCTACTTTATGACTGGTTTTGTGGTTCAGGGTCACAAATAATTAATACTTTCACTCGACAAGGATGCACTGAATTGATTAAAATTGATAGTAAATATATTTATAATGTAAGATTTATATTACAAATATATATTTTGACTTTAATTTATCAAAAAAATCTTTAGATTAGATTTCTGAATGATTATGTGACACTAAAGACTGGGTTAATAGCTGTTGAAAATTCAGCTTTGCATCACAGTAATAAATTGCATTTTAAAGTATATTATACTAGAAAACAGAAAATTGTATTAATATTTTACAGTAAATAAATGCAGCTGGGATGAGCATAAGGGACTTCCTACCAAAACTTATTTAAATGAAATAATCAGTTATGGCTGTTGCATAAAAATCATACCTTGTAAGTAGTATTATATTTTAATATAATATGAATAATATAAAGTGGCATATATATCATGTTTTTAAAAAAGACTCTTAAGCTCATCACGGCATTTACTTTATTAAAATTACAGAGAAAAACAGTAATATTCTGAAATGTTATTATAGTTAGAAATAATGGTTTTATATTTTAATATATTTTAAAATAGAATTTATTCCTGTGATGCAAAGCTGAATTTTCAGCATAATTACTCCGGTCTTCAGTGTCACATGATTATTTGTTACTTTTATTATCAATGTTGGAAACCCTTGTGCTGCTGATTCTTTTTTTTTTTTTTTTTTTTTTCCAGGATTCTTTGATGAATAAAAGGTTAAAATAGAATAGCATTTATTCAAAATAGAAATCTTTTCTAACAATATAAGTCTTTACTATCACGTTCTATTAATTTAACACATCCTTGGTGAATAAAGGTATTAATTTCTTTCAAAAACAAAGAAAGAAAGAATAAAACATTTACTGACCACATACTTTTAAATGGTAGTTTATGTTGTTACAGATGATTTCTATTTTAAATAAATGCTTATTTTCACTTTTTATTCATCAAAGCGTCCTGAAAAAAGAATGACAGGTTCCAAAAAACATTAAGCAGCACAACTGTTTCCAACATTGATAATAAATCAGCATATTAGAATGATTTCTGAAGGATCATGTGACACTAAAGACTAGAGTAACACTGCTGAAAATTCCGCTTTGCGTCAGAGGAATAAATAACATTTTAAACTATATTCACGTAGAAAACAGTTATTTTACATTAAAATAATATTTCATAATTTTGCAGTTTTTTTTATCAAATAAATGCAGCCTTGATGAGCATAAGAAATCTTACTGATCCCAAACTTTTGAATAGCAATGCATAAAAACTTGGGTCATTTTTGGTCATTTTATAGAATTCATCAAAGAGAAGGTCATTGGATAGAATTTACATTCCACTTTTGAATAAGAATTAAGTCTGTCACTTCACACCTGATTTACTGGCAGCTTTGTTTTTCTGCTCTTTACTTTTTGCACTGATGTGTGTTTTGTTCTTTCTTCCTCCATGTAGGTACCTAGTTGGACAGAGACTTGTGAACTATGAAAGGAAAGCTGGCAAGCCCAGCACAACCACACACAGCAGTTCAGTGCAGGAGTAAAGATCTTGGGATTGCTTTTGGAGTCACTGTTTTTGTGTGCGAGTGAGTGAGCGAGCATGTGCGAGCATGCGTGAATGACTGAACAAGCCTTCCTCTCCTGCTCCATCTGTGTGCGTCTATACATCCAGCACGTCCCAATAAGACTCTAAAAACTGACCTCTGGCCTCTCTGACCCTGCCAGCAAAAAAAGAGGCGAAAGAGCCATGTACATAAACGGGCGAAAGAATGAATCCCTACAGCCAACCAACCATGGATTAAAAAGAATGCCTGACTCCTAAAAGAAAACAAAAAGAAAAAAAAAAGTTGAAGTATGTGTATTAATTTATTAAATCTAGTAGTTACCTTATTTGTAGAGATTCGTTCGTGGCAAGAGTCGACCCATATGGTTTCTTTCATCACCCTCGTGGAGAGGCCAGTCAGACTCCAGGGATGAAAATACGTCTGGGTCGTAATGGAGCTGGACTGTCGCATTAGTACCTTTTTATTTATTAGTTTTGAATTTTCAATGAAATATGATCTTGAAGTTTTGGAATGAGAGGGTCTTGTTTGATTTGATGCTTTCGGTAGTGTGTCTTACCTTCATTGCTCAATGCTTTATCCTCCCTAATTTTATGTGCAGGCCACAAGCGGATGGAGGCGGATTGAATGGTTACGCCACGTCCGTCTGCTTCCTGTCATGTGGAAAAGAGGGAATTTTGTTTCACCAACAGTTCACGTGTGACCGTTGTTGACCAATTCAAGAACATAGAAGCACAGAGTCAGTATCTAGCAGCCGAAGCGTACTTCGACGGTAGAGTTTATGGCTCACAGTGAGCCGGAAGCCGACCTCTGCCTGCTAGCTCTTCGTTCGATCCTTTCGAGTAGCTTAGAAGACCGTAATTGCGTCAGTGGTTGAGCTAGCATATTTGTTTGCTGTTCAAGTTGATATCGACCGTTGTATGTCCGTCTCGTGCTCAGCATGGCCTAGCGACACTTTCGTAGATGTAATTCTGGCACGTACACAGGTTGTTGCACTTTTTTTAATTTAAGAAAGCGTCTTTTAAGAGCAGCAATAGTTCGGAAACCCTTTAGACCAAATTTTAAGTATGAGAGCTCACTAAAATACCGATCAAATTTTCAGCCGAAACGTGGGTTAGGATTCTTGCTTCGGTTCGGTAGAAGTTTTGTGTCTGTAGGTAAGTAGGAGATCCTCGATGCATTTGTAAATAATGTAACTTTTTCGATTCTTCGTAGCAGAGTATGTTTTTCTCCATTTCAATTTTGCTGCATCTGTTACAGGTTCGCGATTCCCCAAGAATTTGTCTCAGACAGCTTTAGAGATAGTGTTAATCAGCGCTGAGATTCTATAAGTGACCTTATAGTATCTTATTACACTGAAACTGGATACTGTATGCTTCTTGATAGCTTGAGCTCCTCTGAAAGGCAAATGTTCTATTTTTATATGTGCAACTAGTGACACCGTTTTCATGTTTGATCAGCCATTGATATGATTTTCTCTAAAGTTTTCTGAGGTCAGCTAGAATCCAGGTTAAGGTAGTGCTCCAGCACTAAACACCTTTGTGTGTCTGGTTTACTAAGCCTTTTCCTTTTCATAGCATGTTTGTGTGAGAAGTATTCAGTATTCTGAATGTTTTCAGACCTCCTCTTAGAGGCTCTCGCTGTAACACTTACATCCTCATAATGGCAGACAATATTTTTTTTTTGTTTGTTGAAAACTTTTATTACAAATATTAAATCACAAAGTGTAGTACATACGCTGCTTTGTGTCTTCAATCAAACATATCATTTGTATACTTGTTTTTACACAATTCACTGACCAAGTGAATTAGAAACCGAATGTGTTTATTACAAAAGATTACTGTCAGTGTAATAAAAAGATATTTAGTATGCAAATGACATTGATGTAACACAATAATATAAATGTTTGTGGTACCAAAACCACAAAATGCGGAGAAAGGCCACTTATTGCAGAATTAATTGCAGAGCAGGACAAATGCTATACGCATGTGGAATAAATGACATCAACCAAGTTTCCAACTCTTTTAGCAATATATTATGAGCCAAACTGCTTTGTTTTAATACACTTTGAACCTATTAAATGTTAAACAGAATAGTTTGCTGATTTACTCACCCTCAGGTCATCCAAGATTGGATCAGGTTTAGTTGGGTTTAGTTCTTCATCAGAACAGATTTTGAGAAATCTCGAAGCCTTTCATCACTTGCTCACCAATGGATTCTCTGCAGTGAATGGGTGCCGTCAGAATCCAAACACCTGATAAAAACACTACAATAATCCACAAATAATGCACACCACTCCAGTCCATTAATTAATGTCTTGAGGAGCAAAAAGCTTTGTGTCTTAAAATGGCTGCAATGATTCCTCTATTCCATTCGAGTATTGAGTATTTTGCCCATGTACCGGAAGTGGCGCATTCCACATATTAAACATTTAAAAATCATGATAAATCATAATGCTATTAAGAGTTCGCAAACTCTGATTCAGTTAAATTAACATATGCGCTTTAATTGTTTACATGCATAAAGCTTATGTACCAGAGCGGCTCCATTCACAGTAAAGCAAATGCAGCTAACAAACTTATCATTTAAATGTGTGAAGTGTCTCAAACTCCATTTCTGCATGTTGTTGTGAGTTTGGGTTTATTATAATGTTCATCTAGGAACTTAATGAGCGCTATTTCATCAGATTTGCAAGGTAAATCTTTTATAAACATACGGGAAAAACATGAGAATACATAAATATCTATCTTAATATGCTAACTGTTCATCGCGATTTCAAAATAAAAGTTTAAACCTTGTTTTGATGGCCACTTATTCAAGAAATGACAGTGGCTGTAGCATTCTGTCATAAAGAAATGCCAAATATTAAAGATTAAGTGAACATTTGAATTAAACGTTTAGTCGATATTAAAAAAGGATTATATCACAGTGTTGCCAGATTGGAAATATCCAAGTATGGTAACAGAAGCTCAAAATTATCGTACAGGAGTCAAACGTTCAGAATACAGCTATTTATTCTTTTCAGAACTCTTTTTCTATACTTTATTGCTAAACTATCAACCTCAGTTTTGAAACAACTAACCTAAGTGCAGCAGGAATGTTAACTTCTCCACGATGACTGGTTCGAGAAGCCCTATGATTACAAGACCATGGTGTCACAAAATTCAGAAATTATTGTACATTATGGTATTATTGATCGTACGTCGTACAGAGGACAAAATTCTGGTACAAATACGATAATTATGGTACGTCTGGCGACACTAAAATCGCGCAGTAAAGTTAACAAACAATCGCCAGGCCATTGGCGCCCTCTGCAGGCATATAATGCTTAATTTACATTGGCTATATTGTTTAACAGTTTTATTCAGTAAAACCATATGATTACTTGCGTTTGATACTTTATTTGAACTAATTATCATTAATTAATTACTATTATATATATATTTTAAGTCATTTTAAAGGCTATTGTTCACTTAAATCTATGTTTATTACTATAAAAAAGGTATAATTATCTGATTACTCAATTAATCGTCAGAATAATTGACAGATTACTTGATTGCCAAAATTAGTGAAAGCCCTACTTAAAAGACATTTTTACTTTAAACCATAGCGTCTAGCCAAAATAATCCATAATAGTGCGTATCCCAGTTGAAAAAGTTGCCCACTGTCATTAGTTTAGAACTGTTTTGGACTTTTTGCTTGTAAACTGTGCTTGATCAGTGCGTATTTCTCTCCTTATTAGGACGAGATGACTTTTTCACTTGCAGCAATATTGTAGAGGTCAGACCTCCAAGGTCTATTCACCTTATTTTTTCCTGTATTGAGTGTGCGTGACCATTTGTCATTTTTATGCGCCTGGCTTCCAGTCTCATTCAAATCCAGCTATTTTTAGCTGTACAAAACAGCTGGTTTTGCTGCTTGATATTGCAAATTAGTCTGTCTTACCATGTTATTTGAATGTATTTCCTTAATTATAAGCACACTGGTTTGTAGTGCAAACAATTTTACCTTTTACTGCAGGTTGTTGTTATTCTTCTTATTTTCTCATTATTATATCACACTAATTTGACATTTGGATGACTGAATTTCTTGTCATATATGTTGTTGGCAAGATGTACAGTTCATTTTGTACTCCTACCTTCTTTTACACTGTAAAATAAAGGAAAACTTTTTTTGTAAACAAGCATGTGAGTGACCAGTATACATTCAGGATGATCAAAGTTCATGACCTTAATGTTCACTGGGGGTTAGTCACATAATCTCTTACAGTGTACAGTTATGTAATAGATGTGTCATGTCTGAGCTACACAATGACCTGCCTTTAGCATGCTGCAATGTTAAGTTGCACAGGTCTTATAAGTAAATACACCATTAAAATGGTTTGCATTCATTCAAATAAAATATAAATACTGTATTAGATGAAGAACGTGGAAGAAGTGATAATTACAAAACTTAAATATTTAAGTACTAAAATTACTACTAAAACTGAAATAAATTGAAAAAACATTTACAAAAGCACAAAAATGACAAATCAGCCTAAAATTAAAATGAAAACTCATGCAAAATCTATAATCATATGTGACCCTGGACCACAAAACGGTCATAAGGGTCTTTTTTTATTGATTACCAAAGATTTTCATTGATGTTTGGGCTGTTAGGATAGTACAGTAATTGGCTAAGATACAACTATTTGAAAATCTGGAATCTGAGGGTGCAAAAAAATTTAAATATGGAGAAAATCACCTTTAAAGTTGTCCAAATTAAGTTCTTAGCAATGCATTTTACTAATTCAAAATTAAGTTTTGATATATTCCCAGTAGGACATGTACAAAATATCTTCATGCAACATGAAGATTTGGCATAAAAGAAAATGGATCATTTTGACCCATACAATGTATTGTTGGCTATTGCTAGAAATATGTCCGCGCTACTTACGACTGGTTTTGTGGTCCAGGGTCACGTATAAAAATAATACTAAAATAACAGATATGAATGTTTTATGTTCATATTTTTATTTGAAATGCAATTTTTTACCATATTTAACTCACTTCTTGACCTGACAGTTTAGAGAAGTCACGTTTGTTGTAGACATTTTCTTCTAAGATAGCACATATCCTGAAATATAATTGGCTGTATTAGTTTCCCAATTACCTTTACCTAATTTCTCATATTCTCTGGAAAATGTGATCTTTTGGCCTTTTGTGAAGATATTAAAGTGGCCATGGGCAGGATAAGCCAGTGGATAATTTTTCTTGTATAATTTACTCAAAGCGGCCTCTAGGATGTGCTGTTTCTGATGTTCTGTGACCAGAAATATCAAGACAAAACATGCCTTTATACATTATCCCAAAGCCACGTAATCCATGGATTGTAGTTAGCCAAAAACACTGAAATTGACAGTATGCGTAGGTATGTTTGTTATCGTTTTTTAGGAACGCAAATGAGAGAACAGCTTATCCACAGCAGCATGTTATTTCTGCTGCATCCAATTAACCTTCCACTAATCCAATGGCTTGTGGAGCCAGCAGTAGATCACAGTCAAATACAGACTACCAAAGTGTGGAAAGTCACTCTGGATGTTCATGTGAGTATCAAAGTCAGCTAAAAATAGAAGCGATAAGAGTAATAATGGTACACAACAGTACAACTCGGACATAGAAGTCCTCAGTGGATAAACAGGCATAAGCTGTGTTGAGTGCTGGTGCGCTTATTCTTAGATGAGTTGGGAAATATATTGCATTGATTCCTCGGACAGTAAGATTACTGTTCAGTACATGTAACTGTGAAAGGGGAGGGAGGAGTAGAGAGAGAGAGAAAGAGAGACAGAAAGAGACTAAAGGGATTAGGAGGCTTCTCTCGAAACAGTGCCCATACCAGTCAGAGCATTTTCCGATGGAAGTCCTTCATCCTTACTTTGAACTATTGCTGAATTCTCCAACAAGAGACAGATTGGATCACAGAGCAAGTCAAGTGAAGAAAAAAATGGGCTAGATTAGGTTAAAAAGCAAAACTTGGGTATGTATATGATAATAATCCGAAACCAAAGCTGGACTTGAATACAACTGGTTTTTGAAGAGCAAAGGATATGATATGGAAAAGGTGCATCTAAAAGATCATTGACTTCTGGTTCCAGTGGTTCTTCGTTTTGTACAATTTCTCGCATCAAGAACTGGTGTTTAGGATTACCATTCACTATGTGACCGTTTCATTCTGGATCCGACACAATTTTTGCTTTTGTGTTCCACCTGTTGGATAGTTAAATGGTGCTAATAACTGAGAATGGTGTTGCAGGAGGTGTACTTCTGGTCAAAGATCACCAACACGGCACTGGCCAAAACCAAGCAAGAAGCTGGAACAATGAGGAGTCCTCAATACAGAGCTCTACTTTTGTGGAGCCGACAGAGGACTCTTATTATGCAGATGACGAAGACCACCATCCCTCTGATGATGATGATGATGACGATGATGTCTACCAAGAATTCGAAGAGTTGGACTTTTCAGAACTACCAGATACCAAGAGCATTGCATCAGAAGATTCCTTCTACCCACTTGATGACGCGCTTAACTTTGAAAAATCTCAGAATCCAGAGACCCCCGAGCCCATCAGCTTGTTCAAAGCATGCTGCACTAACAACTCTGTCATCGTCAAAATCATGATAAGACAAGGAGTGACGGAAGAGGAAGTGCGAGAGGTGGACAAAAACAACAGAGTAAGTTTCGCTACAGCTGTGAAATGTGTTTTTACTATGCCACCAAACTGAAATGATTGTTTCAAACAGATTTCCCAAACCCTGCCTTTAGTCAGTCAAAGAAAAAAGTCTCATCCCCAAACTCTCACCATTGGTTGAATATGTGCCGTTAATCGGGATGCTTAGGAACTCTACAGCTACAAATGGCTTACTTAAAGTCACAGTATGTAAATTCACCGCTAGAGGACGGATATGTTTAAAACAAAGAAAGAAACAAAGGCGTAGTTTGATGACGCAGGGATTGAGTGCATGTGGAATCATGGGAGTAATCGTCTTCATCCCCACAGCCGATGCAATCCGAATGGACTTGGGCAGAAATCATGTTCATGGATGAGCTAATGTAATATTGTGTTGACACCAAACGCAAAGCGAATATGCGTATTGCGTCAATTGCTCTAGATTACCCGTGGGATGTTTTTCGAGTCAAAATTTTCGTGTGAATTGTGTTTATATCTGCACAAATCATTTCACTCCAGATTACTGTGTGAATGTTATGCCATTATAGTGCTTAGCTATAACGTTTTAACCGTATTTGTGTGCATTATTAAAGTATTTTTAATTATCAGTGCCATGCTGTCCCTATGGTGGCTTTTGCAAACACTTCCTCCCTGTGCTGCTGAGTCGGTCGCGCCAACACTATCTCATGACCAATTTGTTTGCAGTTAATGAGGTGGCTAATTCCAATGAAATTGTACAACCCCACTCATGCAATTTTGTGAGATTTGTCTAGACCCCACTGACGGGTAGGTTTGGGGGTAGGTAATTCTTACAAATTGGGGAACTCGTAAAATAAGCAAAATTTTGCAAAAACCATACAAACTTATACGAGCTCATTCAGTTAGCCATCTCAAAAAAAAAAATATGTACGATAAGATTGGGTTGGTCAACATTGCACTGTTTGGCTTCCTGTATGTATTACTTGCAAGAGTATAGAAGACAGGATCAACCACCAGTTGTTACTGAATATTAAGGCTCACATCTGGCTTTAAGACAGCTTTGAGTATCTTTAAGTGGTCTTGAAAGGTAAAAAAATATCTAGTTTAACTAATATCACAACGGCACCACAGGCAGGTAAAACATTATCAGTCATTAGAATTAAACCGCAGGAATGTACTCATGCAGTCCAAATCTCTATCATTACTATTGCTTAGAGTTTTCTGAATACTGGAACAATGAACATATTAATTTTCAGAATCCATTCAATCGAACCTTGTATTTAAAGAATAGCATTCTTCACTGGCAAAAGGCCTTTCACTCGCCTTAGCTCTGAGGAGCTGACAATTATGACAATGTGGGTGATAACAGTGTCATGTTTATGCAAAGCTATTATCATATCAAAGTCTTTAAGCATGCATGATCCATGCAGCGCTCCTCAGGGAATGAGCTCATGCGCTAAGGCTGTCTCCTTCCTCCATAAATATCGACATTGCGCTGAAGTGAGGCTAAGACTTTTATCTGTACATAAATATGACATTAAAAGCAGTCTATAAGAAAATAAATCTGGCTTGGATGGCAACTCTAAGCAAAACATTTACCTTCTTGACACATGGTGGAATTGTGATGAGTCTATAAATATTTGATTGTATTGATGTTTTCATCGACACAACACCCACCATATAGTCAATATGTGACCCTGGATCACAAAACCAGTCATAAGTAGCATGGGTATATTTGTGGCAATAGCCAACAATACATTGTAAGGGTCAAAATAATCGATTTTTCTTTTATCCTAAAAATCATTAGGACACTAAGTAAATATCATGTTCCATGAAGATATTTTGTAAACTTTCAACCGTAAATATATCAAAATGTTTGATTAGAAAGAAGCATTGCTAAGAACTTCATTCGGACAACTTTAAAAGTGATTTTCTCAATATTTCGATTTTTTGCACCCTAAAATCGCAGATTTTAAAATAGTTGTATCTCAGCCAAATATTGTCATATCTAAACAAACCATACATCCATGGAAAGCTTATTTGAAATCTCAGTTTAAAAAAACCCTCATGACTGGTTTTGTGGTCCAGGGTCACATATATGTAAATGGAATGGTCATGGAATGTGCAGGAGTTTACAAACTGCTGTCCAAGGGCCTAAGTCAAATCTTTGTCTTGACCTGACATCCAGTTGTTGTGACACTGTGATCTCCAGCGAACATCTCCCAGGTCTACACCCAGCCAGCTAAGCCCTGCAACAGATGGGAGTGTGGATTGCAGTCCGAGATGCAGCCCAAGCAGATCGTAATCATGCCTGAGCTTTTAAAAGGCTCTCGAAGACGTCAAAATACTGCAAGGCTCTGCCGAGACAGGGATTTTTTCGGCATGTCATATGAGGAGAGAAACCCTAATTTGTCCATTAAGTGCAGAACTTATAATGTAAGCGTAATTCCACTCAAAGGAGTCTGGCTGTAGGCCATGAAAGCCTAAATTTGAATCCGACACCCATTGTCATGCTAAATTATATGTGAGAATTGAGATGACTTCCTTCCTCAATGAATCATTTTGAACTCAAATTGCACTGACTACTGCTAAACGGGTCTGTCTTGCTGAAAATAGAGCTTAAATAAATGAAGCATCACCTATTGCCACTCTCCTTTTTGCCACTCTAGTCACTGAGACCGTGTATCGAAAAAGATAGTTTGGCACACTTTGCCGCCTGGTACAGGCATTGAATTTGTTAATAAACATCTTTTTTGACTATTCATCACTGTTGAATGACGCTCTATCTAGGACTGTATGCTTCGTCTGTGACTCACTCTTAACTCAGACGGCGCAGTTAAAAAACTCAATGTTCTGAATGCAAACAGAAACAACACACGCATGGAAACACAAGGTTACTCATGCAGAGACAGAAAAGACTCTTGTTCTCCCCAAAGCAGAAGGCTCTGTGGCAGTAAAAGACATGTAGTCGTCCTTTAAGACACTACGACCCATTTGCATGTAAATGTCTCCTAACTAACACAAGCCCTGATCATTTGTTTAATCCAAATCTTATTCTACTACCATTAGCACAGGGGAAATTATATGTGCAGCACAGTTAAACAGCTCCATTAAGCGCTAATATTTAATGATCCTGTTTATCAGTCTCGGGAACGATCAACCTGTTTGCAGTGCTGATAATTAAAACAGAAAAATTGATGCTTTTTTGGTTGAGGAAACCCGGTGTCTGTGGGGACGCACATCCGATAGCTTAAAGTTTTAGATTTCACCTTGAGGTTTGTATTCACCTTCACTGTTGAACTCCTGTTGATCCCATGAGGGGGAGCTTTAGGAGGTTTGAGAGGCTTTCCTTTACAATCATCTTATGACAGTGTGACATTTCGCTTCCCTGCACTGTGTAACCTGACAAGATCCCTATGAAGCGTCATTAAAATCCACGACTAGGTAGAAATTGCTACATCTCATATAGTACTGGCTTTTGGCCTGTAATAACCTTTAAAGTAAATCAAATAAAAACATTAATATTTGCAGGGGAGTCTTGGTGCAGACAATGCATCCAAAATTGTGTTTAAAAACTTCGTTTTTTTCCTTAGCTGCACATTGATTGCATTATAGCAGTAATCATATTCAGTTTCTTGATATTCTGGAGTTAAGAACCATAAATGCCAGCAGACAAGCGCTCTGAGCCTGGAGGAAACTCCATACTAAATCTTAGCTAATAGTCTTTATGGGGCTTACCATCTGCCTGTAGTGCTCTATAATCACTCACAATCTGGAGACGCACAAGAAAACGGAACTGCTCTGTACTATTCAAGTAATGCCTCTGACCTCATACATTTGTTTTTATTTCCTCGTAACCCTCACTCATCTGTGCCTTTTAGATTTGCTGAATTGTTTACATATGGTGTTACACTCACAAAGAAGGCCTCGCTGTGTTTGCATTGCATTTGTCTGTGAGTGTTCAGCTGTACGATTTGTTATGCTTGATTGTTAGACATTGCAAAGTTGAATACATTTATAGTGCCCTATGAAATCTATTGTATTTTTTCCCAAATTTCTGTTTGAATTTTTCTGTATTCCATTTTTTCCTTTTAAATTCTTACATTAAATTTTATTAAATTTAAAGGTATATAATTTTATTATATTTTTTTGTCTAAACAAATTAAAATCTTGAAACTTACAATTTAGCATCAATTTTTTAAAAGTTTAAGAAAAATTTAATTTTTATTGGCCTATGAAATGTTTTATTTGGGACCCCGGCCACAAAACCAGCCATATGTTTTTTTTTTTTTTTTTAATTAAGATTTATACATAATCTGAAAGCTGAATAAATAAGCTTTGTTAGGATAGGACAATATTTGGCCAAAATACAACAATTTGAAATCTGAAAATCTGGAATCTGAGAGTGCAAAAAAATCCAAATATTGAGAACTCACCTGTAAAGTTGTCCAAATGAATGAAGTTCTTAGCAATGCATATTAGCATACCTATAAAAAAAATTATGTTTATATATATTTATAGTAGGAAATTTACAAAATATCTTCATGGAACATGATCTTTACTTAATATCCTAATGATTTTTGGCATAAAAGGAAAATCAATAATTTTGACCCATATAGTGTATTTTCAGCTATTGCTACAAATATACCTGTGTGACTTAAGACTGGTTTTGTGGTCCAGGGTCACATTTTTTTCTCACATTCTGTTTTATTATTACCACCAAATTCTGTTTAAGCATGTCTAATTGTTTAAATGCATAAAAACATGTATATTCTTCTTCACCACAATAATATTCTGACAATTTCTACAAGTTAAACTAAACTTTTATTTTGACGGGCTGCCATGAGGGCCTTTAAAGTTTCTGTGATGTGATGATAGTTTTACTTAAATTAATATATTCAGAATTCATATTTAAATAGTCTTTTTGCGGCTTAAGTGTTCAAGAAACCTGCTAGAAACAATGGCTGCATCCAAAATGGTGTCAGGGTATGTATTGCATTTGATTAAATTATTTACTTCTGAACTGTTAATAAACATGTTTTACAAATGTATTCCAAATAGGTGACATGTTAGAATTGTCATGTTACCTGGCTTTTTACAAATATTGTTGACAGTGGTGTTTTGAAAGTAAAAATCCTATTTATTTCTTCCAAAGGGGGATTGATTTTAGGGGCCAAGAAACAAAGGTGCAAAGGCACCTGTGGTATCCGTTGGCATTCCTATTATTCTTCTTCTTGTTCCATTTCTGTTTCTTCTTCCGCTCTTGAGATAAATTAAAAAATCGTAGGGTTTTTCGCTATTTTTAATTTTTTTGAAAATCCTTTTTCAAACTCATTCTAGACGGTTTGTCTAACTTTCACCAAAATTGTCTCAGATCATCTTTAGACAATGCTAGCAAAAAGTTATGAGAAAAAAGCTGATTAGTCAATGAGCATGCAAATATGGATGTGAGGCTATATCTCTGCAATTGTATTAAGACCAAACTTGGTGTATGTTACAATGACCATGACTTAAGACTACCTTCACAGTTTCGGTGCAACGCCACTTTGTGGTCAGGAGATATTACAAATGCTTATTTTGGCTCAGAACTTCTGAATGTTTTGACCAAAAATTAAAAAAAAAAAAAAAAACTAAAAACTGTCTCTTTAGATTTGGTGCAGCATGTCGAGTTGAACCATACCCAATTTTCCCATGTCAGCCATTTTGGGCGTCACATTGGCGAATCTTTATGAAACTCAATATGTGTCTTCGGCATCATGCTGTGACAGTAACTTTTCATTAAATTGGCATATTATAAGTCAGCCAACCTTCCTGTCCACCATTTTGTTTTATGTTGAAAACCTACTTTTTCGAATTCTCTCTGAACAGTTGTCTGATGTTCACCAAATTTGACTCAGATCATCTTCAGACCATGCTGGCAATAATATATAGATTTTGTGTCGATATACGAAATGGTTATCATTTAACGCATCAATGTTTTTGCTGGAATGATGCCAAACTGTGTCTGAGACTGTATCGCTGCAAATCTTTGACATATTGACACCAAACTTTGCATGTGCCATTGTCACCTCACACTGACCACGCCACATCAATTTGGTAACAGCACCACCTATTGGTCAAAAGTAATTAACCATTCATTAAGCATTAGTAATGAAATTTTCAAAAATGTTAACTTTTGATTGCATTAGCCTATATTGTAATTAACTGGTGTCAAAATATTTCTTGGGTCATGCGAGAACAAAGATGCCATTTATGCCATAGAGGATCTATCCTGGCATAGCTTTGACACATTGACACCAAACTCACACAGAAAATACCACATCGATTTGATAACAGCACCACATATTGGTAAAAAGTGATAATCTATTAAATTAATTATTATTAGTGGTTGTATTTATGATTTTTCACCCATTTGGCTAAAATCATCTTAAATTGACAATAACTCATTGCTTCAGTTGTTCTGATGTTTGCGGTCTTGCTTCCCTAGTGCTTGGTCCTTTAATTGCTTAATTAGTACTAAAACAGCCAATGCTAGTAATAGGCATGCTGATAAGTAACCAGTTAATAGTGAGAATTTGCCTCTAAACTAAAGTGTTACCAAAACACCTCCAGAACCAAACCCTGCTTAAAAACTTGGGGAGGCACTGTTGCACACTATGCTTTTTGCAAGCTAGCCTATAAAATATGTAGTATATTTACTCGGGAGGAATTGTTTATATTCGTAAAGGTTATTTGCACTTAGTATAAATAGACACTTTGTTCATTTTTATTCTATTTAGAGATGTATTTTTATTTTATGGATATGGAGATGGAGTTTTATTTAGAATGTCTCACTTCATCTTTAATACCCATAGAAATTTCGCAGTAGTGATATTGCGGTAATATTGACTGATCTAACTTTAGGCTACACTTACCAGTTTAAATATGCTTCTGCATTTACTCTGTAGATCATGAGCTCATCGACCTCATAAATAAGACCACTCAACCCAGGCCTCTCCTACCCTCTAGAGATGAATGTGAAAACTCATCCTCCAACAATCCCTGCCCTTAAATGAACTGCTATATAGTAGGGTTCAACTGCTTCAATGTCTCTGCAGTTTGCACGTTAAACAATTTCTTCAGTAGTAATGATGGACATTCAGGAAAATGACTGTTGAAATGAATCATATTTTTCCTCTCCACTGCTTAACAGACAGGTCTGATAGTGGCGTGTTACCAGGGCTATGTGGATGTGGTCATTGCTCTTTCTCAGTGTCCATATGTGGATGTGAACTGGCAAGATAATGAAGGAAATACGGCTCTCATGACTGCCGCACAAGCAGGTAAGGGAACTGATGCAATTCAGCAATCAAAGGCAATAAAATTACAATCAGCATTTCCCAGTAGATCCTCATGGGCCTTCATTTGACTGTTTCATGAAACTACCACCAATATTTTATCCTTTATCATACCTAGGCTTAAAGTCGCAATGAAACATTAGCAGCAAAAAATAGTTTTCTTCAGTATTGGGCCATATGTCCAAGTCAAAAGGGTCATTGAAAAGGAAAAACAGTTGAACCTGTGATGTCGCATGTTTACAGATAATGTATTCACCCCCTTGTCATCCAAGATGTTCATGTCTTTTTAGTTTTTTGAGGAAAACATTTTAGGATTTCTCTCCAGATAATGGATATCTATGGTGCTCCCGAGTTTGAATTATCAAAATGGAGTTTAAATGCAGCTTCAAAGGGCTCTAAACGATCCCAGCCAAGGAAGAAGTGTCTAATCTAGCATTACGATCGGTTATTTAAAAAACATTTGACATGATCCCTACACAGAGTCCATTGCTCCCTACATCCTTGAGCAGGGGAAATCCATTGAAGTTTACTTCACTTCAGAACATTCATTCACGGATTTCGTGCAGCGCCATTGTCTCCAACGTCTTCACACACAGACAAAACTTACTAGAGAAGCGTGACAAAATATACCTCTGTAAATAAATACAATTTAAATTCACATCTTGCACACTTCAATGCACTTTGAATGGAACATTTGCTTTGAACTGGAATCATGGGGGAATATCCTGTGATGTCCACTTCGCAGGGCAGGACAAACGTCTAAAGCGATGAGAGAAACATACAAAATGTGCAGAGCGGGGGTACGCGAGGACTAGAATTGAGAACCACTGGTTTAGAGCCATTTAAAGCTGCACTTAAACTGCATTTTGGAAGTTCAAACTCTGGGCACCATATATATTGATTATATGGAGAGAAATCCTGAAATGTTTTCGTCAAAAAACGTAATTCCTTTACGACCGAAGAGAAAAGAGAAAAAGACATCTTGGATGACAAGGGAGTGAGTAAATTATCTGTAATTTTTTGTTCTGGAAGTGAACTACTCCTTTAATGGCAGAATTTTCAATTTTGAGTGAACTATCCCTTTATAAGGAATGCTTGAACTCATGGTGTTGCTTTGTATAAGCGTCTGCCAAATGTATAAATGTAAATGTCTTCTATGCCCTTTTGAATTATAGGCCACAGCACGATTACAAAACACCTGCTGAACTACTTTCCCGGGCTTGACACTGAGCGCAGGAACTGCCATGGCTTCACTGCGATGATGAAAGCAGCCATGCAGGGTCGAGCCGAATGTGTACGGTCACTCATGATGACAGGTGCAGTATCAGCAGCTGAAATATGGGTTCCTAATTTAGTTCACACATACGTAATAATCCATTTTGTTCCTTCATGTGGGCATTCATTTTCCTTCTCAAGACCCTTTGCCTGCTATTTTTTTTTCACAGGAGGAGACATTGAAGCAAGGGACTTTGGTCGTAAGCTGACTCCACGTGAATGGGCCCTGTTTACAGGCCGCTACGAGACCGCCAATCTGATGACCCGACTGATGGAACAACCATGTGCCGAACAGTTCTGTGACTCTTACCACATGGAGTGGCCTATGCTAAGCGAACTGGTGGCTCGTTCAAAGGAGCCCAAGTCCTGCTGGAGGAAGTTCTCCGAGTGCGTCTGTAACTTGTTTACCCTGAGCATGAAGACCAACCCTGTGGAGGAAGGCGCCATAGACTACATGGTGCGCATGACCACAGCGCTGACCAGCCCATTCATAGCCACCGCCTGCCACACCGTGTGCCCGGGCAGCCCTCCGTGTGTGGGAAAACGTCGCCCTGCTGTCCAGGACATCCTTCGCAAACAGCGCATAGCTGAGCTGAAGAACCTGGGGCCCGAGCGCCTCAACAACTACAAGCGGCTCTTTCAGAACTCTAGGGTTCTGCTGGTGCCAAAGAAGCAGGATCGGCGTGCCAGTCTGCAGCCACAGTTACTGCACAGTGTCGCGATGGCCTCTACCATGGCCCTGAGGAGAAGCAGCCTACTGCCGCTTCACATGATGCGCAGGAGCAGCGTGCGTCCCGGGATGGTGGTTCCTAAAGTCATGCTGGGCAAAGCACCTTCTCCCACATATGTCCCGGAGCGTCCGCCGCGCAGGACTTCAAAAGACTCGTCGCACCTACAGATCCCTAAATGGAAGTACAAAGCTCTGAAAGAGGAGAAGAAGAAAGCCGAACGCATGGATAGGTTGAGACTGCCTATCGGGAGGAAAAAGTAATGTGGCTTTTGATGCCTTAAGTGTTTTTAAGGATGTTTTCCACTGTGAAGGCTTGTGGTCAGTGTGAGGGTCAGGAATACTCAGCGTACACAACTCTATAGGTGTGTTCACACTTGTAGTTCGGTTCATTTGGTTTATTTTAACAAAAAGCAAAATTATACATTTGGTCCTAATCCACTTAGTGTTCACGCTGGCATTTCTGACAGCAAACCTAAAGGTACAGAACCTAAAGGTGATATGTTTACAACCTGATTGGTCGGGTTGAATGATGTATATTTCGTGACGGAACTCACTGAACACTCCAAACAGGTGCGTTCGACTTAAAGCAGCGCTGCGGGTGTATGAAATTATTGTACCCATTCACTGATCGGCCTGCTCAGCGCCGCTTTAAGTCGACTACACCTAAGTGTTTGGTCCTTGTTGCTTTCATATTTCATTCGAACTGCACCAGAGTTCATTTGAAAGTTTGTTTGGTGCGCACCAGGGATCGGATGGCAGCTGGATCTCGGTACGGTTGTTTGGTCTGCACCCGAGTGCGATTGCTGTATTCACACCTGCCGAAAAGAGCCGCGCCAAGGGGGGAAACGAACTTGAGTTCGATTTAGTCGAGCCAAACAAGCCAGTTGTGAATACACCTATACTCAAATGAACCGCACTAACAGAGTAATCACACCAGAGTTCATTTTAATGTAACCAAACATGACAACTGTGAATGTACCTTAGACTGCGACTTTAGCACTTTTATAATATTTGTTCTTACTGATACATTATTTTTAATTCGTAATGATTCTAATTTATAGAAACAGCTAACATATTTAATATATAGTTTTTTTGTTTGTTTATTACGTCGAGCCAAGTTATACTTGAAAGTTTCTGCATACTAATTTTTATTTTTTATATTGCTCTCAAAGACTTAATTTTTGAAAGTGGCTGTTATATGAAAAGCTGCTAAAACATTAAACATAACAATAATGGAATTTCATAACAATTAAATACTATACTTCGCTTGGACATGGTTTCTTCTCTTACCTATATTTATCTAAAGGGATAGTTCAACCCAAAAATTCTGTCAATAATTACTCACCCTCATGTAGTTCCAAACCTGTAAGAGCTTTGTTAATCTTTAGAAAACAAATTGAGATATTTTTGATGAAATGACCCTACATAGACAGCAATGTAATTACCATGTTCTAGGCCCAGAAAGGTAGTATGGACATCCTTAAAACAGCCCATGTGACATCAGTGGTTCACATATCATTTTATGAAGCTATGAGAATACTTTTTGTGCAAAAAAAGAAAACAAAAATAAGAATTTTATTGAACAATTTCGTCTCTTCAGCGTGTTCACGAGTACCACGACGCATGCGTGTGCATTCCTCTGCTTCAAAAAAGACGGAGTGCATCCGGACTCTGTGTCAGCAGCGCCACACTACAGTGTTGCCAAGTCCGCGGTTTTCCCAGGTTGAAGAGACCCTAAGAACGTGATGTTTAGCCCATGAAATGTGAATTTGACCAGGGGACCCCCACCAGAAACACACTTTTTACAGGAGGACTCCTCCGAAACACAATTGGGCTAGTTTTGAGAAGGAATTGGGCAGGTTTTGTTGTGAAAACCTGGCAACCATGCCACACGTTTGTGTCGTGGTACTCTCATGAACGTGCATCGACTGACACAGAAAAGAAGAAATTGTTGAATAAAGTCATTATTTTTGTTTACCACTGATGTCTCATGGGCTATTTTAATGATGTCCTTACTGGCCCCTTTGAACGTGGTAGTTGCGCTGATGTCTATCTAGGGTTAAAAATTCTTGGATTTCATCAAAAAATATCTTACTTTGTGCTCCAAAGATGAATAAAGGTCTTATGGGTTTGGAACGATATGAGAGTGGGTAATTAATGATAAAACTTTTTTAGGGGGTGAAATAACCCTTTAATTTATCATTGAGTCTGCATTACAAAACTTTGCTTTTTGTTGACATCCAAAGATATTCACACAAAACCTACTTCCTGACTGTAAAAGTGACTTCCAATTCATTAGCTGCCATAGTGCACTAACGTCACGGTTTTGTCAGTTATCTGGATGCACGGCCATATTGGTGATACTTAGATGTAAACATCAGCATGGATTGCACGGTTATTACTGACTACATTGTTCTGCTTATTTATGCTGTCTAAACAGGGAAACCAGGAGTGGAAGCTAATCACATAGAGAAGGACTTAGTGAGCGGGAAAGGGCGCAATTGTTTGACAAACTAAACTTAATAGGTGGTAAATATACTTAAGGACATTAATAATTAAGATATTAGCCTAATATTTCACCTACCTGACTGGAAATTATAAGAACAAATTCTTGCCTAATCCTCCTGGTTCAGTTTGGCCAACCACAAATGCCTTTTGTTCCTCAGATTTTGCACTCTTCTCTATGATTTGTTATAACTTTTGGCAGTCTATAGTACTCCAAATGTTGTTCCCGGTCCGAACGATTAGTACAGCCTGAAACATGACCATTTTCAGCAGCAAAAATCAGCAAAATGTCCAAGTTCTGTTCGGCTCAGTGGCTTTGTGTACATTCAGTGCCACCACTATGCCCAACTGACGATGCAACGTGAAAACCCTCTATAGGTAAATAAATAGTATAAGTAAAGTAAAAATAATGTTAAAATGATCAGTTTGCAATATCAAGCAGCATAACAGACTTTGTACATCTTAAATAACTGGAATGCACAAGGCTTCCTTTGTCAGACAAGTTAAAAGTGGCCGTTCCCGCTCTTACGATAGGATCTTTTACGTATCTTAAACAAATGGCGCTCTGACTGACTAGTTTACTCATGTTCAAGTAGCTGTCATAATCAACGATTCAAATGTATTAATAAAAATTAAACTGTTTTAAAAAGAAATAGGCTACTATAAATTATTCTGAAATACCATATAAGATATTTGAAGATTTGAAATCTACTGCTCGTTGGGTAACTTCAACAAATGTCAATCATAAAGATGTCAAATGATAGCGTTAAAATCCTTTAAAAACAAAACACTTTATAAACCATGCACCTGCACAGCAATGCAGAGTGAAATGGTTATTAAACTTCCAGTAGGGGTCAGTATTACATCTAGTCAGTTGCGATGAGGCTCATATTCCCAAAACACACAATCCAGACATGTGGCCATTTCCGCTCTCAAAACGCATCTTTCAGTATCCGTATCTAACGACACGCTTACATTAGCAATACAATCAACATTCACATCACACCATCACCACATTTCTATGCATCAAACTGGCTGTATAGGGATTAAGATTCTCATACGTATTAGCATTGATGAGATTGAAATGAATGGACGTGGAGGGCCTGGTGTTTCAGAGCTGAAGGCACGGGTTGTCGTTTAGCGCCTGCCACACTTTTTTTTCTTTGTTGCAGACTGGCTCTCAGGACAAAGTGAGAAGCACATAGCCTGTCAATGTCAAAATATCTCTCTGTGGGGAAAATGGTAATGAAACAGTCGTGATGAAACCCGTAACAGGAGCTCGCAGCTTGCCTACCTGGCCTCTGATAGCTATCTAAGAATTCTATCAAAAATACAATGAATTGAAAACTCACGCCAGTACAAGGTAACAGAAATCTGTTAGTGTGTTAGTGCTGATGTCTAGAACACAATAAACGCAGCTGACTAAATCGATACAAAAAAAAAAAAATCAGTGCTTTTGAAGTGTTAAAAAACATCTTTTTTAGTATGTGGATATAATGTGGCGATAAAATACATACCCATGAAAAATTCACCCAGTAATGCAAGAAATGACTCGGACACAGAACAAAATAAATCACAAAACAGTGATTCTCCATTAGTTTATATAGCAGTTGCAACCTGGCATTAAAAAGGTTCACAATTCTCTCAAACACTTTGTCTAGCAACAGAAAAAAAAGTTTTACTTACATCTTCAATACAGGTTGTCTGATATGTCTACTTTTTCACAGATATTTTGCTTGTTCTCAGACGTTCACTATCGATGGTGCTGAAGATATGTGAGTTTGGGGATCATCCTGAATCCTTGCATCTGACAATTACCTCTAAGTGTAAAATGACATGAAGGGAAGACCAGGGCTTGCTTCGTACCTTCCTGAAATCTGACAGACTTGATGTTTAAGGTTTAGAAATCGCAAAATTATAGGGTAGTGTCATTCTTTGTTCTCTGTTCAGTCAATAGAGGAATGTTCACCCATCTTCTCCTGCAATAAGATGACCTGAGATAAGGTATAGGCAATTACCTAAGAGAGAGAAAAAAAATGAAAATCAAGAGGTGCGTCTATACGCACAGCTCTCCTTCTAGAGCATAGGTTGTGTAGGGAACAAAGCTATTCATTTTAGTAGCATCCATTTTACTAAGGACATGAAACACATTTAAAAAACGCATTAGTAAAAGATAGCAATATAGGCCAAAAGGTGTAGTTTTAGCACCTTTTCAAGTCAACATTAGAAGCGTCATTACCTCAACCCTCATTGAGCCCTGGTCTCGCCTGTTTTTACACAGCAACAACATGACAATAGGAGGTCAACATCTGGATTAGAAATTAAGGTGAACAAAACCCTATGCTTTTTTTTACTAGCATTTTTTCCTTGCAATGTTTCTGCGTTAGGTGACATCCACATCTGCACATAAAAAGTATATATATATTTTGTATTTATATAATATATATCCATACTCTATTGACAGATTTGTCTACGATGAGCTTAAGAACCACTGATTTTCTGGAAGAAAAAAGCAGATTTTGCAAATGTCTATTTTACAACACAGCGTCAACTAATTGTACATCTTTGGAGGGGAAGTAACTGTCAAAGACCGTGTCCCTCCTTTATCGTTACAGTGTGAATGCTGCCGAAACACATTGTTTTTAAAAAAAGCATTTACAAACGGGCGGCAATAGAACCAGTGACTTGTCGTTAAACGTAACTTCAACAGCAGCTCTACAGCACCCCTCGGGTCAGGGATTACCACATTTGGCACATAACTAAGCACAGATCACTCAATGGCTTGTGGAATGACCAGTCTTCATGTCAGTACAGCTGGGCAAAAGAAAAAAAAATGACAGATAGGCCTGAAAATGTTCTTATTATTGGTGGTAAACTCTGTCCAGGCAGTGATGCTCTGTCGTCAGTTAAAAGTAGTTTCCTCGCATAGAAAAACGGGGGGAAAAAACACATTAGAGCAAACGACACTTTTGAATTATATGCTTTCTGCTGCATTTCTTACCCAGGATGCTGGAGTTCAGTAAGTGTATTTTCCTCTCTCGTTTAAAATACCGGAAAATAAAACGATGTATTGAGCCACATGGGAGGACACAGTAGTCTTTGCGTAATATACACAATGCACCTTGTATCTACATCTGTAATATACAACAAGTACTTTACACCAGACTTAAGAAGTTAAAAAGAGGTACAAAAACAAGCAAATAATAAAAAGAAACCAAAAAAAGATATAAAGGCAAAGAGTGTAACGGAGCACACCATAAAAAGCATGGTTGAACATAAAGAAATGTCAAAAAATGTGTAAAAACTACTTCTTTAGCTTGTGTTGAATCTCGTTTTCTTGTGCTTCACGTAACTGTCCCATCTCTGCGCCAAATATCTCCCGCTTTCACGTTAACATGTCGATTCTCTCCACTGCTTTGCTAAAAATGCCAAAGTTCAAGTGGTCCTTTTCTGTAAAACGCACAAGCTTCTTTCCTAAATCCTCTTTCTCCAAGCACTTTCCTAACCTCGCTCATCGGCCGAGTGGCAGCCCACTGTGGTGCGAGCAGTGAACCGAACTGAAGGTTTACGTGTGTGAGATGTCTACTAGTGTTCATGCACATGCTGGGCTGGTCTCTGTGTAATGGTGTCCGTAGGCCAGCCTCCAGCCTGCCTCTGTGCCTCTACACCCAGGAGTCCGGCGAGGCAGGGTAGTGGCTCGTCTCGTAGTTGAGTTCACTGTACGGACGGGATGCCGAATAAAAGTCCACGTAGTTCCCCGTGGACTTGAGTCCCAGGTGCATGGTGCCGTCGGCGGCAGGTGGGGGGCGTTTATGCGCTTGGTCCTCGTAATACGGCTCCTCGAAGTTGGCTCCTGGGGGAGTCTGGAAGGGAGGGTAGGCCTCTGGAGGATTGCCTTGAGCGGAGACCTGACGAAAACAATGAGAGTGTAAGGGCTGCTGTGGGAAGTGACATAAATGTGTTATGCGGTAGTTCAGAAACTAAGAATCTCATTTACAATTCAAATCAAGAGCTTTCCGTGCAATGAAGTTAAAAGGCAATGAATGTATTTTATATAAAAGGTACTTCATCTAAACCATTGTTTCTCAACGCTTTTCGGCTTAGGCACCCCCACAGCGCCATCAAAAAGTACTTCATCCACACTAAACCACAAACGTGTTCATTTTAAATCATAATAGAATCATTTCAATCATAATTATCATTTGATATTATGATTATTATAATTCACTAATTTAATATACGCAGTGTCAAACTAACGCCGCCCAGTTTCGTTTTTGAAACACTTAACTTTGCTACGGTTACGCCTGGCGTTTACATACTCCACGATTTCGGCTCTTTCGAGTCTTTTGAAAATGCTGCAGACCCTGTATTACTTTGAAAACTTCAGGGTTGCGTTTCAGGCTATGTTTACACTAGTGCATTTTCATTTTAAAATGAACGAATGAATCATTTTTGCTACAGTTTCACCTGTCATTTACACTATACTAGCATTTTCATCCTCGAAAACAGAGACTTTCGAAAGTGCTGCAGACCCAGTTTTTAGTTTAAAATCTCCAGAGTTGCGTTTAAGGCTACACTAGTGCATTTTTGTTTTAAAATGCGTAACTTTTGCTATGGTTACACCTGTCTTTTCACCCTCGAAAACAGAGGCTTTTGCTGCTTTAGTTTGAGAACTCCAGGATTGTGTTTCAGGCTACATTTACACTAGTGCATTTTTTGTTTTAAAATGCATAACTTTTGTTATGGTTAGCATTTTCGACCCTTGAAAACGGACGCTTTAAAAAAAACGATGTAGACTTTGGGTTTCAGTGAAAATGGACCAAAGCAGAGACTTTTAAAGGGGTCATATGATGCAGTTTCTTGTTTTTCTTTGTTTTTGGAGTGTTTTAAAAAATTTTTTTTTTGCATACATAGGATCTATAAAGTTGCAAAGCTTAAAGTCTCAAAACCAAGAGACCAAGAGATATTTATTATAAAAGTTAAGACTCAGCCACAACTCCCTAAAATGGCTTGTTTAAACACGGCCCCATTTGTCCACGTCACGGGGTGAGTAGATTAGCATAACATCGCCCATATGTATATGCAAAGAAAGATATCGTAACTTTTAGCGGCAGTAGTAGCGTTGCAACCGTCATGCAACCGCCATGCAGACGCAACGCAACGCATAAAAAGACAGTATGAGTCATTATAATTAGTAGTTACTGTATGTCCCCACTGGATGCAACAAATGCCTGGTTTATAATGGGTTTTATAGTTTCTGTCTTGTCTGAAACCCTTTTAAAACAAAAACGCACCAGTGTAAACTGGGCTTCAGTTTAAATGGAATAATAAAAAAAACCTTTTGAAAACGATGGCCTGGCTGCCCACATTCGCTCTGCATATCCGTGACGACCATGTAAACAATAACATCATGCTTATTATGAATTATGAATTATGTGACATGCATTTTCGGCTGGGTACAGAGATCATTAGGGCCTTAGTGTAGACAGCATCTATTGCTACCGCTGCTTTTAATATAACATCTAAGAGGTGTTAAAAACAATAAATAGCAAATATATTCTTCAACACGTTTCATCGACAATTGTTGTTGTTTTTTCCATAAAAAGAAACTGAGATTAATTTTTACAATTGTTTAACCCTTGATAGCCTTGTATTTTAAAGTTAAAATATCTGAAAAAAGCAAAACAAAATATTTCCAAATACCCCAGTAACCTGCTTAACAAATGTGCAAATTTCATGTAAAACAACTGGCAAACAAAATACAATAAGATATAAGTTAAATAAATAAATAAAAAATCCTTTTCAAATTTCAATATGAGCTACACCTTACAACTTTGTGAGCTGTAGTGAACTCACCTGGTTATGCTTGATGTCATCGCCAGGAGACATGTAAGCACCTCTGAACAGTGTAGATGTTCCACTGGAGATTTGAGCTGCAGAGAGAGAGAATTATCAAGACTCTCAGAGGACTGGTAGGTGCTTTACATTTTTTATATATGTACAGAAAATGTTGACATGAAACAGGTGTGCAGGTATATGAATTACTGAGGTAACAAACTTCACACCAAGATGCAAAGGTGAGATATCAAACACATTTCTGTAGAATAAACCTGTTACAATGTTACTTTTACCAATTACAACTCTCACATGGAATTCACTGCCTTTGTTTACAATATATACGTTGGTTTGTCTGGAAATCATTGTCGACTCCGTCAGTCATTTGCCAACGGTGATACTTTCTGCTGTAGAACTCCGAACGGCAGCCTTACCTGCCATGGCGTCTTTTCTGGAGGTGTGCTCGCCCTTGTTTCCATGGTAACCAGAATTGGTTCCAGTTGACTCATAGTCTGTCTTTCTCTCCTTCAAGCTCATCATTTCTCGAGGGGAGGTGGGGGCACTTGCTAAAAAACACAGCAAGTCAACCAATAATGAGTGTGTGTGTGTGTGTGTGTGTGTGTGGGGGGGGGGGTAGCCTGTTTGTTTAGGCAAAAGTATCTTGACACATTTGAAAGCACAATAAGATCTCATTCCATCAAGGGATCTTTTATTTTACATAAAAAACTCATTTACTGTAATGAAGCAATTCTCTTGTTGCCTTTTGAGGCAAACAAGTGTCAGTGCTCTGCTCCTAATTGCCAAATGGAATTGGTCAGGTAATTGATTGGTCTTGTCTGGGCTTCTTACCCGTTCCTTCAGCAATAATTTATTTCACCTTTCTTGTCAGCTTTGTGTTTGGAAAAGCCTTAGTTAGTTTAAATAAAGCCGTCTATACACTTTCTGTCAGGAAGTGAGATCCAAGTTTTTATAGAAGGTATAAAAGAAACACTTAAAAAAAAAAACTTTATAAAGGTAATTAACTTACTTAATTTATTAACTATTAGCAAGCACTAGCCAAGTATTTAAATGTTAAGCAGCAAGCTCATTGGCTGCTGATTTGGAAAGAAACCAATCAGCTGCGCCATTTGAATAATGATGTAATTACTGCGCATCTAAAGTTTCATGACAGAACTTTGTATTAATTTTAGTAAAATTGCAAGAATTTTCACCCAGTAAATACTGAACTGGCTTATTATTATTTCACTCCTTGCTCCGATTATCATGTTTATATTGATTTCTGATGAAAAAAGTTGAATTTCCATATAGTTTTATAGTTGAACAAGGGCAAGTGTAAAACAATAACATTTATGACATAGAAGGCTACTAAGAAAGTATCAAATTATAATAATAATAAAAAATTATACATAGTTTTAATGTGACCTTCATATAACAAAAAGCAAAATGAAATGTGTTGATGAAACTCCTGGGACAGACTTAGTGAAGTGCCCACAGTTGAAGAAACACACAACAATGTCCTCAGTAATTCGCGAAAAGATTATTTTACAACAAAGCATTTTCATTAGACCAGAAAATATGGAAGCCCATTTCAGCCACTGAATAAGAAATAAACAAAGTTTGTGACTTTTTATCTGAATTGTGACACATTAACATGCAATTGCGAATTATAAAGTCAGAATTGTGTGATAAAAACTTGCAATTGCGAGTTGTAAAGTCAGAATTGCGTGGTATAAACTCACAATTCTGACTTTTTTCTCAGAATTGCATGAAATAAAGTCAGTATTAAAAGATGAAAACTCACAATTTTTTTCTTGCAAATGTGAGTTTGTATTTTGCAATTCTGACATTTTTTACACAATTCTTTTACAAAATAACCCTGCAATTCTAAAAACTTATCAATTGTGAAGTTAATTCACAATTTTGACTTCATAACTCACAGTTGCAAGTTTACATCATGCAATTCTGAGGAAAAAGTGGGCTTCCGTAAAAAAGAGATTTATGTGATTATTTAAATATTTTTATGTTAATGAATCAGCTTTTGAGGACAGATTCTGTGTTTTTACTCTTCTCAGCATGCCTTTGTTGTCCGGTATACTGTCTACCCTAGATTGCCATCTTACTTGCAAATGTACTGATTTTCATTTCCCTGAGAAATTACAACTTCCTCAATTTAAAAGGTGTGAGATTCTCATTTGGGATAGTTTTACCCAACCCTCTGAAGCAGCAGGTAGAATAAATCTAACTCCACCTTGTTTGTCCCATGATAAGCAAGGACATTGTAAGCATTTATTATTCAAGCTGCCCCTAGTCTACATTTGAATAAACATAATGAGAATTCTGAATAAAGAGTTACTGCAGACTGAAGATGATACAGCACTATTAATGCAAACCTAAAATGATCTACTAAAACAAACTTTGATATCTGAAACAGAGAAACTAGAGAACAAACAGTGCCTGCTAAACAAAGCATGTTAATTAAGCAGAACAGACTCTTCTGTAGTGCTGTGTAATTAGGATACGCAAGGCGCCCTGACTAACAGTACAGTACTGTATTCTCTGTCCTCCCATCAGTTGGAAATGGACAAATATCAGGATGTACCCTCATCTTGACAGATGTGTTCCCTCTATGATCACATAACAGCACAAGCAACACTTTTCTCATTAATGTACTATTTTAGAATTAGTCATTATGAATGACACGTTGACAAATTCTCCAACAACCGTTTGGCTGATTAATGAGGTCAACTTGCTTTAGATGCTTTAATTGGTGCACTTTCATGTCTTTTTTGAGCACCTTGAGTATTGTTGTCTGTTCCATCCTGATGCACATCTGAAACCATCCTATTATACAGACTAATTAGTTGACTAGGTGTTCATGCAACCCACTGACTACTTGATTTTGAAAATAAGTAGTTTTGATCATTTCAAGTACTTTTTTAATCCTCTAATCCAGGGGTTTTCAAACCTGTCCTGGAGCCTCCCCTGCCCTGCACATTTTGTATGTCTCCCTTACTAGGCACACCCAATTCAGGTCTTGCAGTCTCTACTAATGAGCTGATGATTTGAATCAGGTGTATTAGATGAGAGAGACAAGCAAAATGTGCACGGCAGGGGAGGCTCCAGGACAGGTTTGAAAACCCCTGCTCTAATCTATTCCTGAGGAGATAAAGATGTTGATGATAGAGTGCAAAGCAAATGTCAATGATATCACTTGTCAAAATGGAAAAATAGTGGAGCGTCTCTCACCTGATCGATTATTGGGCGAGGTCCGCACAGGAGAGATAGATGGAGTGCGAGAGGAGGAATAAGGTCGTTGTCTGTCTCTTTCAATTGTAGATGAAGAGCCAACAAAGTGATACTGAGAATAGCCATCCTGTCATAAAAATAAGAGGAGCATGATTATCTGTTCATCCTGAAACTTCACTCATTAAAACCTTCTGGCTTTATGACAAACACGGAAAGATAAAAACTGATTTCCATGCATTTGAAATCGAATTCCTTTAAGAGACTTGGATTAGATAAACCAAAGGGTCAGAATGGCCGGTTAGCACCTGCTGGTAGATGCTGTATCACTTGGCAGGAAAAGGCATCTAACTCCACTGATGCCCATTTAAAAGTATATAGGTGCAAATGTAATAGATGTGAGAACAGAGAGGTCTTCTGAATTTATTACCTTTTTATAGAGGCTTCGCAAATCTCTGTACTGCCACATGCTGTTCAGGACTTGAGATGCTGCTTTCACCACCTTCGGTGTGTGTCTGTAGGGAAATGTAGAAAAGAAAATGGATACACCACATAGCCCTATCTGCAATAATACAAGCAATATAACTAGTGAATGTTTAGTTTACAATCCATTTCTGGGGTTGCTAATATAATGGATTGCTTCATAATCTTTTGCAAAGAGAGCAAACTAAATCAAACTTTATAGAAAGCACTTTCTCAGCTGTATAAACAAACAGTGTTTGTAGACATGTACTGTAAATATCTCTGTAAAATTGAATTTTAGTTCAGCTTTGTGCATAGAATTCTCTAATGGGGATATATTCTAACATACAAAATAAACTCTAATGGGGTTGGGTTTTCTAAATTTGAATTTATTTATACTACTCTACCATTCAAAAATTCAAAAAAGTTTCTGAAAGAAGTCTTTTATGCTCACCATGCATTTATTTGATGATAAAAAAAAAACAGTGAACTGTGATATTGTGAAATATTACTATAATTTTAAATAACTGTTTTCAATTTTATATTTTTTTAATTGATTCCTGTAATAGCAAATCTGAATTTTAAGCAGCCATTACAACCAGTCTTCAGTGTCACATGTTCCTTCAGAAATCATTCTAAGATTTTTGTGGAAAGAAATTCCCCCGTTTCCACCACTGAATAAAAAATATCTTTTTTCTCAGAACTGCGAGATATAAACTTGAAGTTGCAAGTTAAAAGTCAGAATTGTGAGATATAATCTCACCCTTCTAACTTTTTTCTCAGAATTGTGTGAAAACTTCTATAACTTCTGCAATTCTAAATTTTTTCTTGCAAATGCAAGTTTATATCTCATAATTCTGACTTAACTTGCAATTGTGTTATAAATTCACAATTCTGGAAAAAAAAAAGGATAGGGGGATATACTTACAATTCTGAGAAAAAGTAAATTGCGAGCTATAAACTTACAATTCTGAGAAAAAAGTCAATTTTGAGTTTCTCTCGCAATTCTGACTTTATAACTCGCAATTGCAAGTTTATATCATGCAAATTCTGAGTTCATTTCTCAGAATTGCATGCTTATCTCACAAATTTGAAAAAAAAAAAAAAGTCAGAATTGCGAGTTTGTAACATGAAGTTCGGGGAAAAATGTCAGATATGGGAGTTTATATCGCAATTCTTACCTCATTTCTCGCAATTGTGAGTTTATATCATGCATTTCTGAGAAAAAAAGTCAGATTTGGGAGTGTATAGCTCGCAATTCTGGCTTTATAACAATCGCGAATTTGTATCACACTGACTTCATTTACATTTCTGAGAAAAAAAGTCAGAATTGCGAGTTTGTATCATGCAGTTTTATGAAAAAATTTCAGATTTGTGAGTTTATACCACAATTCTGACTTTATAACACAATTGTGAATACTTCATTTCTCACTACATTTCTCACAATTGTGAGTTTATATCACAATTCTAAGCAAAAAAGTCAGAATGCAGATATTAACTCACAATTGCGAGAAAAGGTGTCTGAATTGTGAGATAAAAAGCAATAACCATTTTTTATTTTGTGGCAGAAACTGGTTTCCATAGAATTCTTTAATGAACAGAAATATAATATAAAACAGAATTCTTATTTCTTTAACAAACCTTTAAACAGTAGTGTGTTAACCATTAAATAAATGCTTGCTTTCTGAAAACGGTCTTGCATAACCGCTAAAGCGGAATTGCATTTTTCATAATAAAGAATAGGAGATGTAACAAATGGAGTCTGGCATGTCCTCTTCCTTTATAAACAAATTTGCTTTCCATTTAAATATGCCTAATTATACAGCAAATGTAGAATTAGGCATTTGGGTTTGTCTACACACTCTAACTGGTTGTGATCATACTACAGAAAACTAAGACACTAACTTGTCTCCTTTGCTGCGGGCGATGCCAATGAGTTTCTCAATGCCGCCGGCGTCACGAAGAGCCTTGGTGTTCTCCATGTTCTTGGTGATGACTTCATGCAGAGCGCAGCAGATCGCCGTGATGGTGTCATCGGACATGCTCTTGCTGACGCCGCCGGTGCCGGTACTGTTGTTATTGTTGCCTCCCGGTAGACGATGGACCAAATCCCTCATGGCATACTTGCCTTCGGGTTGCGTGAATGAAAAGAACGGAACAGAAAAGTCAGAGAGGAGGTGCGACAACCAGAGGCCTTTTTTAGAGATGCAGATTTTGGATTCAGATGCTACCGCCGGCACGCGGAGCTCTTTAAATGGGCTGAACCTCAAGGCTGCAACAACCGCAGAACTAAAAATGCCAAAGCGTCCGATACACCCACATCACTACCCAGCAGCTCTATTACACTTAACGTGACCGCGAAAGACCCGTTCCCACCAGGGAGCTAATTCTCCCTGCGCTACAAAACTGCTTTCAACTGGTATGCATTGAAGTTACATGAAAGAAAGGTTCCCATGAGCACTTGCAGCTTTGCCCACTTCATCACTGATTTCCTTAAATAATAAAGGACATTTGAACAGCTCTATCTGAAATGAGCCTGCAGGATCAGTATTCCAAGGGCATTGCCGTCTCGACATTCGTACAGTTTTTTATGCCGTTCCATTTGCCCTATATTCCAAAAGAAATTCACACGCCTTCGAACTCACGCAGGGCCAAGACCAGACTGAAAGAGTGCGAGCGGTTGCCATGGAGACAAGGGGGCCCATCAGAATACACAAACTATTAAAAAGATCAATAGTCTGTTAGTGTCGTGAGCAGCCTTTCAAACAATGCCACCTCGCCTCACCGCAATACCTGACTAGAAATGCTACACAGATGCCCTCGCTGATACACACTTAACAAATACACACGCTCGCACACAAAAGGAAATAGATCTTGAAAGTAATTTTAGGGTACACGTACCTCTGCGGCATTCGACTCTGCTGGAGTCAAAGAGAAAATGTTAGCTCGAGGCAAACAGACTTCCATGTCCCAAACTTACCTATGAGCTCCTTGTTCCTGACATCAAGGGCCATGTTTCGGAGAGCTGTGGCCACAGCGCATACAACCCGGTCATTGTCTATTCTCAGCAACTCCACCAGAATGGGCAGACCTTTTTCTTTACGAACTGCAGCACGGATGTACACCGACCACTATAGACACAGGAAATGGACAAAAGGGTCCCGCAAAATGATTATCAATACATCAACTGAACAGAAGTGAAGGTGTTAGAATGAGACTTTGGTGTCAACACTGTTGTTTGTTTCTCTTTTCTGTGAAGAATGAGCAGAAAATGAGGACAACAGAAGATTTTGAAGTGCAAAATTGCAAATTTTGACAGAATATCTGAGTCACTTTGAAGGCGTTGCATGAGAATTCAGTTCTTTTCTACATTTTATCCATTTGAAGATGTAAGTCTGAACCCATCAGCTATTTTACACTGATTGTGTGCTCTCGAAAAATACTTTGTTCTCAATAGAAAGTTCACAGTGTTCTCCAAGTTTGTGTTTGACATCTGTTTGCTGTTTGTAGAACTCCATGACCTTCACAGACAGAACTGAAGTATGAATGTGTGTGGTGATGGGTGCCAGAGCCAGTTTGTTTGGTTCGTGGCTCTTTGGGTGCAGGTTTACTCACAGGTTTTAAGGTGGGGCCTACCTTCCAGCTACCCGCTGCCAGGTTCTGTAGAGCCCCAGCTGCTCCCTCCAGCGTGTCCGGGTTCGAGCACTCAGACAGTAGAGTGAGGTAAGGTTTTACTATGGACGGGTGCCACAGCATCTGCAGTCCTTTTGGAGGGTCACTAGAGTCTGGGAAAGGCCCAACACCATCCCACTGAAAGCAGAGATAGAGTGAGCGTTATTACACAGTGTGACTACTAAAGGGATAGTTTACCCAAAAATCTAAATTCTGTCATTAATTAAGCACCCTAATGTTGTAAACCCACAAGATCTTTGATGAAATCTGACAGCTTTCTGACCCTGCATAGACAGCAACGCAACTGACACATTCAAGGCCCAAAAAAGTAGTATGGACATTGTTAAAATAGTCCATGTGCCATCAGTGGTTCAACCGTAATGTTATGAAGATACAAGAATACTTTTTGTGTGCAGAGAAAAAAAAATTTTTATTAAACAATTTCTTAGTTTCTTTGTCAGTTTTCAACGCGCATTCATGAAAATGCTACGACACATATGTGAAATTGTTGAGTAAAGTCATTATTTTTGTTTTCTTTGCACACAAAAAGTATTTATTGTAGCTTCAAAAAATTAAGGTTGAAATACTGATGTCATATGGACTATTTTAACGATGTCCTAACTACCTCTCTGGGCCTTGAATGCTTTTCTTGAATGCTTTTCTTACTTAGATTTTTTATCTTGTTTCCAGCCAAAATATCTAAAAATTATACAAAAAAAATATAAGTAAGAAAAGCATTTTTTGCAGTGCAGTTGCATTGCTGTCTATGAAGGGTCAGAAAGCTTTTGGATTTCATCAAAAATATCTTAATTTGTTTTTTGAAGATGAACGAAGATCTTACAGGTTTGGAACGACATAAGGGTGAGTAATTAATGGCAGAATTTTCATTTTTGGGTAAAATAGCCTTTTAAGAAAGAATCATACACAGATACATTCCACAGTTACAAAAACAAAACAATAGACAAAGAAATTAGATGCACAAGCTTCATTAAATATAGATCATCAACCTTGATTTAGTTTATTTTCTATATGGATTTGCAACCTAGTTAGCAATTTTAGCGATGCTTTTCTAGCAAAAAATCACCAGAAAGTATAACACAGTTTCTAGAAGTTTACTCCAGTCCTCACTGTCACACAAACCTTCAGAAGTCATTCTGAGATGCTGATTTGGTGCTCAAAAACTTTTATTATCACTGCTAAAAAAAAACAGTTGCTCTGCCTAGTACAACTCTGATGAATAGTTCAAAAGAACAGCAGTTATTTGAAATGGAAATCTTTTATGGCATTATAAATGCCTTTACTGTCACATTTGATCAATTTAATGCATCTTTGCTGAATAAAACTATACATTTCTTTTGAGAGGAAAAAAAACCTACTCCAAACTTTTTAATGCAAGTCTATTTTTTTATAACAAAGCACAAATTATGACACTGTTGTATGGCTTAAATTGATAGATACAGTGGAGATGGGACAGGCTAAAAATCAATCACAATTTAAAGAGGATGGAGAGGGTTTCACAACAAAAAACATGGGATTTGTGCCAATACGTAATGGGACACAAACTTGTACCCTATTCATGGAAAGTGCCAGATGCTATTTTATTTTTGGCCTCTTTTATTAATAAGCACAGTACAGAGCCATCAGGAAATGATGGTGAGAAGAGGGGGAAATAGGACTGGGCAATGTCACAAGCCAGACTCGAACTAATATTGCCTGGTTGAGCACAACGGCTTAATGCGGACGATCATGATTATTCATATGCTATAGTATTTACATGGCACTCCAAGGTAATTTGAAGAATCCCATAGTATTCATTGAAAATAACAAGGTACTTTGCGTATTGAAATACAGTGCTTTGCGAAAGTATTCATACCCCTTAATTAAACTGCTTTAAATTACTTTTTTCCATATCAATCTACACTCTGTACACCACAATGACAAAGCAAAAACAGAATTGTCACAACTTCATAAATGAAACTGAAATAAGTACATTGCATAAGTATTCATAACCTTAACTCAGTACTTAGCTGAAGCACCTTTACAGCCTCAAGTATTTTGAGGTATGATGCAACAAGCTTTGCTCATCAGCATTTGCCAATTATCTGCCATTCTTCTCCTCACCTCTTCACCTCTCAGTGACATTTACAGAGTTGTCTATAAGCCACTCTTGGAGTGTGCTTAGGGTCATTGTCCTGTTAGAAGCTGAACCTTCTGCCCAATCTAAGTTTCTTAATGCTCTGGACTGGATTTTAATTAAGATAAGGTATGAATACTTATGCAATAGAATCATTTAAGTTTTTTTTTTTTTTTTTTTTTAAATTTGCAAAGAAAGTAAAAACCTGTTTTTTGCTTTGCCATTATGGTGTCTGGAGTGTAGACTGATGTGGAAAAGTAATTTAGCAGTTTAACTAAGGCAGAAACAAAATGTAAAAAAAAATGATGAATACTTTTGCAAGGCACTGTATATGAAGATTAATCTCAGTAGTTGTTTGGAATACAGAATAATTGAACAGACAGGGCAAATTCAACCGTCACACAGCCAGATGTGCATTTGCATCGTTGTTAAAGGAACAGATGACTCACAGACAATTTAGTTATTTAAAAGCCACAATGCAAAGTAATGCTACCTTTTACCTCGCTATTCATGCCATGCAAATGCTGAACAAACACTCCCGATGCCCTTATCTTCATCTGTTTTCAGAAACTAAATGAAATCAGCCTGGAAAATACGTAATTATCCACTGGAGGAGGACGAGTGTCGACGCAGGCGACCCGCACGCGAATGCTGCTAAGTGATGCTAATTGCCAGCAGCTGCAGGGATAAAAACCCCCGGCCCACCTGATCGTGGCTCTTCTTTTTCTTTTTCTTCTTGCCCCAGCAGCCGGAGCTCTCCGCATCCTTCCCGCTGGCATCGGTGCACAGAACCCCGTCCAGCTCCTCCGATCCCATCTGCTGCCCTTGAGACGTCTCTGCAGCCAACCTGTACGACAGGTTCCGCAGGATGCACACGCAGTTCTCGATGGTCTAGAAGGGAATGCGTTTTCAGATTATGAAAAATGCAAGAAAACACCTGCAAATAGGAGACTCATCTGTTAGAATTTACCGTAACACACCTCTAGAATTTCAACTTTATTTGACACAGTAAATATCAAAATGTCTTTTTGTATTTGCGAGACAATCTGTCCTCTTTGAGAAGGCTGTGCATTATTGTGCTCTGAACTCTTAATAGTCTCTTGTTAGATTAGTCCTCTGGACGGACTCCAGTGGAGAGCTGGAGAACTAATCCTATTGTGATGAGCAGTGAGGCAGGAAAAACAAAGAGGACGACTTTGATCTTGTAAATGCTTTCAGAGGGATTAAAGTGTGACGCTCTTTTTTCCCCTCATTCAAACTTGTTCTCACAAAGTATTATGCCAGAAACAGAGACCCCTCGAAATTCAAACAAAACCTGACTCAATATAGAGAGGTGTGTCAATGCATGACTTTATCTGTGTAATTACCATAAAGCTCTCATAAAAGCGACCGCGGTTATGAAGAGCAGTTTTTTTTTACAACATTGTTGGTGGTAAAAGCAATTAGAGGAGACAAAACAAAACCTAAACTGCCTGTCTAATACAATGGCTATTGTCCCTAATGGAAAAATAAAATAAACTACGAGTTTGGACCAGCTTTGAAGCATCAAAGATGATTTTATCGAGATTTAGGGATTTCTTTTTTCTGTTGTGCACAAATGAAGATGATTTGGAGAATGCTGGTAACCTAACAGTTGACAGGAGCCATTGTCTTTCATTGTATGGAATGAAATATACAGTTGAGTTCAAACGTTTACATACACCTTGCAGAATATTCAAAATGTTGTCCTGAACACTGTTCTTCAGAAAAAACCTTCAGGTCCAAAACAATTTTTTTGTTTTTTCAGCATTTTTGTGTATTACAACTATTACAGAAGGTTTGAATGCTTCAAAAGGAAAC
>NC_133370.1:22659353-22769654 GCF_049309525.1 Garra rufa | reverse complement strand
GGATCATTCAGGTAACAACACAGTATTAATAATCAAGCGTATGTAAACTTTTGAACGGGGTAATTTTTATAAATTGAACTATTATTTTCTTTTGTGGACTATATGTAAATGTCTTTTATGTGAAATATCTTATTCAGGTCAGTACTAAGTAAAAAAGAACATGCATTTTGTATGATCCTCTTATTTTGGTAAAATTATTAACATTTTGCTGATTCTGCAAGGTGTATGTAAACTTTTGACTTCAACTGGGTAATCAGATTCCAAAAAAAAAAAAAAAAATGTAATTAGATTAAATTTAAAATACTAAATTTAATAAATTTAAAAAATTATTTCAGGTTTAAGAAGTATTGAACATTGCTTTAACTACTGATTACCACATTAATTTTTATTTGAATTATCACTCAATATGTTATTTAACCATGTATTTCTATAGCTTTGGAAAGCTTTTGTCTGTCAAACACATTAAACATTAATATTTTTGTCTTATACGCGTCATTTTTTTAAAATCTAAAATTAACCAAAAGTAGTCTGATTACATCATCTAAAATGTGTAATGTAATGGATTACGTTACTAACTACAATTTTTGTCATGTAATTTGGAATCAGTAACGGATTACAACTTCTAAGTAATCTACCCATCTCTGTAAATAAGACACACATAAAATTCTTTGAATTTTTATGTCATTACATTCCAATTAAAAAAACAACTCTTGTCACCTATTAGTAATTGTTTTGTCATTTTTTTCAGTCACCAGGCTATTTTAATGTGATTATTGTTTATTATTATTTTTTTCCTAACAGGTTATCAAGCAGTGCTGAATGAAGTATTTAGGGTTATTGGTGAGTGTCTTGACCATCAGTCCTTCACCACTCAGCGTTATTGAACGTACAGTAACATGATGCTCCATTAGGAATGTGCTCTCAAGCACTCAAATCGGATCAGTCAGATTGCATTTTCATGCATTTCTTACTTTGTTCTTGTAGCCAATTCTTCAACCGAGCTCAAGGTTATGAGCACAGAACACGGAATCATTCTCTACTCCTTTGTTGTGCACTATATTGAAGATCTCCGTGTTGGCTGGCTTCACAAGTAAGTTTCCTGCCACCCTTCTCCATCTACCAGTGTGTGTGGGCTGTTTTAATGTGACTTCAGTGTCACATTAGCCACATAAAAGATTATACTGGAACAGTTTCAAACTAAATTTCTTCCCAAAACTAATCCAATCCAAAGTTTTTTCAATTTGTTTGCTCACTGTACCGTAGCACCTCATGGCCAATGACCTTGTGTGTTGTCTCTATGTTTCTAACTGATTCCAGAGAATCAAAGATCTCCCACTCAGACAGAGTGCAGTGTGGAGTCACCGGAGAACAGCTGTGGCTCAAAATTAACGAGCCCACCGAGAAGGATAAGGGCAAATATGCCATTGATATCTTCGATGGCCAAGGCAGCGTCAAGAGAGTTCTTGACCTGTCAGGACAAGGTAAGAGCTCAGGTGTTCCAACACAAGCGACCTCGCAGTACTTCTGCATTCATTAGAGATATTGTGAACTTGTTTTGTTGAAGTTTACTGCAATTTATTGTTAATTGTTATTAATATACAGTTGAAGTCAAAAGTTTACATACACCTTGCGGAATCTGAAAAAGTTATTTTACCAAAATAAGAGGGATCATACAAATGCATGTTTTTTTATTTAGTACGGACCTGAATATGATATTTCACATAAAAGACATTTACATATAGTCCACAAGAGAAAGTAGTTACTGAATTTATAAAAATTACTCTGTTTAAAAGTTTACATACACTTGATTCTTAAAGGAACAATCCACTTTTTTTGGAAATAGGCTCATTCTCCAACTCCCCCCGAGTTAATAAGTTGGGTTTTACTGTTTTGAAATCCATTCAGCCGTTCTCCTGTTCTGGCGATATCACTTTTAGCATAGTTTAGCATAGATCATTGAATCCTATTAGACCAATAGCATCGCGTTCAAAAATGACCAACGAGTTTCGATATTTGTCCTATTTAAAACTTGACTCTTCTGTAGTTATATCGTGTACTAAGACCGGTGGAAATGCAAAGCTGTGAGTTTATAGGCTGATGAGATTAGGAACTACACTTCCATTCCGGCGTAATAGTCAAGGAAGTTTGCTGCCGTAATAAGGCTGAAGCAGGCGGAGTATTATCAGAAATGAGTTCCCAGCTAGTTTAGCATATGCACATGTGCTGCGTGATATTACTGCTCCTGTTTCGGCCATATTACGGCAGCAAACTTCCTTGACTATTACGCCGGAATGGAAGTGTAGTTCCTAATCTTATCAGCCTAGAAAATTGAAGCTTTGCATTTCCACCGGTCTTAGTACACGATATAACTACAGAAGAGTCAAGTTTTAAATAGGACAAATATCGAAACTCGTTGGTCATTTTTGAACGTGATGCTATTGGTCTAATAGGATTCAATGATCTATGCTAAGCTATGCTAAAAGTGATATCACCAGAACAGGAGAACGGCTGAATGGATTTCAAAACGGTAAAACTCAACTTATTAACTCAGGGGGAGTTGGAGAATGAGCCTATTTCCAAAAAAAGTGGAGTGTTCCTTTAATACTGTGTTGTTACCTGAATGATCCACAGCTGTTTTTTTTGTTTAGTGATAGTTGTTCATGAGTCCCTTGTTTGTCCTGAACAGTTAAACTGCCCGCTGTTCTTCAGAAACATCCTTCAGGTCCCACAAATTATTTGGTTTTTCAGCATTTCTGTGTATTTGAACCCTTCCAACAATGCTTCAGGTGGGAACACGATGCATTAAGAACCGGGGGGTGAAAACTTTTTGAATTTGAAGATCACAGGGTAAATTTAACTTATTTTGTCTTCTGGAAAAGTATCTTCTGTAGCTTCAGAAGGGAAGTACTAAATACAAATTGATATTTAGGCAAAATAAGAAAAATGTACACATCTTCATTCTGTTCAAAAGTTTACACCCCTGGCTTTGTCTTTTTCTTCTGGAGCATCAGAAAACGTTTGAACCTTCTGTAATAGTTGCATATGAGTCCCTCAGTTGTCCTCAGTGTGAAAAGGTGGATCTCAAAATCATACAGTCATTGTTGGAAAGAGTTCAAACACAAAAATACTAAAAAAAAACCACAGAATTTATGGGACCTGAAGGATTTTACTGAAGAACAGCAGGCAGTTTAACTGTTCAGGACAAACAAGGGACCATGAACAACTATCACTAAAAAAACAGCTGTGGATCATTCAGGTACTTTTGAACGGGGTCATTTTTATAAATTTAACTATACTTTTCACTTGTGGACTATATGTGAATGTCTTTAATGTGAAATATTTTCTTCAGGTCAGTACTAAACAAATAACATGCATTTTGTTTGATCCTCTTCTTTTGGTAAAATAATGAACATTTTGCAGATTCTGCAAAACTGACTTCAACTGTACATACCTAGTATTACCTTTTTAATTATTTATCCCCTTATCATTCCATTATACAGCATGGGATGAAGCATTTGAAGAATTCAAGAGGCTGAAGTAAGATTAAACTTTCATATTCTATTAACATGACAAGGATTTGTTAATTTAAGCATAAGCTGTCAGAATAATACTAAAATAGACCACCCATGAGTGCGTCACAGTAGGCTTACAGTCAAGCACTTCCTGATATTGAAAAGTGTGAGAAGCATGCATCACCTTTGGAGTCACTATTTAAAGACCTAAATAACAGCGTGTTTATCTATCTTTCCTTCCTCAGGGCGGCGGCCATAGCAGAGAGAAGTAAGTGATTGTCTTGATGTTGTTATTGTGCTCTGACAGTGTCTACAGATTCACAATGTCACGCCATAAAGCAATCCAATCTGAATGTTTTAGCTGCATAATGATTATTCTGAGTTCAGTAGACAAAATTAATATGCTTGAACAAACATTTCAAACAGCTTTTGTAGGAAGCAATTTATTTCTTGAGAGAGAACAGATATTGATTTGGTTCATCGCATATTAAAGCTTCTTGAAGCTGCAGCTTATTAACTGGTTTGTGTATGTGTAGACCGTGCCCGTGTGCTGGGTGGCCTGCCTGATGTAGTCACCATTCAAGAGGGCAAGGTAATACTATCAGTCATATGTGTGCATCATATTTCTTATCAATAAAGAGTGTATTGATAATGTACTCTGATGTTTTTTTCCCTCTTCACCCTTTTTAGTCCCTCAACCTTACTGGCAACGTATGGGGTGATCCTGTTCCCGAGGTCAGCTGGATTAAGAATGAAAAACCGCTGTTGCCTGACAGTCACTACACGCTGAAGTTTGAGCACGGCAAGTTTGCCAGCATCACCATCGCTGCTGTTTCAACCGTCGACTCGGGCAAATACGCCCTGCTGGTGAAGAACAAGTATGGCACAGAGGCGGCAGAGTTCACCGTCAGTGTCTACATCCCAGAGGATGGAGCAGAAAAGAAAGAGTAAAGACACGCACAGAGGGAGAGAGGAGGGGTTAAACAGATGACCAGTATACCTTCCAAAGCTTTTTAATTCAAAGCATGCCCACCCACAGTGCAATATTGTAAGGTTTTCCCTTAAACAATGAATTAGGAAAAAAATTAGCCAAATTGAAATAATTTTCCCGACTGATGTGAGAGAGATATGCTAGGCTGCTAGGCTTTTCACACTGTACTTTAAGGGATAGTTCACCTAAAAATTTCAGTTCTGTCAGTAATTACTCTTATGACCCTGCATATAGAGCAATGCAACTGACACATTCGAGGCCCAGAAAGGTAGCAACAACATTAAAATAGTCCATGTGACATCAGTGGTTCAACCGTAATGTTATGAAGCTATGAGAATACTTTTTGTGCACAAAGAAAAATAAAATGCATGTTCACAAGAGTATCACGACATATGCGTGTGGTGCTGCTAAGGCGGGAGTCGACTACCATCAACTGTTTGGTTACTGACAGTGATTTTAATTTTTGGATATATCCCTTTACTTAACATGTTTTTAATTCTGAGTTAAGTCTACTCTAGTGTGTAAAGCAATGTTTCACATTTGTAATTTTGAATTAGTTAAGTTTACAAAGCCATTTTAGCAATGGAAGATGCAGTTGAAGTCAAAAGTTTACATACACTTTGCAGAATCTGCAAAATGTTAATTATTTTACCAAAATAAGAGGGATAATACAAAATGCATGTTATTTTTTATTTAGTACTGAGCTGAATAAGGTATTTTACATAAAAGATGTTTGCATGGTCCACAAGTGAAAATAACAGTTGAATTTATAAAAATGACCCTGTTCAAAAGATTACATACACTTGATTCTTAATACTGAGGACAACTAAGGAACTCATGTGCAACTATTACAGAAGGTTCAAACGCTCACTAATGCTCCAGAAGGAAACATTTTGAACTTTTTGAATTTGAGGGTAAATTTAACTTATTTTGTCTTCTTGGAAACATGTACATCTGTAGCTTCTGAAGGGCAGTACTAAATACAAAAAATATGATATTTAGGCAAAATAAGAAAAATATACACATCTTCATTCTGTTCAAACCCAAAAGTTTACACCCCTGGCCCTTAATGCATAGTTTTTCCTTCTGGAGCATCAGTGAGCATTTGAACCTTCTGTAATAGTTGCATATGAGAATTTGTGGGACTTGAAGGATTTTTTTCTGAAGAACAGCAGGCAGTTTAACTGTTCAGGACAAATAAGGGACAACTATCACAAAAAAAAAAAAAAAAAAAAAAAAAACAACAGCGAAGGATCATTCAGGTAACAACACAGTATAAAGAATTAAGTGTATGTAAACTTTTGAACTGGGACATTTTTATATTTTTATTTTTATTCGGATAAGTACTAAATAAAAAATAACCTGCATTTTGTATGATCCCTCTTATTTTGGTAAAATAATTAACATTTGGTGTGTGTAAACTTTTGACTTCAACTGTATATGCATTTCATTGCTTTATCTAACTGCAGTGTACTTGCAGGTAATAAAGACACTTGGGTAATGTTTTGAATTAAAAAGCTTTGGGTGTTGCTTTTTTACTAAGCATGATCTGGAGCAAAAAATGCAAAAAAATAGCATGTATCTCAGCTGTTGTCTCATTTGAATTCAAACTGGTTGTGTAGTTTCCAGTGTCAATCTACTGCTTAATAGTAGACAACAGAATGTTAAAGGTTACTAAACCAATAATGTGATTTGGTAAATCCTTTATTGAAAAAAAATATATATTTCTGGATAATCTCATTTGTAGTTTTATGATTTATTGTTGTATGTCTGCCAGATCTTGCTTAATGCTTTTTGTGTCTTTATATGTAAACATATAAACGTAGTAAAGTTGACAATGTAATGTAATCTGTGTAGGTTCTTTAGATAACACAGGCACAACTTTTGTCAAGGCTTTGTTTTGTGCTCCTATCAGCTGACACAGATCTTAATCAGAAAAATAATAGGCCTAGTCAGTGCTATGCAATAAATCGATCCGTTGCAATGCAGAAAATGTGTATGCAATGTTTGAAAACCTGCCAAACCAGAAATTGTAAAAAACCTGCACTAGTCTGTGAACATAACAAGCTACGGCTATTAGTGCTTAAATATGAGCACATGTCAATCAGGGTTAGAAAACGAAACCGATTATTTACTGACAAGTAACTGAACAAAACAATCACAAACAAACGTGTAAAGGGAAGTGGTTGTGGCGGTTGTCTTACGAATTCTAAACTGCGCTCGGGGGAATTCTGCTTCGGCGGTCACGTGAGAGGCCTCTTTTTGAAGTGCCTCAGTCGCGTCACGTCACGGCCAACCACCGCCGCCGCTGTCTGACCGGTTCGCGGTGGACGTACCGTAGAAGTGACCCTCCGAAAAATTGCCCACTGTTATGATACACGAGACAACGGGGAGGTATCCGGCCGGCGCTGAGAGGTGTAAATATTCATTGCCGTCAGCGGTGCTCGTTCAGAAATGAATGAATAACACCGGCGCAGGAGAGCAGCGGACAAGCAGACGGCGACATAACGTCCAATTTCTCAACAACAACAGCAGCTGAAAGGTAAACATCACACGAGACCATTTCTGAGTTTTAGTCAAACCTAACATATAAACGTCTACAATACCTGTTTTAATAACACAAACATGTCGTAATTTCTCAGCATGGAGATGTAAATGTCAGTTTAGCTGGTTGGCTAGTCGAGCTAACGTTAACCAGAAAGCTGATGCTGTGACAGAAACATTCCCTGTAACCGAAAATCTTATTAAAACCAAACACGACGTCTTATTTAATCTTATATGTATTCATTTAGAGCTGGCTAATGCTACATTTTGACAGAAAATGTCACTTGTATGTTGAGTTACTGTTGTATGTGTTCACAACACTACAGTTTGACTAAACAGCAGCATTATGTTATTGAACTGGCCAACAGGAGTCTTACACACTGACCATAGTGTGTGAATAGATGCTGTTTGAAAAAGGACATTTTATTTTGTTCAAATACTGTTCTTTTCGACTCCTCAATAAGAAAAATCTCATATTTTTCTGTTAAATAAACAGTTTTGATGTATAATAACTGCGATAGACTATGAGGGCAGGCTCATACTGTACAGAATTAGTAAGCATTAGTGCTGATTAAGGCAGCTGTACTTAAACTTGTCTGAACTTGTTTACAACTGTGAGCAAAAGCACTTTTGATTTTGAACATTTAGTGAATCATTACATGTCAGTCACCATGTTAACATCTTCCTGGGTTACCTTTTATAGCTTTCAGTTGTGTAACATGACCATTGGCGATATTTTAGTGTGACACTGCTGATATCATGATATGTCTGTCCTGAATGTCTAGTCACGTTGTTTACTTGAATGTGAAAGAATTGAAAATGAAACCGCAAAGGTGTCATTTTTTTTAATTTGCGGAACTGAATTGTGATATGCTGTAAGTCTGGAGCTCTTTTACAGTACAAGAGAACGCATACGACTGTATATTCCCACTGGCCTGCCCTTTGTAACTGAACTTGAACTGAATCACCTTTTTATGTTAAACAAGCAAACAACTTCTCACATCTCTTGCCTCACATCTTGTGACACAGCAAAGTACAAGAAATGTAAAGTAAATTGGGTGCCGGGTGGTTGAACGTTGGAGCTACCTGCCATTTAGTGAATGCTCCATACAAATTGACTTCCATTACATAATTTGACCGTCCCATTGGAGTAAAATGGACTAAAGTGTGCAGCTCAAGGGCAAAGGTCTTTGTTAAAGGAATAGTTCACCCAGAAATGAAAAAATGTACTCACCCTCAAGCCATTCATTCTTAAAAATAGTCAGATTTTTACTTTACTTTGTTAATTTGAGTTACTTATGGATTATTGTGATGTTAATCAGCTTTTTAGACATCTTACATGTAGATTTTTTTTTTTTCATTTTTATGTCAGCTATTTCTTTAACTGACTAAATTTTTCCATGGTCACGTCTTCAGACTTAATTCAACTTGTGTGAACAACACAGTGCATTAATAATTTTGATATCCCCACCCAGTAGCTGTAAGTTCTTACAGGTTTTTGCATGTTCATTGTTACTTTTTTGGAGTTTTTCTGAACAACTAAATATGAGGGTAAATGGCCTTTGCTGCTTGGTTTGCTGTCATGGCAAATACCAGACATTTTGTACTGCACCTAATATTTTCATTATGTACAGCAGAACTGATAACGTGTATCTGGCAAATACATGTGCCCTCTGTAATTAGAGGCGTGCCCGGAGAGACCACAGGTACACAGACCAATTTGCTTCAACACTAGGTCTTGTTTGTCAGTTATACAGAGCAGGTAAACATACAGACCTTTGAACATCTTGGATTAGAGTGCTTTGTTTTACTCAAACTGTATATATACACTGACTGCCGTTCAAAAGATTGGAATCAGTAAGATTATTAATGTTCTTAAGTTCATGAACATTCCATTTATTTGATCAAAAATACTGAAAAAAGTAATATTATTGCAATTTAGAATAACCATTTTCTATTTTAATAAAATTTAAAATACGATGTATTTCTGTGATGCAAAGCTGAATTTTCATCAGCCATTACTCCAGTCTTCAGTGTCACATGATCCTTCAGAAATCATTCTAATATGCTGATTTATTATCAATGTTGAAAACAGCTGTGCTGCTTCCCTATTTTTTGGAACCTGTGATTTTTTTTTTTTTTTTTTTTTAGGAACCTTTTTTTTTTTTTTTTTAGGATTCTTTGAATAAAAAACAAAAAACAAAAAAAAACAATGTAAATCTTTGCTATCATTTTTTATTACTTCATCCTTGCTGAATAAAAGTATAAATTTCTTTCAAGCAAAGAAAGAAAGAAAAAATGTACCAACTTTAAATGGTATTCTATATTGTTACAAAATTTCTATTTTAAATAAATAGTGTTTTATAACATTTTATTTATCAAAGAATCCTGGAAAAAAGTATCAGAGGTTCCAAAAAATATTAAGCAGCACAAGTGTTTTCAAAATCAGCATATTAATAAATATATATATATATATATATATATATATATATATATATATATATATATATATATTTATATATTTATTGTTTGTTTGTTTGTCGATAATGCATGTAATAAACATAATTTATTTATTTAAAAATGGTTTGTTTATCCATGTTTTTGCCTTTCTTATGAAGGTGTTAAAAACTATGTAGATATCTTTAAAATTTAAGATTAGTATTTTTGGTTTTGATGCTGTATTGTAAGTCTTGTACTCTAACGGCGACAAATAGTTATGTTATTTGCAGTCTAATCGGTGTTTATATCTAATACTGTATGTTTACCCAACTCCATCTTAGAGCACACTGGCAGAAACCTGTTTGTGTAATACCTAACTAATCATTCAAATCCATTGGTAAAAATAAACTCTATTCTCTATTACCAGAGAATGGTTCTGACAGACTAATTAGTACCGATTAAAATAATGACCTTTAAATAATTATTAAATTAATTGTCATTGCTAACTCACTCTCATGTCATTCCAAACCTGTAAAACCTTCATTCATCTTTGAAACATAAATTAAGATATTTGTAATCCGAGGCTTTCTGACCCTCCATAGAGAGCAATGTAACTGAAATGTTCCTAGACCCAGAAACATAGTAAGAACATTATTAAAATAGCCCATGTGACATAAGTGGTTCAACTGTGATTTTATAAAGCTACGAGAATACTTTTTGTCCACAACGAAAACAAAAATAACAACTTCCGCCAGTATTTTAACAATGTTCTGGGTCTGGGAACATTTTAATTACATTGCTGTCTATGGAGAAAAAGCTTGTGGATTTCATCAAAAATATCTTCATTGGTTTTCTGAAGATGAACAAAGGTATTACGGGTTTGGAACGACATGAGAGTAAGTAATTAATCTTAAAATGAAACTATCCATCTTTCATTCTGTACCTCATACACATGTTGTGAATAGTGTATGATAATAAGATAATATGATAATAAGTTTGAATGTAGCCTTATAAGCTATTGATTTTATTGTATATTATTTTTATTTTTGACACAACTTATACATTTATAATATTACACGTTTAATAAATTATATGCTATAAAATGAAAAAAGTATCATGAAGTTAGACTCGGAATTGATGTGAAATAAATTTCACTAATGTGTCATTGTGGGCTCCTATATAGAAGAGTTGAATCATTAACTAAAGTAAGCTGAATGTTTGTCAGAATCAGCATGTGATTGCACAGACTACTGTTTTTCTCCAGCCCCCTTTTCAAGGCCCTTATCAGCAGTCAACCTCACCGGCCCCCTCGCAGGAAACAAGTCTTATCTGTTTCAGAACTGCTGACCCCTTACTCTTGCCTTATTGGTTAAAGTGGGTTCTTATACCCAATTGGTTGATTCGTTAGGTCTTCTTTAATATGACGCGATCTGACGAAACTAAAATGCAGCTTCTGTTTTTCAACTGTATGCAGTATCAGAAAGGTTACAGTAGTTTATGTTTATGCCCAACAAGGCCATTGAGTCAGACCAGGTAGGCGGGACACCTGACATAGTGTTTAGGATGACACAGGTAAAGAGATTATTTCTAAGGAAAGAAAGCCCGGAGGTAAACAGTGATGAAGCGACTCCATCCTAGGGCAGAACCAGAAGCCACTAGCAGCTGCACTGAGGAGGACAACAGTGAACAAGATGAGTCCTCATCCCTTAGGGCATCATGGTCCTGGGTGAGTGAGAAAAGTGAATGAGACACTTGATTGGTATTTAGGCGGAGAGTTAAGATTAGTTAGATGCTATTATTATTAGCAATTAACTATAAATTACTACACATCATCACAATCATGCATTGATTATGCGTAATAACATGACAATGTGTTTGGTCATGTGAATGCCTTGAAAATTTGTATTTTTTAGGTAAAGCTTATAAACAGTTTATGAAAAACAAAGTGACTCACTTGTATTTTTCTTATGTTGCATCGAATGTTTACACTTTTGCAAACACAAATCTACAAACATATTTAGAATAAGTGGAAATTTGATTTTATTAGTCTAAGATTAATGTTAGTTTTTTTTAGCATTACAGTAATTGCCAGTGGCACTTAAGTGTATTTTACAAATAAAGATGTTACAGTTACAGTTTAGCCAATAAAGCGATTGAATGAGTTGCTTATGTTAGGCCTCAAGCCTTTTATTTAGATTGAACTAAAATGTCATTATCAAGATTGGAATGGGATTTGCTAGCTTCTTATTTGCTTAATTGCTAAAACATTCTCAGGCTTCAAACGCTTCTGGGTTCACACTGGAAGCTTGCTATTTTGAAAATATGACATTTTTCAAAAAGAGATTGGTGTTACATAATGATCTTTTAATAACTGTTTGAACTATGTCCAGTTTAGTTATCACTTATCACTTAAGTCTTAATAGCTGAGCTTTGGTTGACCGTTTATGTTATATGTTTGTTGTTCTGTTCAGGCTGTTTTCTGAGAACCAAATATTTAGATATGTGAAGATTGCTGATATGAGTGTCACAGCAATGACCCATGCTCACAGTGTGCTCTATAAATTGTGCTACAAATAGGTTGCGTGAGACTGAGGTCAGTTGTTCTGTTTTGCAGAATGACACTATTTGTGTTATAATAATAATAATAATAATAATAATAATAATAATAATAGTACATCATGCAGTAACCAAAGTTACAATGTCATTTTGCAACAATTGTTCAGTTCAGAACAGGTTTAATAGGATAAAAAAAATACATTATTTTATTCAGCTGTGATGCATTAAATTGATCAAAATGGACAAAACATTTACATGGTTACAAAGAATATATATTTTTTTAAAAAGGTCGGTCTTTTGAACTTTTTTTTTCTGTTTATCAAATAATCCTGAAGATAATATAGTTTATTTCACTAATATATTAAGCAGCACAGCTGTTTTCAAAATTGATAACAATAAATGTTTCTTGAGCACCAAATCAGTAGATTAGAATGATTTCCGAAGGGTCATGTGACACTAAAGTGTAACTGCTTCTAAAAAAAATAAGCTTTGTGATCACAGTAATACATTGCATTTTAAAATATATTACAATAGAAAACAGTTGTTTCTAAATTGTAATGTGACAATATTGCTGTTTTTACTGTTTTTTTTTTTAAATCAAATAATGTTATGATTATTATCATACTTGCTAAAAAATGCTACTGACCCCAACTGTTTGAACGATAGTGTTTTTTATGTGGGTAAATTACTTATGTCTAATACAACACTGCCATTCAAAAGTTTGGGATCTGTAATATTTGAAATGTTTTTTAAAGTTTATTATTATGCTCATCAAGGCTGCATTTATTTGGTCAGAAATGCAGGGGAAAAAAACAATATTGTGAAATATTATTACAATTTAAAATACTGGTTTTCTATTTTAATATATTTCACAATATAAGTTATTCCTGTGATGCAAAGCTGAGTTTTCAGCATTCAAAAATAGAAATCTTTTAATATAACACTAAGTCTTTACTATCACTTTTGATCAATTTAACACATCCTTGCTGAATTAAAGTATTAATTTCTTTCATAAAAAAGTAAGAATAAGAATTTACTGACCCAACCCCACATTTTTAAACTGTAGTTTATATTGTTACATAAATTGTTTTTTTCTATTTGAAATGCTGTTCGTTTTAACCTTTTATTCATTAAAGACTCTTGAAAAAATGTCACAGGTTCATTGATGATAAATCACTGAAGACAGCAGTAATGAGGCTGTAAATTCAGCTTTGTATTACAGGAACAAATTATTTTTAATGTATACTAAAAAAATAGAAAACATTTTAAATTGTAATAGTATTTTACCATATAATTTTTTTTTCTGTATTTTTGATCAAATAAATGCAGTACATTAAAAATTGTACTGATCCCAAACTTTGAAACGGCAGTGTACATTTTTGTGAATAAAAAGCATATACTGTGCTGCCAATTTTTACAGTAATGTGCAGCATGTTGTATATTGTACTTTAAAAGCACTTCCTGTTGGGCCAGGCTGTTGTTATTGTTATGCTGTGCTCAGCTTTTTGCACATCCCTTTTCATCATTTCTCAAAGGCAACTGCATGTGTGAATGGTTAGAGAAAATGGTTCATGTAAATAGTGACTCTTGTGCTGGAGAAAAAGTAGGTTAGCCATGGGTGCAAAGTCTGTTAAGACCTATCTGGCTGCCCCTATGGTTAGAGAGAATGCTCCACTTTAGTTATTTGCCTTCTCCCCTCAGGCATTTATGCAAGCTGTGACAGTATTTAATCTTGTGGTTTCCTTGATCTGATGTTTAAAAATAACTTGCCTAATTTTCACATTGTTAGACCTCAGAAAGACCAAAATGAGCCATGTTGTTAAATCAAAATTACTCATTGTCATTAGCATAATAATTCATTCCAGAAATAGCATTTCTGTGAACTTCACTAACACAATCTGCTGGGGATTAATTTAGCATGTTGCCTCATACCCTAGGCCTCAACCTTAAATTTAGACTGAATGTTTTTAAATAATTTGCTATCAATGATAAACATGTCAGTCAGTTTCCTAAATTTGCAACAGGATCTCTGTTTTTTAAATACTTGTTAAACAGGTACTAGAATAATGCTAGCAATTCCACAAAAAAATCTGCATTGGCCTTAATATTCAAAGTATGTCAGGAAACATAAAAATGTAGATTTTTTGGATTTTTAATTTTTTTTTGATCATCCCACGTCCTTGTTTGATTAATTTGTTTTTTGCTCACCTATTTGACCGTGTGTTGTTGGAGCACATTCAGACCACCATTTGTGAAACAGCATTAAGCCGTCTGCAAGTCTGCCGATAACAGTTTTACAAAAGGCAGGCAGCCAAAAAGAAATAAATTTCACTTTCACTATGAGTAAAGGAGAGATTGTCCCACATTTGCAATGTGCAGACGCATAGAGTAAAGAGTAGTTCATGTTTTCTGCGGTGGTTACTGATGTCTTAAGGTTAAGTTTGTTTCGCTTTCTGTTCCTCTTTTTAGGCGGACACCATGAATTACGTGGGGCAGTTGGCCGGTCAGGTGCTGGTGACCATGAAGGAGCTGTATAAGGGCATTAACCAGGCCACGCTTTCAGGCTGCATTGATGTAGTAGTGGTCCGGCAGAAGGACGGCACCTACCAGTGCTCCCCTTTTCACGTGCGCTTCGGAAAACTGGGTGTGCTGCGCTCCAAAGAGAAAGTGGTAAGTGTTTAAAATATTTAAAGGAAAAGTTCACTTCCAGAACAAAAATGTACAGGTAATGTACTCACCCCCTTGTGATCCAAGATGTTTGTCTTTCTTTCTTCAGTCATTAAGAAATTGTTTTTGAGGAAAACATTTTAGGATTTTTCTCCATATATTGGACTTCTATGGTGCCCTAAGTTTAAACTTCCAAAATGCAGTTTAAATGCGGTTTCAAATGATCCCAAATGCGGTTGTAAACCGAGAAGAAGAAGGGTCTTATCTAGCGAAATGATTGGTTATTTTGTTTAAAATCTTGTCTTGCTCTACCTGAACTCTTTTCTGGTTCAAGACAGTTCAAAACTCCCATCTCATTTTCTTCCTCAACTTCAAAATCGTTAAAAATTACCTTTTTTGTTAAGGGTGTTTGATCTTCTTTGCATGTTCACTTTGCAAACATTGGGTCAGTACTTCTTCAGCGACGTAGGATGATTTTGAAATGATTTTTGATGTTGAGGAAAATAAGAAGTTTTTTGACATAGCCTAACTGTCTTGAAGCAGAAAAAAACAGAGCAAGACAAGATGAGCGTTTGAGGTTAAAAAGTATATAAATTGTAATAAAAAAAATATTGTTTCGCTAGATAAGACTCTTCTTCCTTGGCTGGGATCGTTTACAACTGCATTTGGGATCGTTTGTAGCCACTTTTAAACTGCATTTTGGAAGTTCAAACTCGGGGGCAACATAGAAGTCCACTATATGGAGAAAAATCCTGAAATGTTTTCCTCAAAAAGCACAATTTCTTTACGACTAAAGACAGAAAGACGTGAACATTATCTGCAAATTTTTGTTTTGAGAAGTGAACTTCTCCTTCTCCTGTGTGCAAACAGGATGTTCATGTGTCATCAGTAAGTCCAAGGCATATAGATTTTTCTCAAGCAACTAAGTTTCTGAAAACTTTTCAGAACACAGAATAAAGAAAAGTCGGGTCACTATCAATATAATTGATCTGAGCCTTGGACAGTATTTGCTTTTCTGCTTTCCAGTCTGAAACCTATGAAGGCATTAATCTTACACCAAAATGACTGGATGAAAGAGCAAACACAAGTACGATCAAAGAAGCTCAGCTTTAATCCACAAATGTCCACAAATCTTCAAATATGCCTTCATCTGTGCATGTCTCTGGTACATTTGAAAATGCTATGCAAGCCTGCGCCTTTGTACCAGCTCTATAAACATGTTTCTCTGCTGGCATGTTCGTGACAGAAGATTCCAGCAGAGGGTACTGCATGTAAACACACTCGGCAAGCATTGACAGAACAGGCTAAATAAACGCTTGAATGGAAAGATCATCATTTATCTATTACCTTGTGCGGAAGCGGTATGTTCAGTTCTCATTTAAACAGCAAAACATTGTAGTTGTTGAGGAGATGGGCTGTCGATATGAGAATTGTTCATTTGAAATGGTGCATTCTGTGAAGTGTTTATCTCCAGCAGTAAATAACAAGATTATAGGCAATAAAAAAACATATTTAAAAACGTTCCGGTCATGTTGAAGCCATTCGGATGTTTTCAGTCATCTATAGTACACAGACAGAATGTGTTACAGTGTTTAGCATAAAACATTTACCACCGTGCATGCGAAACAGCAGTGGATGGGGGATGGAACAGTTCGCACTATCTACAGGATGTGTGAAGAGGTTTAGAAAGAAGTGGTCGCTATGGCAACAGGTTTCTCTGACTAAAAAGAGATAGGAAATGGAGGCTGAGGAGTGAGAGTTTTGTCAAGGTTGCCTCTGTGATTGGGAGACGGTCGTAGATTCGCTTCAACAACCTTTGAAAAGTATTTCAAGCTGAGTTTAGCCATTTTTAATACCTGTGCTGTGTGTAACACATTCGCCCACAGTGCAGATAAGCGAGAGTTGATCTCGCTCTCTTACCACCATTATGAAATAGGTCCGCATTGGTAAAGTAAACAAATGAGATTGCTGATACAAATGTCATTAAGAGTCAGAACAACATCCGTCCCTTTCTTCTCGCTACGCTGTGAAATGAAATCCAGATCGTGTTCGCCACGAGCACGCACGTAAGAGAGCTCTCTGTTTGAGATTTACTCAGGGTCATGATTTATACCAGCATTAAAATTCTGGCCCATTACTCCGCACGTATAAATCACCCAGCAACCCTGAAACTCTGAGGCCTCTGGATAGACGAAACGAGTTGAGACCGTTGAGGAACCGTTGAGAAAAAACACAGGACACAAAGAAAATAAATCTGTATTTCCGTGGAGGTCTAACTGAAGGATAATGTTTCTCTGGATGTCATCTGAGACTCAAACAGCTCAATATCAGGCTGCTGCTGTTGTGCCGGGTCGTGGTATCAGGTGTGTGATGCGATCCGCTTTGCGGGTCAGCTGGCTGCAGTGCTTTCAGAGCGGCACAAATTCGCTAATTATGTTTGGTGGCTAGATCCCTCTCTACGGGTATTGTGTCTCCTGTGAACAGATGATTAAAACTGCATTGGTGGACAGGGGAGTAAACCTGCTGTTTGTCTGAGTTTGGATGTGCAGGGTGAAAAGTCATGAGTTCAGAAGGGAATCGCAGGGTAAATGTCAACAGATATTGGCTTTATAAGGTCATCTAACACATATGCCGTACATAGATATTTTTTAATAAAATAAAAAGGACTTTGCAAAGGTCAGACGTTTGATTTAGAATAATGGTGTTGGATAATTATGAAAGCACAGGTCATACGGTAAGTTACGGTGTGTTACTTTATTGAAAGTTTGAAGCTACATCTGTTGGTGGCTTCTAAATTTAAGGTTGTGTTTTACAATAACTCCTTCAGATTGACATAGAGATCAACGGGGAACCTGTGGATCTCCATATGAAGCTGGGAGATAATGGAGAAGCCTTCTTTGTGCAGGAAACTGAGGAGCAAAACGTAAGTGACATAAGAGATGCAGGTACTGTCACCCACATTACTGACTGCAACAAACATGCCATGCATTAAACTGGGAAAACAAAATTACTATAACCAGTTTTGGGGGTAACGCATTACAAACAAAGCGAGTTATGTAATCAATTACTTTTTTAAGTAACTAGTAAAGTAACGCATTACTTTTTAATTTACAAGAAAGTATCTGAGTTACTTTTTCAAATAATGACAGTTTTTTTTCCCATTTATTGACTGACAAGTCTCCTGTCCCCATGTTGAGCGAAATCGGGAGTAAGTGCAGAGGCGTTGTGTGCGCTGTGTAAACATCATGTTACTGTAGTTCTAGACTAAATGTAAACATGCATTAATTCATCTCACTTGCAAAAACAGATTCAGTATTCATCAAAATGAAATAAAATAGTGAAATGCAAACTCAGAATATGAAGCAAACCTACAATATGTTAAATAACACAAATGTCCTGTATTTAATTCCATTTTATTAACCAATGTCTTTGCTGCTGAACTTTGATGATCCAGTTTTATTTTTGAAGAGTGTTGAACCTTCTTCTCCTGTGTTCTACTTTACAAATGTGAATTTACTTTTCCTTCAGCCTGAGGTTTATTACATTTGCTAAAAATAGAACTTTTATATTAACAACAAACAAGCAAGCCCTGCCCAGATTTAAGAAGTTACTTTTCATAAAAAGAAACTAGGTAACGTAATTAGTTACTTTTTTTAGGGAGTAACACAATATTAATGCATTACTTTTACTTTCAAAAGTAACTTTCCCCAACACTGACATTCTGTATGTTTCAGGACTCAAAACTTTCGTTTGTCTAAAAACAGCTTATATTGAAGCCAATCAGCCAAAATGACAGGTTGTGGAATGTGACAATTTATGACATAAAAGTGTGTCTAAACAACGCCTCCACAGAGGAAGATCAACGCCTGATTTTACATCTCTGCCTGTTTAGCCCCACAGATTCACACACATAGTGTAAATAACGTGAAAGGCGAACGCAGGTTTGCGCCGAAACCAAATGATAAAGATGGCTCCGAAGTCAACAAAACGCTGTGCAGTGCCAAGCTGTGGAAAAACAGTCTTTGCATTGCCTTCCTTCTAATCTCAATGTTAGAAAAGTGGATGAACTTTATTTTTAATGAAGATCCAGACCACGTCAGTAAGAACTCAGTCCTTTGTTCACTTAACTGTACCGCAGATTCCTTTACAAACAAGGCACAATTTGACACAGGATTTTCAGAAAGAGCGTCCATCTATGAGAAATGTAGCCAGTCATAGCAGTGGGTGTTTACTTCCGAGTCTACAATCCGCCATGCCTATTCAAACAGAGCGTTCCGATGAGGGGAGTCAAAACAAGGACAGAAAATAGCCTATTACTTCTAAATTATGTTTTTTGATGTAAAAATCTTAACATCATAAGGGGACCTCAGAGAACAGTAAAAAATCATAAAAAAAGACAGTTCATGAGCCCTTTAACGATCTTTATTTATTTATTTATTTAGGAGATTGTACCGGCTCACCTGGCTACCTCCCCTATTCCCACTGAGAGTCACCTATTTTGGATAGGAAGCGATCACAGGCAAAGTCAGAACCTGGATGATGATCCACTGGACCCTGAGGACCCTCCTGATCCCCCTGTTGCCAGCACCGGGGGAGCCAAGAAGAAGAAGAAACGGAGGAAGAAGCATAAAGGCGACCCACGCCGTGAGGAGCTGACCCCTCCGGCAGTCATCAGCTCGACCCCTTCAACAGATGACATTTTTGAGATGGAGCTGAGCTCTGATGAGGACCCTGCTTCCAACACCAGGTACCAACAGATGCATGCATACTTGTATGTGATGGAGTGGACATGTGATTTAGGGTGTGTTCACACTTGTACTGTTTGGTTCAATTAAAACAAACTCTGGTGGGGTTGCTCTGTTAGTACGGTTCATTTGAGTAAGTGTGAATGCTGCCTTTTAAACCCCGGTGCGCCCCAAACAAGTGGACTGAGATCGCTAAAAAGATGGGTCTCGGTCCGCTTCCAAACGAACTCTGGTGCATTTCAAATGAAGTATGAACGCAACACAGACCAAATACATGTAAGCAAACCAAAAACAGGATGTAATGATAAGATGTGACGCTATGTGACATGATTACATGAAGGGAACAAGTGGCGTATCCAAAACAAAATGAGCACAGGGGAAACGTGGAGCAATGAGGAGGTAAAATGCCTTTTATGAGCTCTTTGTGAGTTCACAAATGTTGAAAAAGTCACTTTAAGTCAAACACACCTTTTGTTTGGGGTGTTCGGTGAGTTGCGTCACAAAATATGTCATTCGACCCGACCAATCAGGTTGTGAACATATCACTTTGCCTTTAAATGTGTAATTTGGACTACAAGTGTTTTAACTACAAGTGTGAACACACCCTTAAAAGAAAATCTTTCTTTCAGATCATCTTCAATCAGTACAGTTCGAGAAATTGAACCCAAGTTACCAACAGTTCGGCATTCTTTGGACAACTACCCGTATTCTGACGGAGACTGGTCTCCATCAGATAGGTTTGTATCTGCTTATTATCTCTCTCTCACACACACTTCAAAATATGTTTTTGTTCCTGTATCGCATTGGACTTTCAAAAATGTGTTTTAAGATTTAAAGACTTTCAGTTATTTTTACATTCACTTTTTTTATCAGTTCATGTGAGTTGCTGTTTGTTATTGTATTTTGAGCAGTCATGCCATGTCAGAGGCCTTTTCTCCCAAGAGTGACTCTGAACTGGTCGTTCGGCCCTCAGAGAGCCTGCTCAAAATGGAGTCACACATGCAGTGGACGTGGGGAGAGTTTCCAGAATCTACCAGGGTAAATTACACAATGTTTTCAATGTAAAATTCATGTCATTTGTTTCTATTTATTTAATTCACATGACAGAAATACTTCATCCTTCATGATTCACATTTAATTATCTAGCAGGTAGTTTTGTCCCAGGTGACTTACAAATGAGATCATAAAGAAGCAATAAACACAAAAACTGCTAGTAATACAAAGTTTCAAACATCATTTGAAAGATTTTCATCATGTTCATAATGACAGTTGTAAGTGAAGATGGTAAAATAATGTTAACTATGACATATTATACCCAAAAATCATACAATGGACTACCTTTGGATGCTTGACCGGACCATGTTTTGCTTAAGTGTTCTCTTTAATTGCTAATGCGACCTTTTTTATACTAGAGACTGAACAAAATTAAGCATTGCTTGGCAATTGGTCAACAAAGTGTTGATAGTTATGTAAATACTGTCATACTAACAGTTGTCTAAATATTTTTTTGGTTGATTGTAATCCATTACATACCTTTCTAGTAAAGTTATCTGACATTATCAAGAAGAATTAGTTCTGACACAGTTTAACTATGTGTTCTTGTCATATTGTATTACCATTTTCTAAACTATAGTAAATAAACTGTGATAATGTAAAAAATGTTGAAGGTATTTCAGTAGATTTTGGTTTGACTGTGTATATTCTGTTTTATGCTATGACTTAACATGTTTTATTAAATTTCAGCTCATCGCCACTTATCAAAAATGTAATTCCCAGGTTTCTAAGAAGGAAAAGGTGGAGCTGCCGAAGACGGTGACCATAACGCCTTCAGAAAACACTCACTTCAGAGTCATCCTGAGCTCTGAGGCCATGCAGACAGATGAAAGAGAATCGTCTTCAGGGACAACTGGCTGTACCATAGTCAAACCTGAACCCCGCACCCCTGTGACCCCCAAAACTCCCACTGAATCCGAGTTGGAGATGGTGCCTAGTGGAGTGTTGACCTCCACTCCTTCAGACATCCTTCCTGCTGCTGCTTCTTCTGCTCCAGCTGCTTCTTCTGCTGCTCAAATGGGTGGGGACTTGGGAGATGTTGGCGCCAAGACTGACTCACCCTCCAAGAAGAAAGGTGGGCCTGTTAAACACCATGTTCTAAGAAATAGTTGGTTTGATTGATTCTTTTACCAGTGGCTGTTATCTCAGGTTGATAATAGAAGTGTGGGTAGATAAAGTTGAAAGTTGTGGTTGATTTATGTTTAACAAGATTATATCAATGTGATGTTCCAAGCCAAAAATGTACTGACTGTAAATTTGTTCAGGCGTCCCAAAAAGGAGTCAGCACCAGGGCCCAGAAGACATCTACCTGGATGACCTGAATGTACTGGAGCCTGATGTTGCTGCTCGCTACTTTCCTAAGAGGTAGAAAGAAAATCGCACATTTGACCTATATTGCTTTTAAGATTAGATTAAGGCACTTGAAAAGCAGTTCATAACAAGTTTATCAGGTATCAGGTGACCTTGATGTGTATTTGCAGTGAATCAGACAGTGGCTCCAAGCACTGGATGGATTCTGGGATGCACTCGGGCTCTCAGTCCCCACAGTCTGTGGGCAGTGCTGCGGCTGACAGTGGCACTGAGTGCCTGTCTGACTCTGCCAGCGATCTCCCTGACGTCACTCTGTCTCTGTGTGGAGGGCTCAGTGAGAACGGAGAGATTTCCAAAGGTATCTGAATAATTCTGGTTTGTTTATTCCTTTATTATAACTGTGTGTAATTCTGTCTGTTATAATACATTCATGGGTTTAGTATATGCTTTTATTCAAAGAGATTTACAAATGAGAATAATACAAGTGTTTTAATTTTCTCTTTCTGTTTGTTTCTAGAAAAATTTATGGAGCATATCATCACATATCATGAATTTGCAGAAAATCCAGCTATAATAGACAATCAGAATTTAGTTGTTAAAATAGGAAACAGGTGGGTTTGAATTTAAATGAAGTTGAAGTCAAAAGTTTACATACTATTACTATTATTGCAGAATCTGCTAAATAGTAATTATTTTACAAAATAAGAGGAATCATACAAAATGCATGTTAATGTTTATTACTGACCTGAATAAGACGTTTCACAAAAGACATTTAGACATTTTAGTGACACAGTGATTTTAGTGATAGTTGTTCATGAGTCCCTTGTTTGTCCTGAACGGTTAAACTGCCCACTGTTCCCACAAATTCTTTAGTTTTTCAGCATTTTTGAACCCTTTCCAACAATGACTGTATGATTTTGAGATCCATCTTTTCACATTGAGGACAACCGAGGGACTCCGCTATTACAGAAAGTTTAAACACTCATTGATTCTCCAGAAGAAAAAATTATGCAGAGCCAGGGGTGTAAACTTTTAAACAAAATGAGGATGTGTATTTTTTTTTTTTTCATTTAGAACTGCCCTTCAGGAGCTAAAGTTAAAGCTAAAGCTACTTGCATGTTTCCCAGAAGACAAAATAAGTGAAATTTACCCTGATCTTCAAATTCAAAAAGTTTTCACCCCCCAGCTCTTAATGCATTGTTTCCTTCTAAAACATCAGTGAGCGTTTTAACCTTCTGTAATAGCTGTACATAAGTCCCTCAGTTGTCCTCAGTGTGAAAAGATGGATCTTACAATCATACAGTCATTGTTGGAAAGGGATCAAATACACACAAATGCTGAAAAAACATTTTTCTGAAGAACAGCAGGCAGTTTAACTGTTCATGACAAACAAGGGACTCATGAACAACTATCACTAAACAAAAAAAACACAGCAGTTGACCATTCCGGTGACAGCACAGTATTAAGAAAGCATATGTAAACTTTTGAACAGGGTGATTTTTATAAATTCAACTTTTTATTATTATTATTAGTTTCTCTTGTGGATTATATCTAAACGTCTTTTATGTGAATTATCTTTTTCAGGTCAGTACTAAATAAAAAAATAACATGCATTTTGTATGATCCCTCTTATTTTGGTTCAATAATGAACATTAGTTAATTAATAACACTAACAAGCTGTATGTAAACTTTTGACTTCAACTTTATGTTCTAAATAGAAGTTGACAGATGCTCACATTAGTAAATAAATTGTCTTTTTTGTTTTTTATTTTAGGTATTACAATTGGACATTGGCTGCCCCTTTGATCTTAAGTTTGCAAGCATTTCAGAAGAATTTACCCAAGGTATTTTGTCTTCCTTAATAGGATCTTTTTACTTATTTAAGTCCTTTAAAGTTTGTTTTCCAGTGCTGTGGTGTGCTCTAGTAGGTCAATGTCAGTGTTCTCTTTAGGCTACAGAGGAAGCTTGGGTGAAAGAGAGGATGCCAAAGAAATCGGGCCGCTGGTGGTTCTGGAGAAAGAGAGCGGACAGCACTATTAAACAGGTAAGACCAGAGCGGTGTGACCTTCAGTTTTGTATAACACACTGCAAAAACTTTTCTGTTTAAACATAAAGCTCTTTATTGAGCTGTAATCAGGGAGTGGGAACAAAATCTTTAAGTAGTTATTGGTCTTTTAATCCCACTGCATTCCAGTACTTTAGACTTCTGTGGGCAGATCTGATTACACAAGCATCAACATTCACGTAATTGCCTGAACAAAAGGATGAAGCAACTCTTTGTTGTAAAGAAGCTGAAACACGTTGCCTCTGAAGTTCGTTCATCTCTCTAGAGCGTCTGCCGTCATTCAGACATCATACATCAGGCTTCTTCGCTGCCCTCATCTGGCGCGTCTGTAATTAGCACCACTCTGCGGTGTGGAATTTTACAGCCTAGAAATAGGCCAGGCAGATCATCATACTTTTCAGTAATAGCCTGACAGCATGAGAGGATGATATGATCATGTAGTTAACACATTTGAGAGCAACAAAATCAAATTATGACATGTTTACACAAATGTATAAATATGTGATTTGATGTACTAATGTTTTCATCTTTTGTTATACAGTCAGAAAGCACTGGGAAGCTGGAGATAAAGCAGTCCCAAATGGAGGAAGGCAGCTCCTCTTTGTCAATGGAAAGTCATGCCCGCAAGTGAGTCAGACAAGTAGATGCAGCATCATTTCCTGCCTGTCGCTTTTGTAAGATGTGAAGAAGATAATCAGACTGGTTGTTATTCTTGAATGAAACTAATAAAATGCAACCAAATGTTATAGATGGGTGCATAACGTTATTTATGTCAGCTGGCTTGTTTGTAAAAAATGAATGAAAGATATAAAAGATAAAAGTAGCAGTTTTACCTTGACCGCATGATCGTGACTAGTTTTTTTTTCCCCGAAAAAGAAGTGAATCAGGACGATCCAGCCTACTTTCTGTTTTGTCTCATTCTCTGTGGTAGTCTAAATTAGGAATCTGGTGGTTGCAAATTTAGTTCACTGATTCCCTATTTGCTCTGTGCGCAGAGTGGACACCAGGGACTCGTCCAGCGATGAGGAGGGAAAGGAGGTGAGCGCTGCTGCATCATCAATGGAGCGCAAGGTCCAGTCTGAGCCACACAGCCACACCTCCACTCACGCCTACCGCAAGTCCCTGCGCCTCTCTTCCAACCAGATTGTAAGTCTATGCTTTTGTTAGAAGACAAATATTTAGTTCTGTAAACATACTAAACCGCACAGCGACTATTGTTTACATAAGCAGCTTCAACACTTGCTCAGTGGTTTTGACTAAGAGATTCAGAGCCCTGTTGCCTGTAGTGCAACAGCTCTGTAAAAAGTAGTTGTTTAAAGCTCTCCCTCAAGGTTCCTCCAGGAAATTATGTAAAAGCTCTGTGACTCATTCTGAAAGGGTAGTGGCTTGCAGGTGATTTGCACTAGACTGCCCCCTTTTGGCAGCTTCAGATGCAGTTTTGCAATAGAAAATCTTCCATTTAGGAAAGCTTATGTCTTTTAATATTAATGAATTTATAAATGAATCAAGATTTTGGGGAGTAGATGAACTGATTGCATTGCATAAATTAATGAATCATCTCATTAATCATTTAATTATTAAAGCTTGGGGATTTTAAATATATTTTTTGCAGCATTCAGTGGCCAAGTGAACTATACAGATATCAACCCCTTTCACACATTAATCCCAGTGAATTGTTGTAAAATTACCAGAATTACTTTAAAATCTGAACTTTTTTTGGAGTGACAGCCGTGAAGGGATGATCACACAGAATGTGCTTTTGCTTTTAAAAATAATTAGACATATAAGAATTACTAAAGTACTGCAGTTACTACACTATATGCAGTATTAAGTGCAGATCCGCGACACTGATGAATAGAAAAGAAGGGAGGGTCTTAGTCATGAAATGCAGCACAATGGTCAGACATCTGTCTAGTGCATGTTTACATGGGAAACAATTAAAAACAGTGGCAAACAGTTCTGACAGCGCTTTATGATTAGCCCAAAGCAGACTTTATATGTCAGTATGTTCTGCCCTCATACATGCTTGTGCTGGTAATCCTGTTCTTTGCTCACACATAGCATGATACAAGTAATTTACTGGTAATGTTATAAGTTCTCATACCAGAAAATGATTTACTGATGTTTTTAGAATATCATTTTCTGCAGTTGATGTAATACAGATTCACTTCCTGAATAAAACATTTCCTGATAGTTTACTCACCCCTATTGCATCCAAGATGTTCATGTCTTCATGTCAAAAAGAAATTAAGGTTTTTGAGGAGAACATTCTATGGTTTTTCTCCATATAGTGAATTTCAGTGAGAGCCAACGGGTTGAAGGTCCAAATTGCAGTTTCAGTGCAGCTTCAAATGGGATTTACATGATCCCAGGATCATAACCGAAGTACTGACCCAGTGTTTACAAAGCAAACATGCAAAGAAAGTCAAACACCCTTTACTAAAAAAGGTAAAACAACAATGTCAGACAATTTTGAAATTGGAGGAGAAAATAAGATTAAGTTTTGAACTAAAAACTTAACTGAAGTGAAGTACACAGACGAAGAACCTTTCCAATCTAAAGATGAGCATTTGTGGTTAAAAACTGTATATACATTTTTATTTTTTTTAGAAAGTAACCAATCATTTAATCTAGTAAGATCCTTATTCCTCGGCTGGGATCATGTAAAGTCGTTTGAAGCTGCATTGAAACTGCAATTTGGACCTTAAAGGATTAGTTCACTTCCAGAACAAAAATGTACAGATTTTTACAGAATGTACTCACCCCCTTGTCATCCAAGTTGTTCATGTCTTTCTTTCCTCACTCGTGAAGAAATTGTTTTTTGAGGAAAACTTTTCAAGATTTTTCTCCATATAGTGGACTTCTATGGCGCCCTGCGAGTTTGAACTTCCAAAATGCAGTTTAAATGCAGCTTCAAAGGGCTCTAGACGTTCCCAGCCAAGGAAGAAGGGTCTTATCTAGCTAAACGATCTGCAATTTCCTAATTAAATTAATATTTATACACTTTTTACCCACAAATGCTTGTCTTGTCTAGCTCTGCAATGCACATGCGTCCGGTTCAAGACAGTTAGGGTATGTCAAAAAACTCCCATCTCATTTTCTTTACATCGCTGCAGAGGTACCGACCCAGTGTTTACAAAGTGAACATGCAAAGAAGATCTAATTCCCCATTACAAAAATATTACAGTGATGTAGGATGATTTTAAAGTTGGAGAAAATGAGATGGGAGTTTTTCCACACACCCTAACTGTCTTGAACCGGACACATTCCCATCACAGTGCTAGACAATCGTTTTGCTAGATAGGACTTCATTTTGGAAGTTCAAACTCACGGGCGCCATTGAAGTCCACTATATGGAGGAAAATCCTGAAATGTTTTCCTCAAAAACATTATTATTATTATTTTTTTTTTTTCAACTTAAGAAAGAAAGACATTATCTTGGATGACATGGGCATGATTAAATTATCAGGAAATTGTTATTCTGGAAGTGAACCAATCCTTTAAGATTGATGTGATGTAGTGGTCAAGAGATGCATTGATCCGGTGGTATTGACTTACAGGCTAGTCTGAAACTAAAGGAAGGACCCAACGATGTGACCTTCAGCATCACAACGCAATACCAGGGCACGTGCCGCTGCGAAGGCACCATCTACCTTTGGAACTGGGATGATAAAGTCGTCATCTCAGACATCGACGGAACCATCACCAAGTATGTATTTCACAGACACACATCACGTGTTGCCTTTAATGAAAATCATGTGCTGGGTTGTTTTTGTTCAGAATCCACCTTTGTTCTTCACTTTTATAGTTTACTGTAGCCATGAAAGAGGGGAAAAAGGCTTAGGTGTGCATAAACATTTCCATTAGTTACTGCAAAAGGACTCACTCACTGCCAGGTTTTTTACTGCCAGAACCAAAAGAGGTTTATAGATCAAGACAGAGTCTGCTTCATCAAAACAAGCACTCTGAATAGGTGGCAAATAATGAACCACTAATAATGATCTCGCATTGCAGCCCTCTCCACTAACTCTTACAATGACCAAGACAAATCTCCATTTAACAGACAATGTCTCCCTGAGTTTTACTGGCTGTTTGATGGAGTTCACAGCTCTAATATTAGTGCGATACCGTTACACCGTCTTTGGTTTTTAATTACTGCAAAGCCGGCTGTAATATCAACGCATCTATGCAAACGAATGCTCTCCGCCTCCAGACTCGTGCCCTCAGTGGCTGGTGGGTGGCAAACATCAAACGGGCAGATTGACTGCCGCTTATTATTTCTCTGACCCGCTTGCCTGACACATCTCTCTGAGGCTGCGAAGCAGGGCGGCTGACTGTGGGGTGCGCCTAGACCAGGGTTGGACTAGGAGGAGGATGTCACCATAATGAGCCAATTTAAATCTTGCTCTCTCATAATGCCACTCAGAAAGAGCCGGAGATAAAACGCTAAAGCGGGGAGAGGATCCTCATTAGTAGACGACACAGAGTTTTGCCCAAGCTGAGAAAAAATCTCTCTTCTTCACAAGTCTATTAGTTCTAAGAATAAAAAGAATGTCAGAAGCTATATTTAGGAACCCAGTTGAATGAGACTTGGACTTCCTTCCAAGTAGAACAAATATGCACTAGAGGATTTTGCGCTGTTCGTTTTCTATGACATGCCATGTTCACCCGAATATTTATGTGCTTTCAGATCAGATGTGTTCGGCCAGATTTTGCCTCAGTTTGGGAAGGACTGGACGCATCAGGGCATTGCTAAACTCTACCACTCTGTGGCCGAGTGAGTTTGCATTCTTAATCTTCAGCCTCCTTTTTTTTTTCACTAAAAGGACACAAGCAAGCCAAAACAATGTTTTGATACAAAATCATTTGTTTTTGCCAGAAATGGATATAAATTCCTGTACTGCTCAGCAAGGGCAATTGGCATGGCAGACATGACACGAGGATATCTGCAATGGGTAAATGACGGAGGTATTATCCTGCCCCGTGGACCACTCATGCTCTCTCCCAGTAGCCTCTTCTCTGCATTTCACAGGTACTATCTAAATGTCATTGTTTTAAGGGATAGTTCACCCAAAATAGAAAATTCTGTAATTGGTTACTCCTCATGTTGTCCCAAGCCTGTAAGACCTTCGTTCATCTTTGGAACACAAATTAAGAATTTTTGATGAAGTCCAAGAGCTTTCTAACCCTGTATAAACAACAGTTACTACATTCAAGGCCCAGAAAGGTAGTAAGAACATCGTTAAAATAGTCCATGTGACATCAGTAGTTCAACCGTAGATTTATGAAGCTACAAAAAATACTTTTTTAATTTGTCACCATTCAACTATACAGTGCATCCGGAAAGTATTCACAGCACTTCCACATTTTGTTATGTTACAAGCCTTATTCCAAAATGGATTAAATTCATTATTTTCTACAAACAATATCCCATAATGACAACATAAAGGAAGTTTGTTTGAAATCTTTTTTATTAAAAATAAAAAAATGAAAAGGAGGACCTTTGGCACCAATTACAGCTTCAAGTCTTTTTGAGTATGATGCTACAAGCTTGGCACACCTATTTTTTGGGCAGTTTCTCCCATTCTTCTTTGCAGTACCTCTCAAGCTCCATCTGGTTGGATGGAGAGCATCAGTGCACAGCTATTTTCAGATCCGTCCAGAAATGTTCAATCGGATTTAAGACTAGGCTCTTGCTGGGCCACTCAAAGACATTCACAGAGTTGTCCCATAGCCCCAGTCTGAGGTCCAGAGTGCTCTGGAGCAGGTTTTCATCAATGATGTCTCTGTGCATTGCTGCACTCATCTTTCTCTCAGTCCTGACTAGTCTCCCAGGTCCTGCTCCTAAAAAACATCCCCACAGCATAATGCTGCCACCACCATGTGCCTGGTTTCCTTTAGACATGACGCTCTGCATTCAGGCCAAAGAGTTCAATCTTTGTTTCATCAGACCAGAGAATTTTGTTTCTAATGGTTTGAGAGTCTTTCAGGTCTGTCATGTGCCTTTTACTGAGCAGTGGCTTCTGTCTGGTTGCTCTACCATACAGACCTGATTGGCAGAGTGCTGCAGAGATGGTTGTTCTTTTGGAAGGTTCTCCTCTCTCCACAGAGAAATGCTGGAGCTCTTTCAGAGTGACCATCAGGTTCTTGGCCACCTCCCTGACTACTAAGGCCCTTCTTCCCCAATCACTCTAGGAATAGTGCTGGTGGTTCCAAACTTCTTCCATTTACGGAGGATGGAGGCCACTGTGCTCATTGGGACCTTCAATGCTGCAGAATCTTTTCTGTACCTCTTCCCAGATCTGTGCCTTGATGCAATCCAGTCTCGGAGGTCTACAGACAATTCCATGGACTTCATGGCTTGGTTTGTGCTCTGACATGCACTGTTAACTGTGTGACCTTATATAGACAGGTGTGCCCCTTTCCAAACCATGAATTTACCACAGGTGGGCTCAAGTTGTAAAAACATTTCAAGGATGATCAGTGGAAACAGGATGCACCTGAGCTCAATTTTGAGTGTCATGGCAAAGGCTGTGGATACTTTTTTATAAATTTGCAAAGATTTCAAACTTACTTTTTTCATGTTGACATTATGGGGTATTGTTTGTAGAATTTTGAGGAAAATATTGATTTTAATCCATTTTGGAATAAGGGTGTAACACAAAATGTGGAAAAAGTGAAGCGCTGTGAATACTTTCCGGATGCACTGTACAGTGCTTATTCATACAAATGTGGAGTAAATGATGAAAAAAGTTTTGTTTTGGGTTGAACTTTCCCTTTAATAAGTTGTATTAATGAATAAATCCTCAAAGTGCCAATCAGTTGATTTCATTTACTTAAAATGTTTTCTTTGTCTCAAAGGGAGGTGATTGAGAAGAAGCCAGAAATCTTCAAAATCGAATGCCTTACAGACATTAAGAACCTTTTCCTGCCCAACAAACATCCCTTTTATGCCGCATTTGGAAATCGAACAAATGTAAGTTGGACTGCAGTTCACTTTCCTTCCAGTGCACACTAAACTCAGCAGCAGAGTCAAAGTTCAGCACGAAGATTCATGTTTGAGGCTTAGAACTTAGCAGCGCTGTCCCCTCAGGCTTCAAACTGCATGACCAGCTGCTACAAGCCAGCCTGCTGATCGTTTCCAGCTGAATAAATTATATTGTTTGGGTGGAGTAAGACACTGAATGTTTATACAGGCACAAATGCATCTATTTCATCATAAAACCATTGCTAATGTCAGAAACTAACATGTTTTTGTTTGTATACTGGGTGGAAAAAAAAAAAAAAACAGCAGAGGTTGTCCTAAGTTGACGCTTATGAATGTCTCTTCTAGGACGTCTTTGCCTACAAGGAGGTTGGAGTGCCACTCTGCAGAATCTTTACGGTTAACCCCAAAGGAGAGCTCATACAGGAACAAACCAAGGGCAACAAGTCTTCGTAAGTGGGCACATTGATCTGCAGCACTACATAAAAGTATCTCTAAAGTCAACAAGATTATGCTGATTCAAAAGTGGAGAGCTGATTCTTGAACTTTGTTCAAGGTCTTCTTGAGAGTCGAAGGACGCCTTTATCTGTTTTCGATTAGTTGTCTTAAGCTCTTTCTCTGTTTGTGTGTAGGTACAGCAGATTGAGTGAGCTGGTGGATCACGTCTTTCCCTTGCTGAATAAAGAACAAAGTTCAGCTTTTAGTTTCCCAGAGTTCAGTACATTCTGTTTCTGGCGTCAGCCCATCCCTGAGATCTGTCCGGAGGACCTGCTTTTATAGACCATCCCAGAAGAGCAATCCGCCACACGGTCACAGTCATCTCTCCCATCAGAACCACTTAGCCGGTACCCTTCCACATCTCACAACTCAGAATAAAGTGGCCGCCCTATCCCACCTAAGAAATATGAACTGCGCAAAGCACCTCAAAGCTGAACCAGTTTAAGAGAAGACACCAAAACACACCCCAGGGTCACATTAATGGGATGTAGGTAGAACTTCCACAAACTAAAACACCTGGTGCTGCTCTGTAACTATATTTCTAATCAATATCATTATGATTAGCTGCTATGAGTTAGGCTGCTTCAGCTCTGAAGGAATTTATTGCTAATGGGCTAATGTTTACAGTATTAGACGACCAGTCTCCTCTTGGTCAGTGGAAGGAATGCACAGCTGTTTGTTTGGGTTAAAGGTGGCATAGAGATATGCTTCTAATCATTAACAAAGATTCTTTACAACCACTGATTTACATTTTTAGAGCATAGATTATTTATATACAAAGGCATTAGTTAGAATTAACTAATTAACATGCACTGCCTCTAAGATGTGGTGACGGTATGACAGTTTGAATATGCATTGCCAGATGGTGCGAAAGAGCTGAATCTCATAGATACTGACTGGAAAGTATGCACAGAATGAGCCGTGCCGCGCCGCGCGAGGACACAGCTCATCATTTACAGTTCAGCAGATTTAGCGCGCACAGCCTCATAGAGTCGGCTGGATTTGTATGAAGAGTACACCAAGGAGTTCATCGTAATTGGGCTTTCTTGTTTTTTCGCAACTGTTGACATTTTCATCGTCTGGTTGCTGCAGAACGCCTTACCGATCGCACTTTTTCAGCTGCGGCCAAGAGAGGAAAAATAGCAGATCGTCTTGCACTTAACTCGCAACAGAAATGCAATAACGTTCGAAGCTTTTCAGCAGCCTTTCGTGCACAACACGACGATTTAAGCGCTTTTAGATCCTTTATGTAAACCTCGGCAAGAGATCTGTATTAAGTTAAGAAGACTGTAGTATGTATTTGCTTTCAAAATGAAGGCATGTTATACCTTTAAGTAGGCTGCGGCCTGCGAGAGAGTATCGAATGGTCTTTAACATTTTGTTCTTTTCCACTAACCCAGACTTTGCATGCTTAGTTTGAAATAGAAATTGGACTATTTATGTTTTACACACGCATTGGATGATCTTGAACAGTGGAAAGCTGATTTTTCTTTATTATTAGAATATATTAAAGCTGATGTGCAAGTGAAGGATGAGAGTGATCGACTGAAATAACATGCCCTCTTTTTCACTAGCTGTTGATTGTGGTCTTGGCTGTTGACCCCTACCGTTGGGCTTTAGAATCTCGTAAGGGTACGTTTTAGAGCACTGTGTGCTGGATGTTAAAATAGATGTACAGAATTAGAGCACAATGAAATAATTTCGTTAAGTCGAATCATTGTTTAAAAAATTGGGGCATTTAAGAATTCAGTTGACTGTTGTGATTTAATATATATGTGTGTGTTGCGCTTCGTGTCTGCAGTTATGATGTTTGGAAGTGAAATCTGTTAATTGTTAACAAAGGAATCCCATTCTTTCTATGAAAGTAATACCTCTTGTGTGGGATGAACACACTCATCTTGTATGAAACTAACATTAATGGTAAAAAGACAGAAAAAGAAATGTTAAAGCCTCTATTCTTTCTTTTGTTGAAACTGCTGTTGTAAGTGCTGAATGTGTTTTGTCATTCCTCTTGATCTTTGATGCCTTTTGTTATACTTGCTTTTATTTGTAGTTGTGCTCGAGTGGGTTGGCGCACTTCTTGGTTTCGCTTTATAAGTTTGCGTTTGACCAGCATAAAAACCTTTAAGTGGATAATTGTATTATAAATTTACAAAAAGTATGGTTTGGACAATGTTTATGAATCTATTAAAGATGTATTTAATACAGCCGTGTGGCCTATTTATAGCACACGAATGTCACAGTGAATGTTAATTTATTTGCTTTGCTTAAGAGTCTTCAGGGTGTGTTTAGTGTAAGTTTAATATGTGGCACAAATACCCAGGGGAAAATTAGTTTTATTGTTTTTCCTCATTTTAAATACAGTGGTGGGAAAAAATATTAGAACACTAGTATTTTCACCAGCTAAAAATGTTTTAGGTCGGTTATTTCTAACTTTAGCTGTAGTGTGAAAAAGTTTTCACCAGATTCAACTTAAAATTTTAAGGCAGCTGCTGAACTTAAGGTTTTAAGTTAAATCAGCTTAAAACTATAAGTCATTTTAACTTATTACAATAAAAATTAGTTGATTTAACTTGTGAGTTGAAATGACTTAAGTTGATGTAACTTAAAATTGTAAGGCAGCTGCTAAACTTAAGTTTTTAAGTTGAAACTTTTTACAGTGTGGGAAATATCAGTTTACATTTCCAAACAATCATTTTGCCATTAATTGTAATAATCCATTGAGATATTTGTCTGCACAAGGAGTCTGACAACAACCAGTGCTTGATTAGATTAGATTTTCTTTATCAATTAACTTCTATTAACTAAATTATATCAACATTTGGTGTGACTATCCTTTGCATTTAAAGCTGCTTTTTTTTCAGGTAGCTTTGCAAGTAGGTTTCTTGAAGCATCTTGGAGACGTTGCCACGGTTTATCTGGATTTAGCCTGTCTCAGTTTGTTCTGTTTCTTCATGTCATTCCAGACAGACTGGATGATGAGAAGATCAGATTCATTTGTGTTTGTGGAACACAAACTCCTTGTGCAAACATAAAGCCCACTGGATTATTACAATTAATGGCAAAATAAATGTTTGCAAATTGAAAATTAAAACTGGTATTTCCTACTGACACATTACAAAAATAAATATTTTAGCTGGTAAAAAAAAACTCTTGTTTTAATAATTTTGGCCACCTATAATATAGATGTGAAATAATGTAGGCTTGTTGCAAAAGATGACACATCAGTTTGTTTTTTTTTAAAGAAAATGTACTAAATTAATTTTACATTGCAGCTGTGCATATTTGTTTATCATTTGGGGAAAAAATGTATCCAACAACAGAAAAAATGTATGCGCACAAGCTCTTAAATCATGGTAGTTCATTTATTTATTTTTTATAGATAAAAATATTGGCTGTAAAAGAAGTGATATTTAAACTGAACTGTTGAACCAGTTTTTTAAGATGAAAAAATATGCATTTGTTAATTTAATGTTGCAAAAATATATATAAACCTTTTACATTTTATAGATATTTTTAAAAGGTTAGTTCACCCAAAAATCCTGTCATTAATTGTTCACCCTCATGCCATTCCAAACCTGTAAGACCTTCGCTCAGCTTTAGAACACAAACTAAGATATTTTTGATGAAATCTCAAAGCTTTCTGGCCCAGAAAGGTAGTAAAGACATGGTTAAACATTAATTTTCTAAAGCTACGAGAATACTTTTTGAGCATTTAACAATTAATGTCAACAATATCCTAACTACCTTTCTGGGTCTTGAACGTTTTGGTTGTGTTGCTGTCTATGCAGGGTCAGAAAGCTCTCAGATTTCATCATAAATATCTTAATTTGTGTTTTGAAGATGAACGAAGGTCTTACAGGTTTGGAACAACATGCGAGTGAGTCATTAATGGCAATTTTAATTTTTGGGTGAACTACCCCTTGGAGATCACAATTTTGAAACAAACTATATAGATATATATAGTATATGCAAATATACTACTATCTTAGTACTATCTTAATCTAACTGTATGCACTTTTTTTTTGTGATTGTGAGTGCATTCGTGATCGATATTTTACCACCTCAAACACATTCCACCTTTAAAAATCTAAATATTGTGTCTGATAAATAACCAAAGCCAAATTCTATTGCGTGGTCACAATCTCAAGGTGCGGTCACATTTACCGTTCTACAAAATTTCACAAACGAAAACCATTGATTTCTTTGGGAATCCACACGGTCCCTCAAAGATGTTGCAATGGATTCAAGCGTTGGAATTTTAGCGGAATTTTCATTCATGTGACCGCACCTTTCCAAATGAGACAGCATTGTGAATGGTTAGACTTGCGTTAAAAGTCCCGTTAGCACCCCTCTTAGTGACGGGGTTATCTGTTGGCTTGAGGCGAGTAGAGGAATATAGCACTGAAGGTAGAGAGGATCTCTCTGGATTCAGAGATCGCCAGCTTCCCGGCGGTGCGCACCAAGGCCACAGTATCACCTTGCCGGAGTGGGAGGATTAGGCTGAAGGACGCAGCCCCACCACATGCGCACTGATCTCGGGTCAGCCATGGGTGGCCGCTCCAGTAACCCGCTGTGTCCAACTTCTGCACGCTGCGATTGGACACTGAGAGCACGGCTTCTGCGTGATCACCCCGTGGAGCTGTTAGAACGGCGGACACCAGGTAACGGCCGTCAGTGGGTGCCGTGAAGATCCCTACAGAGAGGAGCAACATCAGCAGCCATATAGGATATACACTGAAAACCCATATGGGAAAATGTAAAAATGTATTAAATGTGACCCTGGACCACACAACCAGTCGTAAGCAGCATGGGTATATTTGTAGCAATAGCCAAAAATACATGCTTAATTTTTCTTTTATGCCAAAAATCATTAGGATATTAAGATCATGTTGAATTAAGATATTTTGTAAATGTTTTACTATAAATATATTAAAATAGTTGTATCTCGGCCAAATATGTCCTATCCTAACAAATCAAATATGTTTCTTGAAATGAAAGCAGGGTGGGAACCACTCAACGTTGATCTTGTAATCCACAGGTTTAGTAAAGAGAGTTTTAGGGTTTCTGTTTACCTGTTTGAGGGTTATAGTGTCCTCCATCGTTGACTAGCACCCTATCAAAGCGAATGATGCCAAAGTCTCCTGAGAATGTCTGCTGCGTGAGACCAGCAGAGAAAGAAAATGGATCCGTCAAGGGGTTCTGCTGTGACACTGTTGTAAAAAAGAATAATATATCAACATCACATGCTTGAAAAGTATGTTTTGATCATTACACACAGAGTCCAAAAATAACCTGGCCAGTGGTGAGTTATTTGAAAAATGTACTTGGCAATAAATGTTTTCATTGGCCATGAAACTGTAATTTGCAGTATTTTTGCGAGCAGTTTTGAGCAGTTTTTATCTTAACTACTTTTAGCAAGTGCTATTTTAGTATTATTTCTATACACACACACACACACACACACACACACACACACACACACACACACACACAACATATTTTTATGTTGTCATTTTACATAATAATTTTAGGGTTTGGATTTTTTTTTAAATTGTTTTATTTTTTACTTTTTTCTAAATATGTGACCCTGGACCACAAAACCAGATTTTTCTTTTATGCCCAAATATCATTCGAATATTAAGTAAAGATCTTTTGTAAAGTAAATAATAGTAAATATTTTTGATAAGTAATATGCATTACTAAGAACTTCATTTGGACTACTTTAAAGGTGATTTTCTCAATATTTTCATTTTTTTGCACCCTTAGATTCCTGATTTTCAAATATTGTCCTAACCTAACAAACCATACATCAATGCAAAGCTTATTTATTTAGCAATACAAAAGATGTATGAATCTCAATGTAAAAAAAAAATCATTATGACTAGTTTTGTGGTCCACAGTTACATATGTATTCATATTTTAGTTTATTTTTAGTCATTTTAGTACTTCAGCTGAAACTTATTTTACCTTAGTTGGCTTGTAATGTAAGTAATGCAATATTGCATTTCTATTATAATACTAATATATACATTCATTGCTATTATATTGCCTTTGACTTGTTTCTATTACTTACCTAATTGACAAATTCATTGTTTTAAGCATAAATCAGATCCAATAAATTTAGATTTATGAATAATATATAAATCAGGGCGGTTTTCTTCTGAGGAGGCGAGGGAGACAGTGTCTCCTCATAATACTGGATGAGAAAAAAATTTGTAATACAAAAATAAAACAACTCCAATATTACAAAATATAACATTACAAAATATAACGTTAAACTTGTATAAATCACTCGTTTTTCTAAAGAAACATTGTCCAACAGCGACACCAGCAGGTAAAGTTACAACGAGAGTCTGCGTCTCTTTCGCTTCCATTGAACCCATCGAATTTTAACCCCATAAGCGTGAAATGATTGGATAAGAATGGTTATGATCGTTTGTGATTGGTTCATGCGATAATTCCCGCCTCTTGTGTTTGTGCGCGTTCGCGTTCACGAATTGAATGAACAATACAATGGAGCTAATGGGAAGACTAATTTTATAAAGTAAGTAAACAGCTCACACATTTAGATATTAACACGCTGTTGCGCCAAAATAAGACGTTAAATAGCATAAAAAAACATGATTTGTGGGAGTTTTTAGTGAGTAATGTGACTTTGTTTCTCATTCTTTCATTTTGTAGTCTCTACATAATTGCTCTGGGGAAAAAAAAACAATAGGCATCCGTGATGTACTTTCCACTGAGGTAAAGTCATTTTAAGACACCCACGTTGAGACAGAAGTTTTCTGGAGGGTATGTCTTTAATATGAATCATGCTCATCATCACTTTCATCGGTGAAGGTCAGACTATCATTCTTACAGTTCCACTTTCCCATGTGTTATGTTGCAGTTCCTAACAAACCATATTTACCAATTTACCAGACACTGTCAAGGAACATTCCAAAGCCAATTTTTACTTAGAATTTGAACTTGGCACTTGTTAATTTTAGACCCTGTTCACAAGTGACAAAACTGTATGAAGTTGGAATATATATATATATATATACACACACACACACACACACACCTTGGACCACAAAACCAGTATGGGTAAATTTTTTGGTACTGAGATTTATATATCATCTGAAAACGGAATAAAAAAGCTTTTCATTGATGTATGGTTATGATTATGTTGTTAGGACAGGACAATATGTGGCTGATATACAACTATTTGAAAATCTGGAATCTGAGGGTGCAAAAAAATCGAAATATTGAGAAAATCGCCTTTAAAGTTTTCTAAATGAAGTTCTAAGCAATGCATATTACTAATCAAAAATTAAGTTTTGATATATTTTCCAGTAAGAAATTCACAGAATATCTTCATAGAACATGATCTTTACTTAATATCCCAATGATTTTTGGCATTAAAAAATTATAATGTTGACCCATACAGTGTATTGTTGGCTATTGCTACAAATATACCTGTGCTACTTAAGATTGGTTTTGTGGTCCAATGTCACATACTTTTTTTTTTTTGCCTCGGAGTGGTACAAAATTATATTTAAAAAAAATGTTAACTACTTTGTTAGACTATAACTTGTTACCTGGAGTTGCTATTGGTCTTTGATATGCAGGACTCCATGGGACATGGGCAGCTGTAATGAGAATTAATAGTCGTAATTTTGTAAATTATAACAATTTCACGAAAAATGTGCTATAAAGCAATCAAACATGAAAATGAAAAAGATACCTTCTGGACGAGACTGTTTGGTATCATATGAAACAGGATTGACAGGAGGGTAACCTATGAAAAGTAAGACAAAAAAAAATCAAATACTTACTTCAAGCATGAGCTTCTAAAAATTTCTATTATTAATTCGACTTTATACCTGGAGCACCTGCAAATCCTTTCAAAGGCGTTTTTGAGTCCTCTGAGCTTTTATCCCGTCTGACCGTGACCCTGCGCAAATACCCAGGTGGGCCGGCTTGCCCTGTGACCACGACTGGCTGGTGTACGGCAGGTTGGTGGGGTTGGACGGGGTGAATGGGATGCCTGGGGCTGCCTGGTGGCTGAGGGAAGTTGGGCTGGTGTAGGACGTGTGGCTGACGCACATAGGGGCGGCCAGTGGGGGCTGGCGCTACTCTGTGTGGTATGATCAAAGGTATGTGGATGTGGGGAATGTAAGGTCTCATGGGTTGTGTCGGAGCTCGAGTGTCAGGGACAGGCACAGGTCTCTCCTTCCGAACAGGCAGTCCTGTGAAAATGAAAGAAAGATTTAAGATAAAAGGATGAAAGACCCAAAAGGACAAAATTACACTATTCAATACACTATATTGAAGTATGACTCTTATGGTCATAAAGGCTGTATTTGTTTGACAAAATATTTGACACGTGTTTTTATGAAAGCCTGTTTCCACCACTGAATAAAATAGTAATTGCAACTTTTTTCTTGCAATTGCGATATAAACTCGCAATTCTGAGAAATAAAGTGATAATTGTGAGATATAAACTCACAATTGTGAGTTACACAGTCAGAATTGTGTGATATAAATTTGCAGTTACGAGTTATAAAGTCAGAATTATGTGACAAAAAATTTGCAATTGCGAGAAAAAAGTTAAAAAAAAAAAATATTGCAATTGCGAGTTTATATCTCAGAATTCTGACTTAACTTAATTTCGGAGAAAAAAGTCAGGATTGCAAGATATGCAATTATGAGAAAAGTCAGGATTACGAGATATAAACTCGCAGTTATGAGAAAAAAAGTCAGGATTGATATAAATATATAAGATATAAATCTAAATAAAAAAAATCTAAATTGCGACTTTATTTCTCAGAATTGCGAGTTTATATCTCATAATTCTGACTATTTCTCAGAATTGCAAGTTTATATCTCATAATTATGACTTTTTTTCTCAGAACTGTGAGGTTATATCTCAGATTCGCAAGTTTATATCTCATAATTCTGACTAGTTCTCAGAATTGCAAGTTTATATCTCATAATTATGACTTTTTTTCTCAGAACTGTGAGGTTATATCTCAGATTCGCAAGTTTATATCTCATAATTCTGACTAGTTCTCAGAATTGCAAATTTATATCTCACAATTATGACTTTATTTCTCAGAATTGCGAGTTTATGTTATAAATTTTGACTTCATTTCTCAGAATTGTGACTTTATTTCTCAGAATTGCATGTTTATATCTCATAATTCTAACTTTATTTCTCAGAATTGCGAATTTATATCACAATTCTGACTTTATTTCTCAGAATTGCGACTGTTTCTCAGAATTACGAGTTTATATCTCATAATTCTAAATTAATTTCTTAGAATTGTGACTTTATTTTTTCAGAATTACAAGTTTATATCTTACAATTTTGTCCTTTTTTTTAGAATTGCAGCATTATTTCTCAGAATTGCGACTTTATATCTCACAATTCTGACTTTATATCTCACAATTCTGAGAAAAAAATTCACACGCAATTGCAAGAAAAATTGTGAGAAAAAGTCACAATTACCTTTTTCATTTTTTGTTCAATGGCAGAAACAGGTCTCCATATGTTTTAGTTTTTTTTTCCCAAGTTTTTTTGTTCTTTATTGTGGACATTTTTATACTATCAAATAACTGGCAAAAATTGGTATATATCATATTTTACTACAGTTATCGTTGCTACATTTATGTGCTTAATCACATCAATTTGATCAAAGTATCGAGTTTACATGAGGTAAAGTTTGTAATCTGAATACTGCCTAAATCTCATAATTGCATTATGAGGATGTATGTAAACATAGTAAATGTTGAAAACAATTGTGGTGCCTAAATATTTAAACCGTTTTTTGAGGATTTTCTTTTAATGAATGTAAAGTTTAAAAGAATTGCATTTATTTACACTTTTTTTTTCTCAGAATTTTGTGATATAAACTCACAACTGCAAGAAATAATGTCAGAATTGTGAGATAAGAACTCGCAGTTCTGACTTTTTCTCGCAATTGTGAGTTTACATCTCACAAGTCTGACTTATAAACTCACGATTGAAAAAAGTCGCAAGATAAAGAAAGTCAGAATTGTGACTTAATATAAAATTTAAATAAATGTAAAAAACTACAAATCTTTTGTAAAATAAAAAAAATATTTCAATATCTTACTGACCCTACACATTTTAGTGGTAGTGTAAAAATGTCCACTGTCCATTTAACGTCTTTAGTTTCAATTGAATGACACATTTGGTAGCACAAAATAACATTCTTACACTATGAATACATTAAATCATTCTTTCTAAAAAGTAAAAATATTGTTTTAATTATTAAGGTAAGGGTGTTTTTACTTTCATTCTTTTAATGATTTTTTTTTAATGTTCATTAAGAACAAATGTGTGAAACTGACATTATTTACTTTACACCCATCTAAAAATGTCAAAGTAAATTATCATTGAGTAATTTCAAACATGCTCATCATAGAACAGGTGTAATTGTAATATGAAAATAGCTTTTTTATGTGTTTTTGAATAAATGAATAGATGAAAGGGGTAGTTCACCCAAAAGAATAAAAACTCATAATTTACTCACTGTCATTTCATTCAAAATTTTCTTTCATGAAAGCACATAAAAGCATGAAAAAATGCTGGTAAACAGTTTTGGACTTTCATAGAATAAAGAAAGTAATTGATGAACACACTTTGTGAGTCAACTGTCCATTAAATAGACATTGACCACTGACCTAAACACAAAAAATTGAAGGCTTTAGGAATGTCAGCTGCCAGCCCTCTTTTTAAAAGCATCTATAAAACCTTTTAATGGCATTTAACCCATATTGTAAAACCTGTGGAAAAGCTGTTAACCTCTGACCTCAGGCAAACTTTGCCAAGGTACTTGCCAATGATTCTAAATAAAACACCACAAGAGCTTTAATGTTCAATTCAAGTGGTTGTGAATTTCACAGTGCACCTTATTTACAAAGGCTTTCGGTCTTTATTCGCTGCTGTCAGCTCTCAGAGTCTAATGAGGGAGAAAATCTTTTTTTCCAGCTCACACTTCCAGTCCTACAGATCTTGCACTTCGCACACTCGTTTCCAAAACCTTGCGCTTTCTCTTTTTAATCCCTTTTTGATGTCAAGCTTTTCTACGACGATGCGAGAACACAACTTTCCTGTCCTACCAGATGCTGCTGTCTAAATTGAGAAGTGTAATGCGTCATTCCTGACATTAGGGTCTATTTGAACTCTGAATTCGATTGGTTGTAGTAGGAAGTGATTCAAAAGAGGGGCGGAGCTTGAGTCCCATGGGTTCACTTCTAAGCTAATCAGCTCGTACTGGACACGGCTAAAATCCTGCGTCAGTACGGTTTGTCTACATTTAAGCTGCTGTCCAAATATCCGATTTCACACAAACAGATTCCCTCCCACATACATTACATCTCCCAAGAGATAATAGGCATCTATCTGTGTGTTTCCCACAAGTCTGTTTGGCATTCTGAGCAAATAACAGACTCATCACACGCATAATGCCTAACGGCAGCTACACAAACACATGTTTTGGAGTAAATCACGGACATGCTGACTTTAAATACTGGATGTAGAGACTCAGAGTATGGGTTTAATGAGTCAGATTGAAATGAAGAATTCACCACTCTGATGTGGAGAGCCATATTTAAAAACATATTTAGCTGATGAATGGAAGACTGGCTCTGAATGGTCTTTTAGGATTGGAAGGCAAAAAGCTTTATGGGGTGTGGTGATTTTGTACATGGAAACATAACTAAAGTTGGACCCTGCTGTAATGACCAGACCTCTCAATTCTGGCCTGATCCAATCTGAAAACTTCCACATGGGTTCATGGACCCACAGAGAGGAACTTTAAACCCTGAAACCAGCTGGGACTACCTTCAAGTTTGGCACTTAAAAGCCTGTTTATGACTTCACACGATGTTACATAAAGTAAAACAAGAGTAGAAACACATTTGGTGCAGGAAAGTGCTTTCTTGACATCCTTTGACCCAGAGATATGAATCAGCAGGAAGAGAGAGAAAGGAGCGAGGACACTGCTGATAAGAGTGTGGGGAGGAAAGGGACACGATTCAGTTCATATCCATTTTTGTGGGTATCAGTAGAATGCTAAACAACAACATCATTGTTTTGCAAATGTTTCCACAGAACATGGATCAAGATGAGTTCAAGAACTGAAATTAAGTCATTGTCTCCAAAGCAAACAGTGAGGAGTTTTCTGAACACGGCTGATTCGCGGCCAGAAAAATGACTTGAGGATGTTTTTTTCTTTACAGCCCTCAAACATTCCCAGGCTTAATTGATGCCCTGAACTATGAAAAAGAAAACTAATGAAAAATCAATGAAGAGCCATTAAAGTAAATTACCAGAAAAACCGAGCTTGGATGCTTTGTCACGGAGACGCAGCTGGATGGGCCGTTCCAGTATTGTGCAATGTGCCCCTGCCATGATCAGCGGCCAAAAAGTTTGAGTAATGCTGAAGCTATTCAGGGATAAGGACTATTGTGTTTCTGACTTGAAAGTTTTAACTGTATTATGTCCTACAAGTAGGGATAGGATTCGAGAATAAATCAATGGATTCCTTTTAATGATTCCAGTTCCTTAATGGGTCTATTATCGATTCTTTTAATGCTTGAATGCAGTCCAATGATTGTCCTTAATGTTTACTTTATATTAAACAACACTAAACAAACTATCTTTGGTAAAATGTTTCATTTTTTTTTTTTCTCATTTTGTGCATCCACATGTTTTTATAGTAACAACCAGTCAATAACTAGTGATTAAAGCCTTATAGTAATCTGCATGTGTCTGATTCACTAAAAAGATCCAGCTCAAAAGAGGCATTAATTCGACAGTCTACACTGGTTACTGCTTGTGCTTTTAATTCACTAAAAAAAAATATTAGAATCATTTGTCCAGGAGTTGGATTACACAGATTGTGTTGTACGCTTTTGATTTGCCACAGAGAACTGGCTCATGAGAATAATTCGTTCAGAAGTTGGATTACATTGATTGCGCTGTATGATTTTGATTCACTAAAGAGAACTGGCTCATAAGAATCATCTGTTCGGGAGTTGGATTACACTGATTGTCCTGTATGCTTTTGACTCTGGTTCATAAAAATCAATCGTTCAGGAGTTGGATTACACAAATTGTGCTGTACACTTCTGATTCTGGCTCATAAAAATTATTCGTTCAGGAGTTGGATCACACAGATTGTGCTGTTCACTTTGATTCACTAAAGAGAACTGATTTATAAGAATCTTTCGTCTGGGAGTTGGATTACACAGATTGTCCTGTACGCTTTCGATTCTGTCTTATAAAAATCATTCGTTCAGGAGTTGGATTACACAGATTGTGCTATACGCTTTTAATTCTAGCTCATAGAAATCAATCGTTCAGGAGTTGGATTACACAGATTGTCCTATACACTTTTGATTCTGGTTCATAAAAATCAATCGTTCAGGAGTTGGATTACACAGATTGTGCTGTACGCTTTTGATTCTGGCTCAAAAGAATCGTTCTTTCGGGAGTTGGATTACACAAATTGGGCTGTACACTTCTCATTCACTAAAGAGAACTGACTCTTAAGAATTATTCGTTTGGGAGTTGGATTACACAAGTTGTTACTGTACACTTCTGATTCTGGCTCATAAAAATAATTTGTTTAGGAGGAGTTGGATTACACAGATTGTGCTGTACGTTTTTGATTCTGGCTCAAAAGAATCGTTTGTTCAGGAGTTGGATTACACAAGTTGTGCTGTTTACTTCTGATTCACTAAAGAGACCTGGTTTATAAGAATCTTTAGTTTGGGAGTTGGATACGCAGATTGTCTTGTCGCTTTTGATTCTGGCTCATAAAATTCATTCGTTCAGCAGTTGGATTACACAGATTGTGCTGTTCGCTTTTGATTCACTAAAGAGAACTGGCTCATAATAATAATTTGTCAGGGATTTGGATTACACTGATTGTGCTGTACACTTTTGATTAATTGAAGAGAATTGGCTCATTAGAATCATTCATCGGGAGTTAGATTACCCAGGTTGTGCTGTACATATTTGATTTACTGGAGAGAACTGGTTCATAAGAATCATTTATTCGGGAGTTGGATTACACAGATTGTGCTGTACATTCGGGCTGTATGTGATGTATGTTCAGGAGTCGGACTGTGTGTGTTAAGCTGTATGGTTTTGAATCACTATAAAGAACTGACTGAAAATAGTCACTCGGTGGGAGTTGGACTACACATTGCACTGTATGCTTTTGATTCATTAAAAAGAAAAGAAGTGGCTTATAAAAGTCATCTGTTTCGGAATCGGACCACACTGGTTGCGCTGTCACATTTATTGTGCATTACTAATGCATACATGTTAAAGACTTTATGCATTGTTTATACACAATAAATGTGTTCTTTAACTGTGCCAAAAAGTGGCCATTGCTAAAGATCTGTATATTACACAGATCTTTAGCAATGGTCGCTTTAGCACAGTTACTGTTTAGCCACAGTTCTTGGGAAAACGGCTTTTGTTTCTGCAAGAGACGGACCTCCACCCTTATCAGGAATGATGACATCACCCTTAAACGGGAGTTTAAGAGAATGTGCGTTCTCTAGTGACATCACAGTCATCTCATAGCTGAACATCTGCAGAGGGGTGTGGGAATTCATCACCTCCTGAGGCCCATAAGTTGACTTTGGAGCTTAATGAGTACCAGACCTGCCTGCAGCTGAACTCGCTTGCCAGTTCTAAATGTTACAGGCGAAGAAAGCTGGGCATCACAAAAAGACAGACCACACAACTCTTTTACTCATAAACCACTGAACACTAAAGTCAGTATATGTACTGTAATGTATGTTTTAGAAATGGGTAAAAAAAATACCTAAAAAAATTTGGTCCTAATAAGTTATTGAATAATAAATCACTTATACCATAAAGAGATATATTCCCCTGGTTTCACACACAAGGCTTAAGCCTAGTCCTAGACTAAAATTTAAGTCTGAGCTGTTTCAGCTGAACTTGCACTGACTGATTGTAAAATATATCAGTGCCTTTGTTTTGTCTCAAGATGCACATTAGTAATATTTTTTTTCCTAAGGCAAGTTTATAAAAATTACTTAAATGTCCTAATTGAACTATGACCTAATCTTGCCTTAGTCTAAGCCCTGTCTGTGAAACAGGGAAGTAATGTTGTTAAACGATTAGTTCACTCCAGAATTAAAATTTCCTGATAGTTTACTCAACCCTATGTCATTCAAGATGTCCATGACTTTCTTTCTTCAGTTGAAAAGAAATTAAGGTTTTAGAGCAAAACATTCCAGGATTTTTCATCAATTGGAACCAATGGGCTGAAGGTCCAAATTGCATTCAATGCAGCTTCAAAGGGCTCTACACTATCCCAGCCGAGATATAAGTGTCATATTTAGCAAAACAATCTGTCATTTTCTAAAAAAAGAAAAAACAATTTATATATTTTTTAACCACAAATGCTCATCTTGCACTAGCTCTGCATCCACAATTTCACACATTACATAATCCTGTTGGGAACGTCACGCTTGACGTAGGTGGAAGGACCTAGTGTTTACAAAGAAAATGTGGAAAGAAAGTCAAATGCCCTTTACAAAAAAAGGTAAAAAGGGTATAGTTTTTTCGCCCTACCCTACCTAGGACCAAAGTACTTTGAACCAAAATACACAGACGAACAAACCACATGTGACCTTTCCAACTTGATTATATAATGTGTGAAGTTGTAGATGCACATTGCAGAGTGTTACATGTATCCTTGTGTTTCTGGTCTGTATTGTTCTGTTTCTCCCTTTGTCTCCCCCTGTCATTCAGTTAACTTTGGTTTCTCCCATTGCCTTTCTGTGTTTGATTTGATTATCGTCTTCACCTGTTCTTGTAATTAGTCTCACCCTTTATAAGTCTATAAGTTTGCTTTGTGTCGTCTTAAAGTTAGTTTGCTGGTGTTTTTGTCTGGATTCCCTGTCATTTGTAAATAAATACGTTCATTGGATCTACTCCTGTCTCTTCGGTTTGTCACTCTGGCTCATCATCTCCCAGCAACTTATAACAGAAGACGACACCTAAACATGACGGCTGAGGATCGACTGTGGAGTTTACGGAAGGGCGGTCGAAAGTTGGAATGGTATGTGGTGGATTTCATTGAGCTATACCATCAGGTGAGCTGGCCCGACGCCTCTATCAGCATCGTGTTTCTGTTGGGGCTGGACAGATATACTATTTGTTGCGATCTCTCTGTTCACGATTTCCCGTTTGTCGAATTAGTCAATATCATTCTTTATTTAAACGGCTCTAAATTCGAGATTGAACAAATAGAGAATGAAAGTCCGGATCTTTGTCCAGTCCCCTCAGAGGCACGCCACATCGCACCAGCTCACCCGAAGCCAAGAACCGCCATATACCGCTCCAACAGCTCAGACCGCCTGCCATGCCCCGAACATCCTGAGATCCTCCAAAGCTCCATAGTCTCCCTCGGCCCAGTACCGCCAGCTGCAACGCCCAAGTCCGCACGCAAGATGGCTGCAATGCCCGAGTCCGCACGCAAGATGGCTGCAACGCCTGAGTCTGTATGCAAGATGGCTGCAACGCCCGAGTCTGCACGCAAAGTGGCTGCAACGCCCGATTCTGCACGCAAGATGGCTGCAACGTCAGAGTCTGCATGCATCATGGCTGCCCTCACAGCTGCTGTTCATGCACAGTCAAGTCAAGGTACAGCTGTTGTTCTTACACAGTCAAGTCAAGTCACAGCTGATGCTGTCCCTGTTAAGTCAAGTCACATTGCAGCTGAGGTTCACGTGACAAGTCAAGACCCAGCTTTACTTCCTGAGGCAAGTCAAGTCACAGCTGCTGTTCCTGCACAGTCAAGTCAAGTCACAGCTGCTGTTCCTGCACTGTCAAGTCAAGTCACAGCTGATGTTGTCCCTGCTAAGTCAAGTCACATTGCAGCTGAGGTTCACGTGACAAGTCAAGACACAGCTTCATGTCCTGAACCAAGTCAAGACATGGCCTCTGTTCCTGAGTTCTCGGCCAAGATGGCCGCCGTTCCTGATTTCTCAGTCAAGATGGCCTCTGTTCCTGAGTTCCCGGCCAAGATGGCATCCGTTCCTGAGTTCCCGGCCAAGATGGCCTCCGTACCTGAGTTACGGGCCAAGATGGCTTCCGTTCCTGAGTTCCCGGCCAAGATGGCCGCCGTTCCTGAATCCTCGGCTAAAATGGCCACCAAGCCTGAGTCTCCAGCCAGGATGGAAATTATGAATATTATGGACATGGCGCTCCCAATGGAGTTTACAGTCCCAATCCTCCTCCCAGAATCTCCGCTGGTTCCGCCCAGCCTTCCTGAACCTCCGCTGGTTCCGCCCAGCCTTCCTGAACCTCCGCTGGTTCCGCCCAGCCTTCCTGAGCCTCCGCTGGTTCCGCCCAGCCTTCCAGAGTCTCCGCTGGTTCCGCCCAGCCTTCCTGAGCCTCCGCTGGTTCCGCCCAGCCTTCCTGAGCCTCCGCTGGTTCCGCCCAGCCTCCCAGAGTGCCCTCCAGTGTCCGCACCTCCAGAGCGCCCTCCAGTGTCCGCTCCTCCAGAGTGCCCTCCAGTGTCCGCTCCTCCAGAGCTCCCTCCAGAGCCCACTCTGCCAGAGGGCCCTTCTAAATCCTTAAATTTCACCAAGAAAATTTGGGAGGGGGGGGGGCATAGGTCCACAGCCAACGTGGCCAGGCCGAAGGCTGAGGCCAAGGCCACGAGGGCTGCCCAGCCATGGCCTCATGAACTGTCTATTCGGCCATGGCCTCCTGAAACCCCTGATCCGCCATGGCCTCACGAACTGTCTGTCCGGCCATGGCCTCCTGAACTCCCTGATCCACCATGGCCTCCTGAACTGTCTGTCCGGCCATGGCGTCCTGAACTCCCTGATCCGCCATGGCCTCCTGAACTCCCCGATCCGCCATGGCTCCCTGATCTCCCTGACCCGACATGGCCTCTCGAACTGTCTGTCCGGCCATGGCCTCCTGAAACCCCTGATCCGCCATGGCCTCACGAACTGTCTGTCCGGCCATGGCCTCCTGAACTCCCTGATCCACCATGGCCTCGTGAACTGTCTGTCCGGCCATGGCGTCCTGAACTCCCTGATCCGCCATGGCCTCCTGAACTCCCCGATCCGCCATGGCTCCCTGATCTCCCTGACCCGACATGGCCTCTCGAACTGTCTGTCCGGCCATGGCCTCCTGAAACCCCTGATCCGCCATGGCCTCACGAACTGTCTGTCCGGCCATGGCCTCCTGAACTCCCTGATCCACCATGGCCTCGTGAACTGTCTGTCCGGCCATGGCGTCCTGAACTCCCTGATCCGCCATGGCCTCCTGAACTCCCCGATCCGCCATGGCTCCCTGATCCGCCCTGGAGGTTTTCCCAGACTACCACGTCCCTGTCCCGTAGCAGCCTCCAGGGCGCCCGGCCACCCTCCCTGGTAGTATTGAGGCGCGCCTACCGGGAGGGGGGTGTAATGTTACATGTATCCTTGTGTTTCTGTTCTGTATTGTTCTGTTTTGGTTTCTCCCTTTGTCTCCCCCTGTCATTCAGTTAACTTTGGTTTCTCCCATTGCCTTTCTGTGTTTGATTTGATTATCGTCTTCACCTGTTCTTGTAATTAGTCTCACCCTTTATAAGTCTTTTGTTTCTGAGTTTGCTTTGTGTCGTCTTAAAGTTAGTTTGCTGGTGTTTTTGTCTGGATTCCCTATCATTTGTAAATAAATACGTTCATTGGATCTACTCCTGTCTCTTCGGTTTGTCACTCTGGCTCATCATCTACCAGCAACTTATAACACAGAGCTAGTGGAAGATGAGCATTTGTGGGTAAAAAGCATATACATTTTTATATTTTTTTTAGAAAATGACCAATCGTTTCGCTAGATACGATCCTTATTCTTCGACTCTTCAGGAAATTTGAACTCAGAAGTGAACAAATCCTTTAACAAATTAAAAAAAGGATGCTTGATCATGTTACTTAGGTATTTGTGAAAATTAAAAGCAAAGGGATCCATTCCAAAGTGCCCAACTGTTGTTTTGACATGTTACAGGCACATATAAAGGGCACAGGAAACCTTTGCTGGCCCCCTGCCTTTCAACGGCTTGGGGGTATACAGGTTATTGTGTATGTATCCCCTTATTGGTTCAGTATGGAGAAAAAGGACACACTGAAAAACATAGCATGCCACAGAAATGTTAGAAAACACCACATTTGGTAACAAATACCACATTTAGTAACTAATCCCCAAAAAAGAAATCTAAACAAAATTGGTGGTTACAAATTGGAAGGCAAATACAAAGGCTGACTTTCAGTTACTTCTGTTTCCATTTTCCAACACTAACTGAAAAACATGTTTTTGTGGCCTTCTCATTTTGCCATTAACATCTAAAAGCTTACCTTGTTCTTTACTTGTATGATCCTTCTGGATCTGCTTAGCCATTCCTGCTAGCAGACTCTGAAAATTCAGAAGGGAGTTCTGAAGAGCTGTGATCGCTCCTGAATGACTGCCCAGAGTGCTGTTCATCTGTGCCAGCTTTCTCTCCAAGTCCCCTGAAAGGCCCTGGATATTGTTCCTCTCACCATCCAGGCTTTCACAGATCTTCTCCAGAGCAGCCACCCTGCCGTCCACCGCTGAGACACCCTCAGCTACTCCAGCTGTGTTAAACTTACACACGCTCAACTCCGTAGTCACTCGAGTGTTCAGTGCATCCAATTGTTTTTTTACCTCCTCGATCTGGCTGTGACTTGGTTTACCAGTTTCTACCAAAAGCGGGGAACTGCTAACCTGCTGGCAACATGTGGAGTTCAAAGTGTGAAGGTCTTGGCTAAATTTGCTGACTGTGTCTCCCAAACCGGTTAGAGCTCCAGTCAAGCCATTAACGTTGTCAGTCAAAGAAGTAATTCTTTTGCGGGTGTCCTGTATATGTGCATTAATAAACTGTTTCTCTGGTGACATTCTAATAGTATCCTCTAATGCATGAACCCTTGCTATGTTGTTCACAAAATCAGAACGTAGGACATCCAGATCATTTCTACAGTGTTTCACGTCCTTTACAAGACTATCCAGACCTTCTGACGTTTGGGAATCAGTGGGTAGGTTAGTTTTGCAATCAGTTGAGCATATCTGCCCAATTGCGTTAAACTTATCCTCCAACCCATTTATAAGATGCCTGTTAGCATTAACTTGAATTTGCAGTGCATTGTCAGAATCGGTAGACAACCCTGGGAAGGAGTTGTTGCTTATTTCAATCAACATGGTAGTGAACTGATCCTGCACACCACTGAGTTTCTGGTCCAGGAGTTCACGTAGCTTAGCTACTTCATCCATCATTTCCTTGGTAAGTTTTTCATCCACATAGAAGCAAAAAGTCTCCGCATTCCTTTCAGTGACGTTCATCCTGTCTTCCAAATCCTCTAAACGCGAACCGAGCACGTCTTCTATCTTCATTGTGGACAGATGCTCTAGCTCATTGTCCACTCTGGCATTAAGGATACGATGGGCGTCTGCCACTCGAATAAGTTCCCCCCTCAAGTCATTGTAGTCACTATCATCTTTTCCGATGGTTGTTTGTCGGTTTGTGCGCACTACACCATCCGACATGGACATATCCAATCGGATCTCACGGATCTCCTTTCGAAGCTCAGCTTCCTTGTTGTGCACTAGATCAGTGAGGCTCACATAGCTGCTGTCCTTTGAATCTTCACATGTTTTTTGAAGCGACTGAATCTTTTCATCACATGCATTTTTCAGCTTGGCCATCTCTTCTTCCATGTTTACAACAAGCTCCTTCTTCAGCTTCTCAAATTTCCCATCAATGTAAGTCTGAAGGATGTCTATATCTGGAGAAGCAGCAGCACTCGTGACTGGTAGGCCTTGAGAAGAACTATCCATAAGCATTCGTATCTGCCCGTCATGCCCTGTCACTGTTCCCCGCAGTTCCTCAAGAGCTTCGTCTTTGCTTTTGAGAGAATCTGTCATATCATTGAGCCTGGCCAACACTGTCTCCATTTCTCTTTCCCCATGGGTGTGGCCCTTCATTGCCTGGTGGCCATCCAGATGCACCACACTCTCTTCTGTGCCTCCTGTTCTTGCACTGTCAGGTGAAGTCCTGTCATTGAGGAGGGTAATGAGCATCTTGCTGGTGTCTTCCTGTAAGTCTGTCCGCAGGTTCTCAGCCATACCTGTCATGGCTGCTTGAAGATCCAAAACCGTCTGTGAAAGGCGCTGCACTTCTTCCTCCAGTATGCGTGTTTTGTCAGCTGTTCGTCTGATATCGTATTGTCCTGTTTCTCGTCGTTCTGGCCCTGTGGTAACAGAATACAAATAAAAACGTATAAAAAAAAAGTACAGAATTTTAATCATCCTCTTTGATATCTGTAACATCCTGCTGACATACTTTGTGGAGATCGAGTTTGTCCATAATGTGGTTGTGGGTGCTGTGGGTTTGATTGTGGATAATGTGTTTGTCCGTTTGGAGAGCCTTTCAGTTCTCTGCAGTCTGGGCCCTGGTATCCTGGGCAGCACCTCCATTCTAGCTCAGTCACAGTCTTGTATGCTATCTTGTAAGTCTGCCGAAACCGAGTACGGTGTCTGAAAAAAACATGATTAAAGGGTTAGTTTACCCAAAAATTTTAATTCTTTCATTAATTACTCACCCTTGTGTTCCAAACTCGTCTTCATTCATCTTTAGAAAACAAATTAAGATATTGTTAGCAACGCAACTACCACATTCTAAGCCCAGAAAGGTAGTAAGGGCATTGTTAAAATAGTCCATGTGGCATTCAACTGTAATGTTATGAAGCTACAAGAATACTTTTTGTGCAAAGAAAACAAAAATTAATGACTTTATTCAACAATTTCTTCTCTTCCCTGTCAGTCTTTGTAAATAAAGTCATAATTTTGGTTTTCTTTTGGCACACAAAGTATTCTCGTAGCTTCATAACATTACAGTTTTATGTCTAATGGTCTATTAAACATTTCAGTTGCCTTGCTTGGATTTCATCAAAAATATCTTAATTTGTGTTCCAAAGATGAACAAATATCTTATGGGTTTGGATTGACATGATGGTAAGTATTTCATGACTGAATTTTCATTTTTGGGTGAACTATCCCTTTAAGATGGCCTTTTACATGAATTGAAATATGAAAACAATCTTACAATCTCCACAATCTTGTTTAAAAACTGATTTGATCAAACCAAGTCTTAAGCTACTTATTGCTATTACTTTGAATGGTGAGTAATGGACCATGAAGCTTTGCCCCTATTATAGGATGAAAGCAAAGGTAAAGGCAAGCTTTGACTTGCGCAGACTGAGAGGGATTAATAAGAAGAGTCTTCAGGCCTAGTCTGTTCAGCTTCACTTAATGATGTTGATCTTGTTACTTCTGATGGATAATTCTGCAATTAGACGTGCAATCATTCTAGCTCTTATGCCACAACAAGTTGAGCCAAACGATTAATATCGCAGTTGCTTCAGATGACAGCAAAAGAGCTCCTGGTAAAAAGTACAAAAGTGAGTATTTGGACAAAGCCATGTATGGCAGCATTCCTCACATCCTCAAAGGTTTTACAACAAGAATGAAATCATACAACATTCATCACTTAAGTATAATCTGTATCAAAATTCCTACTCAAAAGCTGCTTTTAAGCTTTGAGTGTATGTATATGTTACAATGCCATTATAGTTATTTCATCTTAATGTTTAATTTAATGTATAGGCTAAACTGTAATTCCTCCCAGTCTCCACATATTCAATTAATCAAACACTAGTCTAACTCAATGGCTTTTTAAAGCAAACAACAGCGTACATAAATTCTTGCAGCAGAAGTGGTACAGAAATGAACTTCAGTTTGTAAAATACTGTTAGTAACATTTTATATAAAACATTACTATTCTGTCATAACAATCCAAACTAGGACTTTCAATGGAATAAGCAAATCTCTTCAATGTGCCTTAAATGTTTACAACATAATAAGCAAACCTGACCTACTGTCAGTGATATCTGAAACACAAAGTTAGCCAGCCAACTAAACAGCTTGAGTATATCTTGCACCGAACTCTTGGCACTGCCACAGAATAGGCACAATGTGCAAAAGCTAAAGCACTAAAAACATAATTTCAGTTTCAATTAGAGTACAGATATTTAGTATTGAACACTGATATAGTTTAATGTGCTTGAGTAATTCCAGACCAGGGTGAGCAGCGAGGAGGTGCAGAGCACATGTGCTTTCTGGGAAAAATTTGAAAAAACATGTGTTCTGGAAAATCCACAGTGATTACAAAACGCTATGACCAGGGCGGGAAAATCTCTGTCACTCCATTCCAATCACACACTGTTCTAGAACGCTCTTCATTGTTTGCCCTTCAATTATTTGAACAAACTGGCTAAATGTAAGTTAGCCAATATTAACATCTTGTTTATATATCTTGTTCATGCCTTAAAAGCTAAATCATATTCAATTATTGTTGTTTGTTAACAGTATGTGCAACTTCTGTACGTGAATCATTTGGTGTTGCGTTTTCTAGTCCACAAGGAGCATGAGAAGTACTGAACATCAGTACTTCCACACGCCCCTCCCGGTCTCTCGAGTACTTACATCATTTGTGGCTCGCAGTCAGGCTGATGCTCGGGACAGCCCACTGCTTCAGGTTCAACGTGACTTTCCACGCTGCCTTGAACCGCGCAGCTTACGTTCTTTTGGACAATAAAAGCGCACCAGTTTCTGTACAACACATAAATAAAAAAAGACCAAAATAAGAATAGTTTTGAGAATAGAGTTGGCTATTTTTGTTACGGCAAAGCAAAACCCTAACAAACTATCGAACATTTTTATACACCGTATTTTAATCACTGACGACTGACAGCAAACTCCGAATGTGACGTAATTGTGTCTAAGTGAAACTGATATTTTTTTAATGAACGCACATGTTTCTGCAATCCTGAAAAGAACCATTAAAATATATGAATAAACACCACTGTCTCAGAGGAATGTTCAATAAATCGATTGACCTCTTGTTACTTGTTGCTTTAGCGATTACCACAGACAATAGCGTTAAAATGTCACTCCAGGAGTTTGCTGAGATACAAAGAACATACTCATCAAAGATAACATGTAAACATTTAAATCACCTCTGGAGCAACTTACTTATTTCTGTGCCTGTGAACGGCTCCTAAATATGCGCTGCCCTGAAACAAACTTGACGGGTATCCATGAGCGAGCGAAAAGCTTATGATAAATAAAACTGATAACTGTACTCCAAGGAAAGGTGGCTGGCAATTCATTGTCTAAAAACAAAACAGCTCAAAGCCTGCACAATGTCAGAGCGAGACGAGTCGAGCAGTTACAGCCTCTGGAGGCCAGGGAATAAAGAGTGCGCGTTCAACTTGCAGCAAAGTTTGACAAAGTTCTAGGAAGTCCGAAAAACTGAAGGTGGACTCTAGTCTGCAGGGGTTCGATTCGCCGCCTATCCGAAAGAAGGGGGTAGATGGGGGTAGGGGAAGTCATCAAAAAAAAAAAAAAAAACAATAGCGCCCCTGCACACCCCACCAAGCGTAAATGAACAGAGTTTCCGAGCTCAATTGAAAACATCTGCCTTTATCTCTGTTACAGGAAACTATTGCTTGGTGATCATGTAACATAAAACTCGTCACAAACAGCGAATAAACGAAGAACATTTGTAGTTCGATTTGTTTACACAGTTGCAAAAACACGTTACACAAGAAACCGCATATTGCTAAATTGTGCCCATTGGATGATATTCTTTGTATGGATTCGGTAATAGTGGTTAAGAAATAAATCTGCTGATTAGGTCATTTTAAGCAATATAGTTAAATGGTTAGATGAATGCATATGTAGGATAGATAGATCTAGATAGATAGATAGATAGATAGATAGATAGATAGATAGATAGATAGATAGATAGATAGATAGATAGACAGACTCACACACACATACATGAGTCAGAAACACCACACACCATGGTTTTGGGTGGAGGATGAGGTTATGCTATTTTCATTTCTTTATGACATAAGCACTAAATAACATAACCAAATGAATAGAAACATCCATGGCCTCACTGAGAAGCGTAAGGGTGTGTGTGCTGCCATTTCAATGTTCATGGTGTGAAACACGATTACACATGATTTTTTTTTAAATTCCAAACTGCTTAAACAAATGAAGAATCTAGTTGGAAGAACATGTCAAATATTTTAAGAGAGTGAACCAGGTGGTTAACTTAAAGTAAGTTAACATCTATAACTATGAACCTAACGTCAAAGCTTCAAGCGGTGTCACAAAGTAGCCGGCTGTCTGGTGTTGTCTATGAATGATTCATCACACTTAAAAAACGCACTGTGAAGTCAAGTATATAAAGGCGGATGACAAACTTAACCAACATACGTGATTAAATCAGCATATGCAATTAATTAGTCTATTCTAAGTGAATGTTAATGAGGTAATTAGCACAAAATGGGATTAAACAAAACTAATCACGGATTTTCAAGGTGAAGTTGCAACTAAACCCAATTCGTGTTGATTTTGTCGTGTCCGTGTGTTCATGCTCCAGCAGAGGGCAGTGTACACCCACGAAACATTCAGTGCATAACGTCATAAAACGCTCAGCATGAAGCGTCTCGGCTTACGAAATCATACTTTTGCATATGTACAGCGTAGCTGAAAACTACTCAAGATGCATGTGCTCACACAGACCTTTTTGTTTTATAAATAGCATATTAAATATTATATTAAATATATATTATATATTTGTCGCATTAGCTAAAAATACATTGTATGGGTCAATATGATCGTTTTTTCTTTTATGCCAAAAATCATTAGGCAATTAAGTAAAGGTCATGTTCCATTAAGATATTTTGTACCGGAAATATACCAAAACGTAATTTATGATTCTTCGTAATATGCATTGCTAAGAACTGATTTTCTTAGTATTTAGATTTTTTTGCACCCTCAGATTTCAGATTTTCAAATAGTATCTCAAATAGTTGTACCAAAATAATGTCCTATCCTAACAAACAAATACACAAATGAAAAACTTATTTATTCAGCTTTCAAATTATGAATAAAATGACTGGTTTTGTGGTCCATGGTCACATATTATTATTATTATTATTATTATTATTAAAATGATGCTTTATTTTAGATTATACCATGACATTTTAAAAATCTGCAACGCATTGTTTTCTCTTTGGTCTAGAACTGAGTTGGGCCCACAGGCAACTCAAATCGCCAGAGGCTCTACCACTCTATTTTTTTTTTTTTTTTCATCTGTACATATTTTTGGGGCAAATAAATTTGCTTTGAAAACAAATAGAAAACCTCACGAGGAGCTTTTGACAGTTTACTGGCTAACGTGTCGGGTGTTTAATTCATGCTGCCATTTCATGGAGTTGACTTAGAAATGCACCTGTCATCTTAATTAGTTTTTGCTATATATAAACAGATTGAAAATATCTTCTGGTAATCAATGGGTTACATATGTCAGATTGATGATGGATTATAGAAGCGTTCGCGAGTGACCCGTGTTCGCGCGTCTGGAACAAAGCAGCTTGTTGTGGGCTCACTAAACCTGCGACTGTCCAATTTGTGTCTGATCAGGTTGTACAGAGGGTGGCAGCAAGTGAAGCACCTCTGGCCCGCGTGCAGCTGACAGTATATGTCACGGTGAAGAAAGTGAGCTGAGTTCGGTGTAATTGGCGGGTGTGATCACTGCTCCACACTCACCGCAGCATAATGCCGCTGTCCTGACAGAGAAGGTGAGTCACCGCGCAAGGCTGCTCCTTCCCTGCCAGGACTCGGCGCCACAGATTGGCCCACAGACCGACCGTGCTCGCACACTTCTGCGGCACCAGTCTGTGCCCACACCGTCACCTCGACGTGTTTTTTTGTTCCGCGCCGCTTTGTCTTTAGTCTCTGTTGTTTGTGTGAAAATCCTCCTCTCAGCACTACGCCCCCTCTCAGGCAGGCGGGTGTCAACGGGAGGCGCTGAGACGGAGACTCTCACGCTGTTTATGGCTAGGTAATGGATAGCATCTCACTCCATGCGAACAAAGGGCAGAAAGCAGCCTCGTGTTCTTTGGGGTTTTGCTCTGTCTTTGTGGAGCGTGAGAGATTCATCTCGCTGCTTTAATTGGGATAAAATGCATCGTTTTTAGCTCAAAAGCTGCCTAGAAGTTGAATCTAATTAGCACTACACTCCAGGTAACCTTTCTAGTCCTACTTGAGAAAGTACTGTAGGCCTACTGCTTGAGAATGCAACATGTGTGAAATTTACTTGCCTTACTGCGTTTGAGAACTAACAAAGTGAGTTTCTCGTCTCCCTCACACACCCAAACAGACATACAGAGGACTGTAAATTATTGGCTCTAAAATGTTAATATGGCCATAAGCCTTACTCATGAATTCCTGATGACGGCCATGGCAGTCTTGTCACCTAAAATGTTAATGAGGTGAGATTACATTGGGGCGGGAAGGTCCCTGTCAGCAACTGAACAAATAGCAACGATGAGCTGAATTTATAAGACTTTCTGACTAGAACAAGACAGGCAAAAGGGCACCGGCATCTATTCGGGTTGAGCCAAAATGATGAAGAATGGAGATAATGAATTGCACCAAGTGCATTTGCACAAGGATAATGAATCATTTGTTTAATGTAATGTTGTTATTTTTCAAGTCTTTTGCTCCACCTACATGTCTGAAATGGGTCACGACTTACATTTAATTAATCTCCGCCTGTCGGATGTAGTCTGAGCACGTCATCCTACTCTTGTCTTGAGGTCTACGCCATCAGCAATGATCTAACGTATAAAACTTATAATGTATAAACGTGTTGAAATCTTAGATGTTTCGTAAGATCCTTCTATTATCTGTTGAAACCAACATTACTATTTAAAATATTAGTAAGCTTAATATATTTAAAATGAGCATTTATTGGGACTTTCAATTGGGAGGTGATCCTTTTAAAAAGTGAAGTTCTTTGTAAATTTAGAAACTTTTTATGGAAAAAATGTGTCCTGCATTTTCATCACTACCGAAACAGTGTGTGTTTTAGTCCAATGGATGACACTGATTTGAACTACACCCCTAAATTTATGATCAGGAAATATTTATGTGTCCCTACCTCTCATAGCTACAAGGTGAGAGTAGATAGGTCCCATCATTTTGAGGTAAATGTGTTCAAAAGTCTGAAAAATCTGTGTGTAACTTTAAGGAAAATCGCTACTGAACACTTTTTTTCTGCAATTAAGCACACTTTCTTGGGAGTTATTCCATAACATTTAGTTTTTATATGTGTACAGCTGTTCAGAACTGTGCTAACTATGTGCTGATTAGCATCTTTGAGTTAGGCTCAAAAGTAATTGTCACTACCAAAGCATTTGGTGGCGTTTTAGTAGTGAAATCTTTGTTTTTTTGGGTGTTATCCCACAATATTGTCACTACCGAAACAGTCACGACTGGAACATGTCATCATTGTTTCAGTAGTGACAAAAGGGAACACATAATCCTCATATTTGGGGGAAATAAATGTAATTTTAATACAGTTATCAGTTATGCAAATTGTATATATTTTAGTACGTTTTAGTAGTGTTTTAGTTTGCAAGTTAAAATTCTGTAATGTGATGTGGTCACTACCAAAGCATTACTGTCACTACTGAAAATGTGCAGTCACTACCAAAACATGGGATGTTTTGTCAAAAATAAGATGTTTTGATTAGTTTTTGGTAACTAATAACTAATGAATCCTTAAGTTTGAAACCAGTATGATCAACGTTTTGCCTTTTACAAAGAAAGATTGGATTCAAAATAAAACAAATCTCATAAATTACACTTAAATTGATAAATATTGATTTATCTCTGAAAAACTTTTAACATATCAAAACTAGTTATAGCTATTACTGTGTTCCGGTAAGGACAAATTTCTGGAGAGGACAAATAATTACAAACTTTCTGAAAATACAAAATGAAAATTAACTGCACAATTACTAGATGTCACACCCTCAGCACGTTCCCTCAGTCCCAATCACTGCACCACGCCCATCACCAGAGCTCTATCACCGTCACCTGCACCTGTAATCACCACTCCCTTCAAATACTCTCCCCAAACATTCACTCAGCGGCTGGTATCGAAGTTGCATGGATGCTTCTCTGTGGATCTTCTCCCCCTCCTGTTGTCTCTCCTGTGCTCCTCGTGGATTCTTCTGATGTTCTCCTGTGCTCCCCGTGGATTGCTCTGATGTTCTCCTGTGAAACACGTTAATCGTGTCAGAGGGAAGTGACTGTTGCTAACGCTATGATCCTTATGAACTTGAACTCACCTGTTGTGTTATGTTTGAAGATTTGACCACAGAGACATTATTCACCCGTTTGCACGTGTGTTGAACTGTGCACGTTTGTTAATAAATACCTTGAAAGATACTCACCTTCTCCCTTTGTGTGTGGTCGTGACAGGATACCAGCCCCGCAAAAAATTATTTCTTCAGCTCACTCATGGAGGCGAACGCAGCATTCAGCGGTGTCTCTCCCGAATCACTAAAACTGTCGGACGCTGAGGACAGGCTATGGAGCCTACGGCAAGGTGGGCGAACATTGGAGTGGTATGTGGAGGAATTCCTTGAGCTCTCCCATCGGGTAAGCTGGCCCGACTTCACTCTTGCTGTGGTGTTTCGTATGGGATTGGATGAGGAAACAATCCGATGCAACTCCCCCATATGTGATTTTTCCTTGATTGAACTAATCAACCTCACTCTTTATATAAATGGCTCTAGTATCGAGGTTAAAGAAATAAAGAGTGATGGTAAGTTTCCTCATCCAACCCACTACGAAACCCAGCCCGTTTTGCCGGCTTACCCCCCGCCTGAACCCCTCACATACCAAACCAATAGCTTCTCCCACCTTGCCAGCCTGGAGCCCGCGACCAACCCTCCTACGTCGTGGCCAATCCTGATGGCCAGCGTGCGCGACCCACCATTGAGGTCAGTGCGGGCGGCCATGCTAGCTCGCAAAATGGCCGACGTTCCGGTTTCCCCTGCCAAAATGGCCGATGTCCCTCCAGTGACTGCGCCGCCAGAGCGCCCTCCAGCGACTGCGCCGCCAGAGCGCCCTCCAGTGACCGCTCGCCCAGAGCTAGCTCTTTCAGTGTCTCCGCTGGAGACGCCCAGCCCTCCTGAATCTCCGCTGGGGTCGTCCAGCCGTCCAGAGCCCGCTCCTCAAGAGCGCCGTCCAGAGCCCGCTCCTCAAGAGCGCCGTCCAGAGCCCGCTCCTCAAGAGCGCCGTCCAGAGCCCGCTCCTCAAGAGCGCCGTCCAGAGCCCGCTCCTCAAGAGCGCCGTCCAGAGCCCGCTCCTCAAGAGCGCCGTCCAGAGCCCGCTCCTCAAGAGCACCGTCCAGAGCCCGCACCTCAAGAACGCCGCCCAGAGTCCCCGCTGGTTCCGCCCAGCCGTCCTGAGTCCCCGCTGGTTCCGCCCAGCCGTCCTGAGTCCCCGCTGGTTCCGCCCAGCCGTCCAGAATCTCCACTGGTCTTGTCCAGTTCTCCTGAATTCGCGCTGGTCCCGTCCAGCCGTCCAGAGTCTCTGAAGTTCCCACCCAGCCTCCCTCTCCCGCCTCCACTCAAAGCAGCCAGTTCCTCAGCCCTGTCTCTGCTAGTGCCTGTCTGTCCCTCAGCTCTCCCTCAGGCTGCGCCATCCAGGATTGTGGACCCATCTCGGGACTCCCAGGCTCCAGCTCCGCCTAGGCAGGTCGATCCCCAGTCTCTACCTCCAGCCTCCGAGTCCTGGACTCCACCTCGGTCCTCCGACCCTTCGGCTCCGCCTTGGCTCCTGGCTCCCTCATCTCCACCGTGGCCCGTCATCCCACCAGCTCCACCGGGCTCCCTCGTCCCCCCGGCTCCGCCTTGGCTCCTGGCTCCCTCATCTCCACCGTGGCCCGTCATCCCACCAGCTCCACCGGGCTCCCTCGTCCCTCCGGCTCCGCCTTGGTCAGTCGTCGACCATCCGCCGCCTCGGGACTCCATTCCTCCGGCTTCGCCTTGTCACTCTGTCCCTCCGGCTCTGTCAGGCTCCTCCTTCCCTCCAGCTCCGCCTTTGTCCTCTGTCGCTCCGGCTCTGCTGCGGTCTTCCGGATCCACATCTCCGCCTCAGTCGCCTGAGCCATCAGCTCCGCCTTTGTCCTCTGTCGCTCCGGCTCTGCTGCGGTCTTCCGGATCCACATCTCCGCCTCAGTCGCCTGAGCCATCAGCTCCGCCTTGGCCCTCTGGAACCTCTGTGTCACCCTGGCCCTCCGTCTGCTCGGCTCCACCTGGGTCACCTCTGCCAGTAGCTCCGTCTCCATCGCTCGTCCCCAGGGTGTCATCTGCCATCTCTCCACCATGGCTCCTCCCTCCTTCGACTCCGCTCTGGGGCCTCGTCCGGGCTGGACTCTGGACTACCATCTGGCTCCTCCCTGCTCTGTCTGCCTCCTCTATCTCTGCTCTCCCCAGGTCCCTGTCCATGATGCGGCCCCCTGTTCCGCCCTGGAGGGCTCCTGCGCCTCCCAAACCACCCTGGAGGGCTCCTGTGCCTCCTGCTCCGCCCTGGAGGGCCGCTCCGCCTCCTGCTCCGCCCTGGAGGGCTCCTAAACCCCTTGCTCCGCCTTCGGCTCTGCCCTGGAGGGTTCCTGAATCTCCTGCTCTGCTCTGGAGGGACTTTGCCCAACCTGTTCTGCCTCAGTCTCCTGGCCCCCCCACCGCTCCCCTGGACTGTTTCTTCCTGTTTTTTGGAGCGTCTGGAAGCCGCCCCTTGGGGGGGGGGCTATGTCACACCCTCAGCACGTTCCCTCAGTCCCAATCACTGCACCACGCCCATCACCAGAGCTCTATCACCGTCACCTGCACCTGTAATCACCACTCCCTTCAAATACTCTCCCCAAACATTCACTCAGCGGCTGGTATCGAAGTTGCATGGATGCTTCTCTGTGGATCTTCTCCCCCTCCTGTTGTCTCTCCTGTGCTCCTCGTGGATTCTTCTGATGTTCTCCTGTGCTCCCCGTGGATTGCTCTGATGTTCTCCTGTGAAACACGTTAATCGTGTCAGAGGGAAGTGACTGTTGCTAACGCTATGATCCTTATGAACTTGAACTCACCTGTTGTGTTATGTTTGAAGATTTGACCACAGAGACATTATTCACCCGTTTGCACGTGTGTTGAACTGTGCACGTTTGTTAATAAATACCTTGAAAGATACTCACCTTCTCCCTTTGTGTGTGGTCGTGACACTAGAAATGTGTACTTTGGATATTATACAATTTTTATTTATTTATTTATTTTTTGAAAAAGCCATTTTTTCATGACGTTTCCAGTTCTGACTTTACACCAATTCTGTAGAGTGGCCCATATATTATCTACCGACCTACCTGTAAAACTTGAGGGCTAGTTTTTGGGGAATGATGTAGGGAACTTTTTTTGTTGATTATTCATATCATTTTATTCCAAATGTTCTAGCTCAACGAACTTGACAAATCCATCAGTGATTCAAATCTATTGTTTTAAACCTCCCACACGTTTTCACAGCACTCACAGTTGTCACTCCTCCATGTCTTTATCACTTTCTTTTTTGACGCCACTCGTTACCTTATATGCATCCCATTGAATTAAATGGCTTTATCTTCCACTCTTTGATTTCATTAACTATGATTCAGCTATTACTTGCATGCCCTGATTTGACCTGTTAGAACATTCCTCATCTTTTCAAATTATTTGACTCAGGTGTCAAAAAATAAATATATAAATGATTTAAAAAAACTTTGTCTCTGCTGCTTTTCAGATGTTGGATAAAGGGATAACCTTGAGCGCCGGCATGACGTGACTTTGCTCTCTTCTTTTGCTGCAATTAAGTGGAAGTCTTTGAAAGAAGCTGCGATCTTTCATACTCAAATACCACCCCATCATCTGTCTGTTTAATCAAATATCTAAGCAAATGTGTACAGATGAATTGAGCTTTGAGTGAGAAGCATGTGCAAGGCCTTGGAGGACTAGGATGCATTCTGGTCAGGCAAGAATAGAGGTGTCAGGTAAGATCATGTGCAACATGGTGAAAAGAATGTGTACTAAATTGATTTTGATGCCTTAATCGCACACAGGGGCACCACAATGGGGAGATGATTCTAAGGGGTGCCCCGTGATTTTTTTTCCCGAGGCAATAACCTAGTCAGGGGACACCGAAACCAAAGTGGTGCCACTAATCGTACCAACCCAATCTCATTAGAAAATGTAACTACTTTATGAGTTGCTGACTTCATGTCAATTCTTGTGATTTTATTTGTGTGTTGGTAAAAAAAAACGTTGCAAAATGACAGCATTTCCATCAACCAATGTTCTGGGACTAAAATATAATTTTTTCCTCTCGCAATAAGTCATGGCGACGGATGTTGGTAGGTTTACGTATGTCGAAGCCACCGCACTAGCCATTCATTTTAATTGTAGGAGACGCAGGTTTATCACTCCTGGATAATCAAAAATGGGCAAAGAGGCGGGACATGGGTGGAGCTGGTTGCTGAAACCACGCCCACCTAGCACAAGTGGTCATGCCCCTAATTATGCAGAACTTTAAGGCTTAATATTATTTAAACGGATGTGTTACAAAAATATTCACAGTCACAGTTGATATGAAGGGCAAAATTAGCTATGTAGACCAAAACCACTTTTTGTACCAGGCTATAAACACTTTTTTCTGCTGTTTAACGTGGGGAGCCTATGGGATTGACTCCCTTTTGGAGCCAGTCTCTAGGGGCCAGTCGAATTGCATTTTAAGTTACTTCCATGTTGGGTTCAGTAGAGAGAGCGGGAGGTTTCCGCTTGGTTTCCATTAAGAGTATTTTCAATTTGCACAATTTGAAGGGTAATGGAAACACAGCTAATGAATTTCGGAGCCTAATAACTTTCATTGTATGGGCCGAAACGGTTTAAACCTTCTAAATATCATCTTTGTGTTCCACAGAGGAAAACTGTAGAAGTTTGGAATGACACGAAGATGAGTAAATGAAGACATAATTTCATTTTTGGATGAACTATCCCTTTCAATCTTTGGTGACATGAATCTTGCAATCTTATTAGCATCAATACATCTTGTATGTCAATACATCACAAACTGAACGATATTATAGCATTTAATGAAGCTCTTCCGAAAAGAACAAAATGCAATTATGAATAGAAACTTTTTCATCTATCTTAGGTTCTTCTTTAAAATCTTGTGCCACAATTAAAAAAAAGAAAAAAAAAAGCCTTTTAAATACAAGGGCAGCATGTCAATAAACGTCTTCATCCGCAAGTTCTTCAGTAAAATCGGAATATGTTTAAGTTATCCGTCATCGTGTATTTTGGAGATGAAAATGTTGTTACCGCAGTAAACGAGAAGATTGTAATGTGTTCACAAAAGTGACATTCACAGCCAAGGTAATGTCTGAAATGTTTTCTAAGCACTTTGTCTGCCCACATTACTATGTGGTTTCTGACAGTGGAGACAGTTATTAGGAGAGTCAAATCAATAATACATGCTAAAGACCAACTAATGCTCCATGGAGACAGACACCATTTGTTCATCCTGTGGCTAACATCCAATCTTAGACACAGCGAATCAAAGAAAGATGATGGGAAAGGCAGTGAGGTAGGCGTTGACAAGCAACAGGTTACAGCCCGTGAACAACATGGAGCAGAGACGCGATGTGTTATGGAAATGAGATCGTTCTTTATTTGATTAACGTTCCAAAGCGGAAGCCACGTGCTGGGCGATATTTCCGAGACTTTCATAGAATTTATTTTATCGACTAGCGGCAAACACACAAATACAACGGAGCCAGAAGAAGTGAGAAGAGGTAGCAAACAAGCTTATTGGAGCCTTCCCTCGGAGAAACGCTTTCATCCTCATATTGCTGTAATGCTTCAAAAATCAATACCGGGCTGCCAAACAGGTCAAAATGCAATAAGTGTGCAATCTGTCCGGGAAATAACATTGGCAGAAGCCAGCGCCACTGTCCCGTGGGACTGCTCCTCTCCTTCGGCCAGAGAGCGCAGGGTTAATGCATTTCCCACATCACTGATCCCAGAGCAGCGCTGCGCTACGTCAGGCCACGCTATCTGAAATGCCAGATAATATGAAAAAAGACAATAGTTTGATTATCTCATTATGCGCCGATCGCCCCAACTGTCTGTTTCCTCTTCTCGGACCCTTTTCCTGTCTCATTTCCAGGACTGGACATCTCTGTGTCATGTTCTTTTTAGACCATTAGTCCACAATTAGAAGCCATCGCACAGCGCGCTGCACAGGAAGTGAACGTGCAGCGGTGTGTTCACAGCTGAGTCTGTGTCAGCGGGTCAGAGTCTCACACTTCAAGACTCACACTTCAAGACACACTTAAAAACACACAGCAGCACATTATCTCATTCTGTTAGATTGTTATGTCCAAACCATCCTAAGTTCATACCTGACCAAAGAGTTTTCTAGAATTTGATGGGAGCTATGTAATGTAATTACATATTTCTTTCTCAGTAACTATAACCGATTACAGTTCAGTTTATTTTGGTTACATTTATTAGATGATTTATTATTATTATTATTATTATTATTATTTTATCATTGTAACTAGTTACTCCTCAACACAGTCTGCAAGATGCATGCAGTTTCATCTATTCACAGCCAGAGGGCCAAAAGGTACACAGTGTACCTTTAAAAAAATGCATGTTCTCTGTAGTATGAATGTGGGCATTGTCATGTGAAATACCAGTGTCAATGTGTCTGCCATTCACAAATCCTCTCCAGTGGCCTCCAAAGCAAGTGGCTGTTTTTATGAGTGAGTCACTGAATCATTCACCCAAATGATTTGTTCAAAATGATGATTCATTCAGAACGGTCTTTATTATTGATCCTGGAATGGAGATGCAAATGTCTGGAAAGTGATTACAGAACACTTTGAATCTAACTACACAAAGCTTGTTGATTTGACTTCTTTTAGAACTTTTTCATTTTTAAAATAAAATATTGTATGTTCTAATCCCACGTCAGTGCAGATGGATACTGTAACATTCATTACAAAACGTTTTGAAGGATTGTAAAATTCTTACCCATCACACTGTTGATGTGAGGGTCTACATCAGCCAGACCTGTTTTTTTAATGAGACAGGAGATGTGGGTTTGTTCAGGGAAGAAGATTGTGCTGCCATGCAACAAAAGCAATCAGGGACTCGCTGCTTAGGCAGAGAGAACCATTGTATAGGTTGATTAAGTGTAAAAAGTGTTCCCAGGGAAACGCAGGTAAAACTATTGAAATGGCTCAACTTGGGTGACCTTGGGTTTTTCTCATCTGCAAGTCAGGTGGTGAAGAATCACTCCAGCATTTTTTTCTCCTGTACCATTGCCAATATAAAGACAGTACAAATCATGTGCATAGGTGTCACTTTTTTTACTTTTACTGACTAAAAAAGGTAAAAAGAATAAAGACTGTTGCATGTATTTTAACATGATTTGTCTAAAATATACAAAACAACCAATGTGTCATTTAATGTTTGATGCTGAAGAACTATTTGTAAGGCAGTGTCAGTTCAACCACAGCAGTCTTTGCAAACTCTTAAGCAAGGGAGTGAGATCTGAATTTCAATTTGGACTGTTTACACAACCATCCCTCCAAAATGCAAATCTTATTGCTTATTAACATGCAGCATACAATGAAGGAGCATCTATTACAAAACATTGGCAGTGTCTGTTTCTCTGTTATCATTGTGGAGACTGAGGTTAACCTATGAGGGGATATTTCACCATCCTAGAGTGGGCTCTGAGCCATCAGCAAACTGCCCGGCTTCGACTGGGATGGCATTTTCATTCGACCTTAGGGTGACATCCTCATAATGGAAAGGCATCAAAAAGCTATCTGTAAAACGGAATGGATTTCAATCTCTGATGCCTGCATTGATATGCAAAATCTGTTCATCAACCGGATATAAATCTCTGTTAGATGAATGTTGCCATTTCACTGAATAGCTCTATTTTTAGGCCACCAAAGGATGAGACAAATATTTATACTATTTTGAATGATGGATTTTACTTCATTCCAAACAGAAAAGGATGCGTATAATCGTGAAGCTCGTGTCTCAAATGCTCATTTTCCTAGGTAATTGAAAATACAGCACCTTATCTTTCATCATTTCGCAATATGATTCTTCATATTCGTGAAACATAAATATGAAAATATGACATTTAGATGCACCAGCATAGGCTCAAGAATAGGAATGGAGATTGTAAGGAATTTAACAATCTGGCTTTGATTCTAGTCCCTTAGTGGTTTAATTAACAATTCTTTTTAGTACTTGTAAGGAATAAATATCTGGAAAGGAAATGCAGTTCCACTGCCAAGTGATCAGATCATTTGAATACATTAGAATAATTAAAAAAAGGAAAAGGAAGAAAAGACATTTGTTGCTAAAAGGGAACCTTTGTAGGGAAAGACTTGTATGGCTTAATATAATGTAAATGATGCCTCTTACTAAAATTTGTAGTAGAAGAAAACACATAAAAGCTATATGTTATTTAAAAAAATCCACATTGCTTTATACATATTTTGGACTATAGGGGCGCCATTATGACATGAAATGGTTGCACTCGGTGAGCTACTGACGCTACCTGTTGCTATTTTTCACCTCAACACAACACAACACCCCTGAATATTCAGTGAAATCCGCGCTGAGAAACTCCTTTAGTGTCCACAGTGTCATAACAAGTGTCGGCGGGTTTACATCCTACCAGGATGGCATCTAGCATTTCTTGTCTCTGCCATTTGTAAGTTCTTTCAGTAGCTGTGGTCTACTAAAATGGCTAAAGTGGAGAGAGCAATGACGCTGGTCTTTGAGAAGTTTTATTCGTCCACAGGCATCTTCTTCTTATTACTAGGAAAGCAGTGAAGACTTACATTGCTTCTCCTGTGGCCCTTTGGCTGAAAATTACAACCAAAAGCTGCACAATGTGGCATCGAATAATTTATTTATTTATTTTGTCAGAGTTGTGTTGCGGTAAATATAGCAACAGGTAGCACCAGTAGCTCACAGAGTGCAGCCATTTCATGTCATTGAAATAATGGCACCCTTCATAGTCCAAAATATGTATAAAACGATGTGGAAGTCTTTTATTGGTTTTCTACTACATATTTCAGCAAGAGACATCATTTACTTCATAGTAAACCGTACAAGTCTTAATACACTGCAACAAAAAAGGCCTATCTTAGTATTTTTGTCTTGTTTCTAGTCAAAATATCTGAAAATTCTTAAATTAAGATGAATTTACTAGATAAGCAAAATGTCATAAGATATTTAGTCTTGTTTTAAGCTAAATGCACTTAACCAGTTTAATCCTAAATTTTTCCCAGGCATTAAAATATCAAAATCACGTGTCATTAGTAACCCTTTGAAATTGGATTTTTTTTTTTTTTTTTAGAAAAGTGTGTAAAAAGTTTTGTAATCGATCACAATTGTGACCGTCAACATGTTTACTCATTCTATGACAACACTCAACAAAACTGAATATATGTGAATTTATATATGAATACTAGACTCCTTAGAGCGAAGAGGTACCAAAAATCTTTGTCATATCTTTATGTTAGCATACTGTACTAGTTTGGAGCTTTGATGCAACCATTATCGCCTCATGGTGCAAACAGAAAAAAAAACTGCTCTGGTCATGTGACAATTTGCACTAATCATGTGAAACTGCACATATTTAATTGAGATCCTTTATTTTTCCATATTTGCAGGAAGTGCACCAAAACATCAGTCAATAAACTTTTTAGAGCTTTTAAAACAACAACTTTTTTACGATGGGATTAAAAGGGTTCATTTAGTTTTAAGTAAAATTATCTGCCTGTGGGCTATGTGAAATATTTTTAAAACAAGATTATTTTACTTACCCCACTGGCAGATAATTTTACTTATTTTAAGCAAACTGCACTTAATTTAGTTTTTTTTCCTCTGGAAATAAGACTAAATATCTCATGTCATTTTGCTTTTTTAGTAAATACATCTTAATTTAAGAATTTTTAGATATTTTGACTAAAAACAAGACAAAAATACTAAGTTAGATAAGCCTGTATTTGCAATTTTGAAATGTATCTAGTTTTTGAAACCTTCCTCCAACATTTTCAATTGAAAATGTCTTATCCTGCCTGTCAAACCCAGCAAGGATGAAAAGGAAATGGCCAGTAATACCAAATAAAAACAAAATCAGCTAATCACTTCTTGAGAGCCATCAATCATAGCATTATTCTCTTAACCCCACTCTTCTCTTCCCCTGCTGCAATTTTCCCTGATGTTTCTCCAAGGATGAGACAACATGAGCCATCTCGGTAAGAGCAATTACAGAGAGGCGTGTCACTAAGAGTTTTTCATTTTCCCTCATGCCTCAGATAAAATTACTTTTATTGCTGTTTTCCTTCTCCCTCTGAAACCCATAATCAAAGAATATTTCCTAAGGGGTGGAAACGCTAAGCTAGGTTTTACATTTGTAAACTTCATTAAACAAATAAAAAGTATTTTATTGCCTCATATCGCAAGATATACAAGAAACAATTAAAGGGCAGCAAATGACAGTCATTTTTTTTTTTTAGCAAAGTAAAGCAAAGTAGAGAAGTGTTTATCAAAACTCAGTTTCTTATTGCAGGAGATGGCTTAGTATTTCAGCAAAAAGTCTTTGTTGTTTTTATGAAATGCTGTATAATAACATTCAAATGGATTTTTATGAGGTTCTGTGGGAGGATCACATGAATCCAGTTGTGGCAGAATGATTTATTTGAGTTTAATGTTTTCAGATTATTGCATGTACACGTGGGAGGCGACGTCTGTGTTTCTCTTTTTAGTTTCATGAAGCAGAAGAAATGAATGAATGATTTTCTGGATTTCATGTTATGAAGCTGTTAAACACTTTCCCTTTCAAAAGTAAATGACCTAGACTGTTTAAAAAGCAAACAATTTGCTTAAGTACAAGATAATTTCCCTTGATCACCTAAAAACTAGGAGCATTCATCATTGTGGCTGAATTCAATAATACAGAAACATGGCGGTGTGCTTACTCCCAAAGACATTTCAAGTTATTTTCAGTATGTGATTGAGTAAACCTGAATACTAAATAATGAATAAATATTAGATTAATATCCAACAGGCCTCATTAACTTCTTAGAGACATTGTCATTGTAAGTCTCCTTGTCTGTCTTTTCGGTCTACCTGGAGATTTACTCTGTTTACAACACATAACTGTGATCAATATTAGCCTGTTCTCAGTGAATATTGCCAATATCTCACGGCATTATTATTTCTCGGTGTTTGAAGATGAAGATCCACTCTAGGGGACAGTAATTGATGTACTTCCTCATGCCACACCTGCTCATAACTTTCCCCCTCTCATCTGTCTATTCTTCTGAAGCGTTACCATGGAAACCATTTCAGCCTGCCTCATATTCAAAGCCAATCTCAAAAAGTATATTTTGGTTTAGCAAGTAAACAAGACAACAAAAATTAATATTTGTATTGAATCCAAATAAAGGACAGCAGCCGCCGGAGTGAAATATGCTCGGGTGGAATATATAAGTGCTTTATCTTGCTCAATACATAACTGAAAACCATCAGCAGTAGGATGCATTTGCCAAACATGACGCATATTATGACAGTAATTCATTTCTCGGCTCTTACCGTTGATCCGTGGTATCATCTTGGGCTATTTAGCAGCACTGTCGAAACTGTGTGCAAATGTGTGTTTGTATTTAATTAAGTGTGTGCATGATTCATGGCATCAGGAAATTACAGAAATAGAGCCATATGAAACATATACTTTGAGCTAATGTGGTTGTTTTTTAATGTGCATCTCAGTGTAATTGGAACGCTTGGTTGTTAATCAAGACAGCATGCTTTTAAGGCATCACAAACAAATCATTCTCATTATTTGAGCTTAATTCATATCTCTGCTTTAATGTGAGGAGTATCTCCAATCTTACCACATTTATTTTGCTAAATTATAAACCTTTGTCCTGAGTAAACGATGAGCGCCGCCATTACGAATTCTACCGTCAGATTGAATGCTTTTCTGTTCCGGTTTCCATAGGAACCCATTCAAATATCGTCCATCTGTTTTTAATGTAGCTAACGTCCGCTGCTTCGTGTCATCTACACACTGATTAAAGTGAGGCACTGACAAATGACGGTCATTGCGACATTGCCAAGTGATGGCGCTATGGAGCCATGTGCTTTTTAAAAACATTTTAATAGGTTTAACATTAGTTTATTAGCTCGGAATATACCCTAATTTGACTAGAAACAATGCAGACCAGAAATGCAAAGCATTCTTTCAGTTAAGAGTCGGACTTACTTCCGTGTTCAGGAAAAACGTCTCTAGTGGAGACTAACACTTTCCTACGCTTGAACGCTTGAACATCTGTAACACAGACTTTGGTAAAAGTGTTGAAAAGTGTTATCTCAGAATTTCCCGTCATTTGTATAGATAACAAATTCAAGTTATTTTTTAGAATGACAACTATCCGTATGTGTAATTTAATGTCAGGTACAAAGTGCTGTTGTTACAACCTCCAACTTACAGCACTGTCAGGATGAGTTATAGCAGTGGAAGCCCATTTCCAACACTGAATAAAAACTGTAAAAATGTTATGTGACTTTTTTTTCTCAGAATTACGTGATATAAACTCGCCATTGCAAGTTATAAAGTCAGAATTGTGAGATTTTTTTCTTGCAAATGCGAGTTTGTATCTGACAATTGCAAGTTATAAAGTCCAGTTTTGAGGGGAAAAAATACTAATATTTTCTCAGAATTGCGAGTTTACAATTTTGACTTAACTCGCAATTGCATGTTATAAAGACAGAATTGTTAGATATAAACTCGTAATTCTGAGAAAAAAGTCACAATTGCGACTTATAAACACAATTCTGAGAAAAAAAGAATAGTGAGTTTATATCTCAGAAGTTTGTCTCGCAGTTCTGACTTTGTAACTTACAAGTTTATATCACACAATTCTGACTTCATTTCTCAGGATTGCGATTTTATATCTCACAATTCTGAGAAAAAGTCACAATTGCGAGATATAAACTCAGAATTGCAACTTTATTTCTCAGAATTGCAATTTTGCAATTTTCTGAGAAATAAAGCCGCAATTCTGAGAACTAAAGTCGCAATTCTAAAATATAAAGTCGCAATTCTGAGACATAAACTCACAATTCTGACTTCATTTCTCAGGATTGTGATTTTATATCTCACAATTCTGAGAAAGAAAGTTAGAATTGTGAATTTATATCTCAGAAGTTTGTCTCGTAATACTGACTTTATAACTCACAATTGTGAGTTTATATCACACAATTCTGACTTCTAGGACTTTCTCAGATTGCGATTTCATTTCAATTCAAAAAGTCACAATTGCGAGATATTAACTCAGAATTGTGAGTTTATATCTCAGAAATGCAACTTTATATAATTTATTTCTCAGAATTGCAAGACACTCACAATTCTGAGAAATATAGTCGCAATTCTGAGATATAAACACACAATTCTGACTTCATTTCTCAGGATTGTGATTTTATATCTCACAATTCTGAGAAAAAGTCACAATTGCGAGATATAAACTCAGAATTGCAACTTTATTTCTCATAATTGCAATTTTGCAATTTTCTGAGAAATAAAGCCGCAATTCTGAGAACTAAAGTCGCAATTCTGACTTCATTTCTCAGGATTGTGATTTTATATCTCACAATTCTGAGAAAGAAAGTTAGAATTGTGAATTTATATCTCAGAAGTTTGTCTCGTAATTCTGACTTTATAACTCACAATTGTGAGTTTATATCACACAATTCTGACTTCTAGGACTTTCTCAGATTGCGATTTCATTTCAATTCAAAAAGTCACAATTGCGAGATATTAACTCAGAATTGTGAGTTTATATCTCAGAAATGCAACTTTATATAATTTATTTCTCAGAATTGCAAGACACTCACAATTCTGAGAAATATAGTCGCAATTCTGAGATATAAACACAATTCTGACTTCATTTCTCAGGATTGTGATTTTATATCTCACAATTCTGAGAAAGAAAGTTAGAATTGTGAATTTATATCTCAGAAGTTTGTCTCGTAATACTGACTTTATAACTCACAATTGTGAGTTTATATCACACAATTCTGACTTCTAGGACTTTCTCAGATTGCGATTTCATTTCAATTCAAAAAGTCACAATTGCGAGATATTAACTCAGAATTGTGAGTTTATATCTCAGAAATGCAACTTTATATAATTTATTTCTCAGAATTGCAAGACACTCACAATTCTGAGAAATATAGTCGCAATTCTGAGATATAAACACACAATTCTGACTTCATTTCTCAGGATTGTGATTTTATATCTCACAATTCTGAGAAAAAGTCACAATTGCGAGATATAAACTCAGAATTGCAACTTTATTTCTCATAATTGCAATTTTGCAATTTTCTGAGAAATAAAGCCGCAATTCTGAGAACTAAAGTCGCAATTCTGACTTCATTTCTCAGGATTGTGATTTTATATCTCACAATTCTGAGAAAGAAAGTTAGAATTGTGAATTTATATCTCAGAAGTTTGTCTCGTAATTCTGACTTTATAACTCACAATTGTGAGTTTATATCACACAATTCTGACTTCTAGGACTTTCTCAGATTGCGATTTCATTTCAATTCAAAAAGTCACAATTGCGAGATATTAACTCAGAATTGTGAGTTTATATCTCAGAAATGCAACTTTATATAATTTATTTCTCAGAATTGCAAGACACTCACAATTCTGAGAAATATAGTCGCAATTCTGAGATATAAACACAATTCTGACTTCATTTCTCAGGATTGTGATTTTATATCTCACAATTCTGAGAAAGAAAGTTAGAATTGTGAATTTATATCTCAGAAGTTTGTCTCGTAATACTGACTTTATAACTCACAATTGTGAGTTTATATCACACAATTCTGACTTCTAGGACTTTCTCAGATTGCGATTTCATTTCAATTCAAAAAGTCACAATTGCGAGATATTAACTCAGAATTGTGAGTTTATATCTCAGAAATGCAACTTTATATAATTTATTTCTCAGAATTGCAAGACACTCACAATTCTGAGAAATATAGTCGCAATTCTGAGATATAAACACACAATTCTGACTTCATTTCTCAGGATTGTGATTTTATATCTCACAATTCTGAGAAAAAGTCACAATTGCGAGATATAAACTCAGAATTGCAACTTTATTTCTCATAATTGCAATTTTGCAATTTTCTGAGAAATAAAGCCGCAATTCTGAGAACTAAAGTCGCAATTCTGACTTCATTTCTCAGGATTGTGATTTTATATCTCACAATTCTGAGAAAGAAAGTTAGAATTGTGAATTTATATCTCAGAAGTTTGTCTCGTAATTCTGACTTTATAACTCACAATTGTGAGTTTATATCACACAATTCTGACTTCTAGGACTTTCTCAGATTGCGATTTCATTTCAATTCAAAAAGTCACAATTGCGAGATATTAACTCAGAATTGTGAGTTTATATCTCAGAAATGCAACTTTATATAATTTATTTCTCAGAATTGCAAGACACTCACAATTCTGAGAAATATAGTCGCAATTCTGAGATATAAACACAATTCTGACTTCATTTCTCAGGATTGTGATTTTATATCTCACAATTCTGAGAAGAAGTCACAATTGCAAGATATGAACTCAGAATTATGACTTTCTTTTTCAGAATTGCGAATTTGTCTTGCAATTCTGAGAAATATAGTCGCAATTCTGAGATATAAAGTCACAATTCTGAGACATGAACTCACAATTCTGACTTCATTTCTCAGGATGGCGATTTTATATCTCACAATTCTGAGCAACAAAGTTAGAATTATGAATTTATATCTCAGAAGTTTGTCTCGCAATTCTGACTTTATAACTCAAAATTGTGAGTTTATATCAAACAATTCTGACTTCCAGGACTTTCTCAGGGTTGCAATTTTATTGCAAATTTATTTCTTAGAATTGCAAGACAAACTCACAATTCTGAGAAATAAAGTCACAATTATGAGATATAAACTCACAATTCTGACTTAATTTCTCAGGATTGCGATTTTATGTCTCACAGTTCTGAGAAAAAAGTCACAATTGCGAGATACAAATGCACAGTTCTGAGAACGTAGGAATTGTGAGGCTATATCTCAGAATTGCAGATTTATTTATCAGAATTGCAAGACAAACTCGCAATTCTGAGAAATAAAGTCAGTACTTTATACTACGCAGTGACTTTATATCTTGCAATTGTGACTTTTTTCTCAGAATTTTATGTTTTTATCACACAAATTCTGACTTCACTTCTCAGGATTGCGATTTTATATCTCACAATATTATTATGAGGAAAAAAGTCACAATTGAGAGAAATAAACTTGCAGTTCTGAGAAAGTAGGAATTGTGAGTTTATATCTTAGAATTGCAAAGTTGAGATGTAAAGTTGCAATTCTGCGATATAAAGTCTAAGTTCCTTCTTTCTCAAAACTGCGACTTTATATCTTGCAATTGACCCTTTTTTTCCTCAGAATTGCGAGTTTACACAGTTCTGACTTAATTTCTCAGGATAGTGATTTTATATCTCACAATTCTGAGAAAAAAATAAAATAACAGATTTTATTCAGTGAATGATGGTAAAACAGAATAGAAGTTGAAAAATATTGAAAAAATACAATAAACATCAGCTAACAGTTTAAAGGGAGATTTTTGTGTCAAATATGGTGTATACACTGTCCCGTTTTGTTCAGTAGAACGTCCATCTCTCTTAATTCATCTATATTCTGGTTCAAATAAGTAAGACTAGGCAAAAAATTGCAAGTCATCCTCTCTGTCGAAATCTTTAGACATTTACAAAGAGTGTTTTATTTACAGTGTGTCTTTTGCTTTTAAACAAGGTGCAGTCTATGCAGAATCAGAAAACTCTTGAATTACAACAAAAATATCCTATTTTGTGTTATGAATATAAAGGAAGGTCTTACATGTTTGAAACGACATGGGGGTGAATAATTCATGACTGTATTTTTTTGTTCAGGCTAAAACATTAGTTGGGATGCGAACAATAGACAAAAAGATGCATAAGAAGAAGATACGTAGTAAGGTACGTAGTAAAAAGAAATCTAAACTGGACAATGAGAATATTGTGTTGGACAGATTGCATCAAACTTCAATTCTCTCATCCGCAGGGTTTTGCCATCATCAGTCAAGTGGCTATATTAACAAAATAAAACCCGACTGCAGATGTGACCCCTACTGTCACATGCAGCACCGAGGTACAGATCTGCGACAAAAGGAATGCTGTGACTGGCAGGCAGCGTTTGGGCGAGATATGCGCCTCAGCGGCTCTGTGTGAAGAGTCATATGGGACGAGTGGATGGGGCTGTTCATCATGTCATCAGACAGGATGACGAATTGGCTGACACTGCTCTGAGAGGTGCTGTCATATTCGTCATCTTTATTGAGCCAGACTTTAAGCAGCTCTTGCTTCCCGTCCAAAATAGTACAACCACAAATACTCTACGATGACGTCATCTCATCAGTTTTTAAACCGAAAAGGAAAAAACGTAATCTACTCATCAAAGACTTTTCATTTGAAAACACTTTTTAGTGAGTACCGACATTAATTTCCTCCATGAGAAGTCCACGGGTGGTTCAGTGATCGACCGACTGAAGCAGACAGTCAGACTGACATATTTGAAGAAAAGGAAGTGAGTGCGTTTGCTCCCACTGCCCACCCTAAAAATGGCATGCCTAAAATTAGCATCCAGGGTAATGCTGATGTCCAAACCTGAAGGGTGAACATCCCTGAGGACCATAGCCTTTCAGGCTGACTGCTCCATATAATCACCTGCAGGAGAAAATCTCATTATTCCAGGCCCTGATCTCTGTGTGAAGGGCAGAATAGCAACTATGGTTCAAGCTGAATTAAAACATTGACCCGTGCCTTAATCAAGCGCATCTGAGCTAGGGTCAATGGTGCCATAGACCCCATTGGGACCTCTTGAAAAGGCCTGACAAATCCCAAGCCAGAGCTGGAGCCAGTTAAGGGCCAGAGACCATCTCACATGCTGCAGGTCAAGAAGCTGATTAACCATCTGCACTGCAGACCATGTCAAAACGCCCTGGCTTTTGAGAATGCTCCAGTTCATGAGTATGCATCTCTGTCAGCAACTGATACTAGTTGTGGAGTTTTACTTAACAAACCAAGAGTGATGTGCTCCGTCACTCAGAGGTCTGTTGCTCAGGAAAATTAATTATGCCATTAAACTAAAATGCAGAATTGGAGTTTGAGCTTAACTTTTGAAGATGACTAAGGACTCAGCCGTTCGGATTGAGTTGGGCAGGTCATTCATAAAAGACGTAAAAGAGTCCACAAGAAAAAATAATAGTTGAATTTATAAAAATGACCCTGTTCAAAAGTTTTCATACACTTGATTCTTCATACTGTATTGTTACCTGAATGATCCACAGCTGTGTGTTTTTTCTGTTTAGTGATAGTTGTTCACGAGTCCCTTGTTTGTCCTGAACAGTTAAACTGCCTGCTGTACTTCAGAAAAATCCTTCAGATCCCACAAATTCTTTGGTTTTCCAGCATCTTTTGTGTATTTGAACTCTTTCCAACAATGACTGTATGATTTTGAGATCCATATTTTCACACTGAGGACAACTGAGGCACTCATATGCGACTATTACAAAAAGTTAAAACGCTTACTGATGCTCCAGAAGGATAAACGATTTATTAAAAGCCAGGAGGTGAAAACTTTTGAACAGAAAGAAGATGTGTACATTTTTCTTATTTGCCTAAATGTGATTTTTTTTTTTTCATGTAGCACTGCCCTTCAGAAGCTACAAAAGATACTTGTTTCGCAGAAGACAAAATCATGTTGTTGCAAAGGGTTCAAATACGCAAAAGATGCAGGAAAACCAAAGAATTTGTGGGACAGAAAAGATTTTTCTGAAGAACAGCAGGCAGTATAACTGTTCAGGACAAACAAGGGACTAATAAACAACTATTATAAAAAAAAAAAAAAACAGCTGTGGATCATCTAGGTAACAGCACAGTTTTGAACAGGGTAATGTTTATAAATCCAATCATAATTTTCTCTTGTGGACTATATGTAAACATCTTTTATATGAAATATCCTATTCCAGTCAGTAATAAAAAATAACATGCATTATGTATGATCCCTCTTATTTGGTAAAATAATCATTTTGCAAATACTGCAACGTGTATGTAAAATTTTGACCACAGCTGTAGATTTAAAAACCTAAAAATCTAAGGATTCTGAATGTCAATGCATTTTGCTGAATGTCAATGCATTTTAAATTCATTTTAAAGCTTCTGAAATTCATGAGAAAAAAGAGGATTTACAGGTAAGGAGTGGATGTTCTGTACCTTTCAAATTTTAGATCAAAGAGGGAACAGTTAAAGCTCAAGGAAATAAAGCTTATGTTTAAGAACCGCTGGGAAAAATTCCAATGGGTCACACAGCTCATTATGCAGTTGAGATAATGTTTAGATAAACACACTAGCCCAGTTCATATTGAGAAGAATTATTGCTCAGTATTCATCTTTGAGGAGATACATGCATTAAGCAAAATCACCCAAGCAAACATGCTATGGAATTGAATATTATGCTCAGCCAATCAGAATATATATAAAATTTGTCTTTACTCTTTGTTCTTTGTTTTTAATTAAATCTTCTATACATCTGGGAAATACAAACTAAGCACATAACATGAATCTTTCGAATGTGTTGTTGAATAGGTGGTGAGTGGTAGATAATTTCAGTCAGAAGCAGCATGATCCAAAACAACACCCACTGCATTAAAAATGTATTAATGTTACCTCACAGGCATGCTATCGATTTTAGATTAAATATTTCAGAGTAGGAAACAAACATGAACATTTTAAAATCAGATTTCTTGTGAGTAATCTCTCTTAATGCCGTCATCCCAGTGGACAAGAAAATGTCAGTCTTGACATTGTGATCGATCAAATAAATCAGATCAATATGTTGTACTCATTAAATGTATTCTCTCTAATGTCTGTTTATGAGAAAAGAAAAAGAGAACAAAAGGACGATGACACAAACAACAGTGACTAAAGTTTTGATGCACTTTTAATACATCTTGTTCTGAAAGTATGTAAATCAGTACACTGCAGCAGATTGAAGATGGGAATAAAAGCAGCATGTCTCGATTCACCACTTAATTGATTAGTGTCCCTTTTTTGTATAGTATTTGAATACAGATTTTTGTAGAGTTGATGGCAGAGGCAGATTAGATTGATTCAGTTTGTCTATAGTGGAATCAGAAGATCATGCTGACATTCAAATAATAAAAAACCTCATTGAGATCAGAAAAATATATGCTGTGACATTTAACCTTTTACTATGATTGATTTCCCCAGAGAAATTTACAAAAGTCAGCGTGTGATAAGCAACATCACAACTTACAGTGACAGAGCAAAAATTGAGTGAAAACTTATTATCTTATGTCCTTGAACTTTAAGGTACTTTCCAAAAATAGGGTATGAAGCAGGGCCTGAAACTTTTTCAACAATGGTCAATAAAATTGGTTCAGAAAAATTAGGAGGTTAAGTTAAAGTAAATATTATAGGATTGTTTTTTATAATCATATTATGTTTATTTGGGCGTCACAATTACTTTAGTAACTTTTTGTAAAAAAAATAAAAATAAAAAAATCACCATTTGTATCACTCTGCTTGCGGAATTTCTCAAATACACTATAAATAATGCTGTTTTTGTGTCACAGAATGTAGTTTTAATAGTTTTTTTTTAGGTGAGAATGTACTAGTTTAGACTTGTTAACAAAGATAACGTCTATTTGAAAATTTGCTTCAACGTTTTCGGAGATGTGAGCTCCAGGGCATCAGTGGCTGTTCAGCACTTACGAAACTGTTGAAAGCAGCCTTACCTTGGCCAGATCTTCTGGAATTTACCACTGGCTCTGATGTCTCTATAGTGGTTAAACATGAGATATAATTTGTTTTAGATAAATCTAACAGGCAGTCTTTGGTCTCATTAAACTATTATTTGTTTGAGAGCAAATAGTTTTGGCTGAAGGCAAAATCTCATCATGTTATATTTTATGTAACTTTAATGCTGTATATCAGAGCGCTGCCTTTGTACTTTTGACTGAATTGCTTAGAATCTTTTATGATGGTTGTTGTTGTTCTTTATTAAATATTATTATTCAATAAGTAATATTTTATATAAATAACAGTTGTATTTAATTATAGTATTTAGTATTGTGAAACATGAGCATGTTCGTGATGGCGATTGGTTACAATGTTCCACCATTAGTTGGCGAAAAAAGACTGTTTTTATGAGAGAGTGCATAAAGACTTTTATATTGAAAGAGACTGAAACAAGGTTGTAAACTCTAGTAGTTTTCTTACTTTCAACAACACTTTGTAAGATGCAGCCAACAAATGCACTGAGCAGCGCTGTCATCGGAAATCACATTTAACAGATGAGAGGATAGTATGACAAAGATATTGCTTTCCTCAGCGGACATTAAAACTAATGTTGTATTGTGAATATCAGATTGAGCTGAAGAATTAATTATGTATGAGATGCAGGTAATCACATTCGCCCTGTCCATTTTGCTCATAATACTCTACATAACACAGTGAGCTTTTACAGTAATACAATATTTTAATAATGAAGCAACTTGACATTTATTCATTACTAGTTCTAAAATTACATTTTCAAATCATAACAGAGGCTTGGGTTCAGCTGGTCTTTCTGAGATTTAAATCTGTGACAGAAGGAAGTAGTTTTGCACAAAAGAGGGTTTTAAAGAACTGTTGTATAAATGCAATATCACACAAATAGCTGTGTAATATGGCCTATGTCTGAATCACAGCCGTGCCAATATACAGCCATATCACACTGCTACTCATTTGATATTATTCATATATAATGTATTATGTTACAAAACAATGTAATTTGGGTGTCACAATTATTTTCTTTTTCATTTTTCAGTATAGAACAAAAACATATGTTGTAAGGCTCTTTGTGCCTCTAAGGCTTTAAAAAAGTAATGCATCGTTAGAGTGTACCGTATTGGGGGAACATGCTTTAAAATGAAGACGAATCAACAGGACGTGCTGACTTCAAACAGGATGTTCCCAGGTCTTGGCGAAGTGTTTTCTCAATCTGATCTGCAAACAGGAAGAGAAAAACAATAATGGATCATCACATGCTCTTTTCCAAAAGCTTAGTCATTATACAAGCTGTTGAAATCCACTATGCCAGAACTCCATTAGGTTGCTGGGTAGAAAAATAATCACCTTCTAACCAATAGGAGTCATGCGGATGAGCAGTGATTACTTTGTTTGAATTATGATACAATGCCAGACATATGTGGTTTTGAAGTGATCATCTTCAGTAATACATTAGCCGGGAGTAGAGCTTCCTCGCTTTCCTGCCTCAAAACCCACAGCGAATCTTCCGGGGTCAGAACCCTATTTTAAGTGACTTCGACCTGGAGTCCCGAAATAAATGACAAGGCATTTCCCACTCATGCCGCTCTCAACAGAGGATAATAAGAGAGCCGTACCTGCGTGCTCACCCTGGAGAATAGTAGGCTTTGATGGTCAGTGGTTTGATAAGATTCAGTGCAGTCACATTCAAAGATAATCACATTTCCCAGAGATGTGTGAATATCGCCCAGACGTATTCACACATTTCTGGGAGATGTGTGAAGATCTCTCATAGTTGTGAGAATATCTGCTCCCCTGCCACCCTTTGCTGACCCACTGCGAACTTGAGAATCCTCAAAAACCCGATTGAAACAGACAAACCCAGGTTGTTTTCCCTGTCTAACTGATATCTCCTTCCCTGTAGCCATCTGTGGTTCTCTCTCTCTCTCTCTCTCTCTCTCTCTCTCTCTCTCTCTCTCTCTCTCTCTCTCTCTCTCTCTCTTTAATGTCTTAAAGGGTATCCCTAAAAAGAAGCTGGTGACATTTTAACAGTCATCACAAAGAGCGATGGCTTTCATTAGATCCGATCTCCTCCTTTGAGAGGATTTCATCTGAGCCGCTGCACAGAGCGGAAAACACACAGAAATTTACATTGAGGTATAGCTAGAAGGAAGGCCTCTGGCTTCAGCAGGTCATCAAAAGCTCACTTCTGCTCGAGAGCAGGGGAATCCCGACATCAATCATAATTGCATTGTTTCTCTTCCCGCCCAGCACAATCCAGGCCTCCGGAGACACGCGCGCACGCTTATCCCCCGTCTCATATAATGATGCAAAGTCTCTGATCCTGATTCTCTACACACGACAGTGCACTTCAAAGCCTCATTTACGAAAAACAGCGCATCTGCAGTGTCTTTCCATCAAAATGAAAAACACAACGTAAGTGATGCTAGCTCAATCCTTTTGTTCAGCTCATCAGCACCTACCTGCTTTTCCAATTTAAAACTTGGGAAACATTAGTATTATGTGACATTAACAGATTTGGCAAAGTGTTAACTCACAATTTACAGGGTACTGTACTTACGGAGTAAGTCAAATAGGACTGAGTTTTGAATGAATTTGCCTGATTCCCTTTCAGATTTTCACACAGGATGTCTGATCCCTAGTAGCTTTTTAAGTATTTAAGTGTCCAGCTAAACAGGACTTGTGTGCCTGAATCCGAATACCGTGTTTGGAAAGGAAATGATGTGTAGTGGTGGGCCTTTCGAAACACTGCTTTGTGAAGCTTTGAAACCTTTGTGAATCATTTGTTTCGAAACAGTGGTTCAGACCATATATCAAACTGCCAAAGTCACGTGATTTCAGTAAATGAGGCTTAGTTACGTCATAACTGTTTCGAAATTTCAATGGTTTGCCATTGGGGGGCTTTCCAAAGCGATCTCTGCGAACCTGTGAATCAAACATCTATGGTTTTTGAGTGATCTCGAATCAGTTTTATCAACGTGTAGACATTTTAAATGAGACTTTTTTAGTTTTTTTACTTTCAACAACACTTTGTATGATGCAGCCAACAAATGCACTGAACAGAGCTGTCATCGGAAAGTACCCTTAACAGATTAAAGGATAGTACGACAAAGATATTGCTTTCCTCAGCGGACATTAAAACTAATGTTTTATTGTGAATATCAGATTGAGCTGAAGAATTAATTATGTATGAGATGCAGGTAATCACATTCGCTCCACCATCTTGCTCATAATAGTGAGCTCTTCATAATACAGTGAGCTTTTAATACAGTAATACAATATTTTAATAATGAAGCAACTTAACATTTATTCATTAAAACATTAGTATAATGTGACATTAACAGATTTGGGAAGTTTTAACGCACAATTTACAGGGTACTGTACTTACGGAGTAAGTCAAATAGGACTGAGTTTTGAATGAATTTGCCTGATTCCCTTTCAGATTTTCACACAGGATGTCTGATCCCTAATAACTTTTGAAGTATTTAAGTGGCCAGCTAAACAGGACTTGTGTGCCTGAATCCGAATACCGTGTTTGGAAAGGAAATGACGTGTAGTGGTGGGCGCTTTCGAAACACTGCTTTGCGAAGCTTTGAAACCTTTGTGAATCATTTGTTTCGAAACAGTGGTTCAGACTCTATATCAAACTGCCAGAAGTCACGTGATTTTAGTAAATGAGGCTTAGTTACGTCATAACTGTTTCGAAATTCCAAAGCGATTGCTGTGAACCTGTGAATCAAGCATCTACGATTTTACTTGATCTCGAATCAGTTTTATCAACTTGTAGACATTTTTAATGAGACTTTTGTGTAATTAAAAGGATGAGTAGTAGTTAACAGTATCTTACTGGCCTGTTTAGACAAGCTCTCCATAAAACAAACAAAACAAGCTCTGTAAATTAATAAGAACTATTTAAAAAAAAAACACAAACTGTAGGTGACCCTGGCCTGGACCACAAAACCAGTCATAAGGGTAATTTTTTAAAAATTGAATCTAAAAGCTGAACAAATTGATGTATGGCTTGTTAGGACAATATTTGGCCGAGATAAAACTATTTGAAAATCTGGAATCTGAGGGTGCAAAAAAATCTAAATATTGAATACACATTACAAATTAAAAAATAAGTTTTGCTATATTTATGGTAGGAAATTTACAAAATATCTTCATGAAACTTGATTTTTACTTAATATCCTAATTAAAAAAAAAAGATTACAAATATTTTGACCTATAGCCTACAATGTATTTTTGGCCATTGCTACAAATATACCCATACGATTGGTTTTGTGGTTCAGGGTCACATATTATACAGACACCTAATATTAATGGTATTTTATTACTTTAATTGTATTTAATGTATTATACTTTCAAGAAGTCATTTGCGATGGGTTTGTATAAAAGCTGTTTTTATGCATATTTTGGCCAAAGTTTTTGTTGCATTTACACATTTACAAATGGTGAATCATTTTACGAAGCAATTGGTTCAATTTCTATAGTACTCCAAAATGTTTTTTTTCCGGTCTGACTGATTAGTACAGCTCAAAACATGACAATAATTGATCATTTTCAGAGTTTCGTTCATTGGCATTGTTTACGCTGCTGCTAATATGGCCGATTGATGACATGTGAAAACACTCTATAAGTTTCATAATTGATCACGTGCTAGATACTTAAAGCACATTATTTTTCTGGAAAGCTGATAACATTTGTCAAAATTACATTTATTATGATTTTTTTTTTTTTCAAAGATACCCCACTGAATTCTCAAAGGTGCTTCCATGTAAAGGTCAAGTTGTGTTTCTTCTCCAAGAAATAATTTAGCATGCTGTCATTTATCACAGAAACACAGATTATTATAATAACCAAAAAGAATCATTAATTGCACCCCTCCCGCCTACAAAAATACCAAATGGCTTTTAAAAAGCTTCAGGTGGAAGATCACATGCCATTTAATGTCACCCGCATTATCACAAAAGAACATTTAAATGAAGTGCACTCCTTTAAAACAGCCCAAGCTGAACCGTATGATCTCTTTTAAAAGGTCTAATTATAGCAACATCAAGCTATTGTAGTTTTTCAGCTGATCAGTAAGAAACTCTTCTTTTATCTTTCTGCCCTTGTTGGGTATAACTGGCAGAAAGTCAGTCCTCTCTCTTCCCGATGAGATGAGTACAATGAGTAAGAACAAGCTGTTAGTCAGTCCCAACAGGTGTCTGCATGGGCTAACTGTTCATTTTTAAACTGCCATGTGGTTGTAAATGGCTGATTCATTTCAATTATCAGATGAGACTATAGTGGCCTATAATTCTTATTCAATACTCAGTCACCGCACTCCTGCAGGTATTAAAGCACTTGTGTATTCATGCTGCGAAACAGCAGTATGATCTCTTAGAAAGTAAAATTGATAGCTCACCGTTTAATTCTCATTTTCAACCAAATGTGTTTGCCCATTTGTGAGGCAATGGCAACAATCATTATATTTGTCTAAATGCATCACTGGTCGCTGGTGAAGGAGACGGGTTGGACGCTGTTGACACCATCATGCTTGTCTGGCTGCCATGAAAACACTGCACAAATACATTCACTTTAATTAGAGCGATCATTAGGCTGGCAGTCTGTGATACTATGAGGCATGCTGAACAACAACTTTAACTACAGCACGAGACAAAAGAGATGCAGTGCATGGACTGAGAATTAACATTGCATAACATTTGGTTATATTAATATTCATCTCTAAGCAATTAGTTTCATGTAATGTCTGATCATTTCTCTCCATTACCTTTACAGGAAATACACCTATAATAAATGGCCATACCACCAATTACAAGTAAGGGATAATGTACAGGCAGCCGGTAGTTATTTCGCGATAACTACAGGCTGCCTGTACATTAACCCGCTTATTACACGGCTACTTGCCACATAAGGAAGAAAACTGGACATGAATATGAATTTGAAACCTTTTATTGGCATATTTGTTTTAGATTAACATTTTTATCCTTCCGCGGACCGATATAGTACCACGTGACTAACATTCAAACTATGTACTTTAGTAAGACAATTTAAATAGATTATTGTCGAAATTTTCCATTGTTAATTGTGGGTTTTCCGGTGTTTGTCACAAGATGGCGCCAAACGGTAATCTTTGTTGGCACGGAGGGATTTTAAACATACAAGTAGTACCGGCTATGCGTTATTACTTTGGAGCGGTGATTATTTGAAAAGAACGAACCTGCAAATGTCTCAACTGACCAATCAGAATCAAGCATTCCAAAGAGCCGTGTAATAAAGATTGTTAAGATAAATGATGATAAATCACCTCAAATTAGGGCTGTCACGATATTAGATTTGTCACTACACGATTATCGTGACCTCAACAATTCATAACAATATATTGTGATATCTGTAGACATCTTGAACAACTTTTAGTTTAGCACAGTGTCAAAGTAAGACAATATATACAAAAACAACATATTTTAACTCTAAACTTGCTCTATAGTGTCGATCGAGTGTTTGAAATAACTTACTTCTGTAAACTGATTCTTATTTTATAGTGTTCTATTCAGTGATAAAGGCTATGTTGATTAGCATTGCAATAAAAATATACATTATCCATATGAAAATACCTGAAATGGCTACAGCAACAGCTGGATGTATTTGTCCATATAAGGGATTTCCTGGAAAGTCATTTGTTTTATTACTCCTATGAGTACTCTTTGTGGACTTTCTGTGCAAGGGCGCCCTCGTGTATGAATAAATCAAATCACACAAAACAGTTTTTTCATGCAACTGTCAAGTTTGAGATTTTGGGCTTTTTGGTTTTTCATAAAGTTTTTTCAGACTAGTGGAAAGAAAACATCTAAAATACACTGTTAAGTGTTTCTCTTCTAGCACTTTATCTATTTGTGTCAATAGATTTCAATTACACTACATATTTTTAAAGGCCGTTTTCTCAAAATGAAGTTTTTCTCCTACACTGAGCCATAAATCTCTACTTCAGTAGCACTTACACACACACACACACACCATACTTTACATTTTTATTCCTGTATATATGAAGGTTTTTACAGAGGGATTTGTTCATATATAATTTACTTGATTATATGCATAATTTTATTCCCCCCAAAATTGTGAAAATATAGTGTTTTCTGTCTGTTCTAAGTATTTTCTGAATTATGGAGTGACAAAAATGAGATAAATTCCCTTTGTAAATAATTCTGACTCTAACATGTCTGAAACTGACTTGATCTAGTGTTTAAATTTTTGTACTAGAAATGTATACAAATTAGTGTATATTTCATTAAAGGTCCCATATTGTACACATTTCTGGAGGTTTATTTTAATTGTTGATGTCCTTAAGAATACATATTTGCGGTATAAGTGCTGAAATCCATCTCAATATATTTTTACAGCTCCTTGTTTAGGAGCTCTGTCAAAAACAGGTTGATTTTGGCCCATCTATTTAATATTCATGAACCTCTCTTCTGATTGGCCTATTGTTTTCTGAGTGACGCACAGCCAGGCCAACCACAGGTAACTACGTCATGTATGCTGTAAGCGAGCTCAGAGCCATAGAGAGAGCCTAGCCTGCTGATACTCAACAGGATATTTCAGAATGATCATTAATATTTTTTCTTTTTCAAACACCGAATGCAGTAAGCTACATAACTGTTGCTTTAGTAAAGCCCCTTTCACAATGCGCGCTGATTCTGGAAAATTACGGGAACGAGCGCTGTGTGAACAAAAGCCAGAACCATAAAGGCAGTGTTGTAGTGATGATGCACGTTATCATGCGACTCTTCACAACGAAAAAATACGTGCAAAGTGGAATGAAGCAGCGATCAGACAGAGCCAGCTCAGCACTGAAGCACAGTTTGTTCAGGTTAGTTTCAGTTTAGTGAAACGTACGCGTCGCATTACATCTCACATCCAAACGTCACATGTCTTTATGGGTTTTGTGTAAAGCACGCACATATTCCGGAAAACAACTGTGAATGAACCAAATTAAACAACTCCGGAACAAATCATGGGACACATTATCCGTGTATTTACCGGAATCGCTGTGTGAAAGAGGCTGAAGTTGACGTGCCAGTGGCCTCTTATATTCACATTGTTCGGAAACCTGTGCTATGATGTAGTTTCGACATCTATCGACTGAACAGCGTTTTCTCGACTTGTTTTCGTGTTGTTGTTGCTCAACAATGGAATGGATGTGTTGTTGTCTGGGTTTGACAAAAGGAGGGTGGGACAGTGGTTGGTGTTCAGGGTGGTGACTGAAGGCGGTGACTGAATAGATCGGACGTCACATCTTTACGGAAGTCACAGCGTCTTGTGAAAAGAAACAGCTACTTTAAGCAGGCTGTGTGCAGTTTACTGTGGATTTACTGTTTTGAAACTCATATGGTATAGTTACGTAGCCCCTAGACCTCAGTTATCATGAAAAAAGCCAGGAAATTTCGATTTTGACAATATGGGACCTTTAAATAATGCATCATTTGTATATTTAAACTTAACATTTTAGAAAACTTGTAGTACAAAAAATGTTTGAAATAATCAATGTAATCAGTCAGCTGGGTAAGTAAGGCAATAACAATAACTATACTTTTTTGTTTTACCCTATTCACCTGCAGTGTCTCGCCTTAAGTATCTTGACATTAATTAAAACATGAATTACCTTAAAAAAAAACAAATGTTGAATGAAATGTGGATTTTTATTGAAATAAACGTAAGAAACCCACTCAGGCGATTATTATGTGGAGCAGTAAAGTAACAGTTCAAGAGGCTTGGCGGCACGATCATTAACAGAATTGACTTACAGCGAGAATCACACTGATCTTCTCCTCTCAGCATCACACTCAGGCTCTGTTATTTAAAATGGAGACTGCATTTGCATTTAAATCAAATTTAAACACAGAGCGCCTTGAATCAATCTGTGATATAAAAAGGAAAAGGAATGTGTGACTAACAAACTTTCAATAAAACACTTTAAGATTGAGAGCATTTTTTCATCCAAAGCAGTATTCACAGTGTTTGTTGTCTTTTTTTGGATGAGACGAGTTTTCCCTGAGGATGTCAGATGAATTTATGTTTCACAAACATGGTTTTATATTTTAATGCTTCTCCATATGTATTGTGACCTTTGTCGAAAACTGTAACTGATGTTGAATTTCTTGTTGTGCTGCCTGATGCACCTTCATTATAAATTTATCAACTTTCTGAGTTGTTGGTTCAAGCACAGCCTCAATATGAATAGCTGTGGTCGTCAGGTTCAATCTTCACCCTAATTAACTGCGTATACTGAATATTTTAATTATATAACATTAAAGCATATTATTTCAAAGAGTTTCATCATGTATTCAGAGCACGGCGCACATCTCCATACAATAAACCATAGTTAGATTACAGAGTCTAAATTAGTACATGAAATTACATACATCTAGTGTTAATAACAAACTTAAATGATGTTTAAAATAGTACGTATGACTTTTTTATTTGTTTTTGTATGTGTCTATGTAGTTATATGTGCATGTGGGTGTATAAATTGCTGTGTCTCAGAGGCGCTGAGGATAACAGGCTGTGGCTGTAATGGTCATCCATCAATCACACAGACAGCCATGGGGTTAAGACTTTGAGCCAGCATCTCTCTCACATATTCTTACATGCTGTGCTGGCCATTACCTGCTTTATAACTGAACACGATTCTGTTTAATGGTTCTCTCACACACAATTAGACAGTACAGAGAAATGCCCACATTCTCACTTCATCAGCCTAATCAGAAAACACACACTGAAAGTGAGCTTAGAGTTTGTTTGATAATTGTATCAGCTCCCTCCCACTCCCACCGATTTAGCGGTAAAGAAAATTTGATCACTCTCTTTCAATGAGTCAATGTTATTGACGTTGTTTGGTAAAACCAGTGAGAAATGGAAAAACAAACGATTATACTGTCTAATCTTTCCATCTTGTCTATATCAATTAAAGTCATTTTCTATGGAAGCCTGTTTCCATCTCAGAGTTACAAAAAGGCAATTGTGAGAGAAAATTGAAAATAAGAAATAAAGTTTCATTGTGAGATAAAGTCACAATTATGAGAAAGAAGGTTGCAATGTGAGATATAAAGTCACAATGTGGGACAAAGTCGCAATCATGAGAGTCACAATATGTGATATAGTTACATTGTGAGATATAAAGTTTGCAATTACCAGAAACCGTTACAATATGAAATAATTAAGTCACACTGTGAGATCTAAAGTCACAATTACGAGAAACAAGTTTGCAATATGAAATATATTCACATTGTGATGCAAAATCAAAATTACAAGTCATAATATGAGATATGGTCACAATAGGCGCGTTTCCATTACAGATTTGTGCAAAACTTTGGCGCAAATATGACTAGTGCTTGCTGTAGCAGTTGCAACGTGCTTTAGAAACCCTCCACCATCCCCAGCTCCACCTGTATAGATCTGCTACAGGGTGATACATGGATACTATATGGCGGTTATTTCATGTATGTTATACAGTGGTGTTTTTTTTTTTTTTTTTCATTTTTGTCACACTTTAATGTTTCAGATCATCAAACAAATTTAAATATTAATTAAAGATTCCACCACAAGAAAGAGACTGGGCAAAAATGGCCTGCATGGCAGAGTTCCAAGAAGAAAACCGCTGCTGAGCAAAAAGAACATAAAGGCTCGTCTCAGGTTTGCCAGAACACATCTTGATGATCCCCAAGACTTTTGGGAAAATACTCTGTGGACTGACGAGACAAAAGTTTAACATTTTGGAAAGTTTTGGAAGGTGTGTGTCCCGTTACATCTGGCGTAAAAGTAACACAACATTTCAGAAAAAGAACATCATACCAACAGTAAAATATGGTGGTGCTAGTGTGATGGTCTGGGGCTGTTTTGCTGCTTCTGGACCTGAAAGACTTGCTGTGATAAATGGAACCATGAATTCTGCTGTCTACCAAAAAATCCTGATGGACAATGTCCGGCCATCTGTTTGTGACCTCAAGCTGAAGCGAATTTGGGTTCTGCAGCAGGACAATTATCCAAAACACACCAGCAAATCCACCTCTGAATGGCTGAAGAAAAACAGAATGAAGACTTTGGAGTGGCCTAGTCAAAGTCCTGACCTGAATCCTATTGAGATGCTGTGGCATGACCTTAAAAAGGCGGTTCATGCTCGAAAACCCTCCAATGTGGCTGAATTACAACAATTCTGTCAAGATGAGTGGGCCAAAATTCCTGCACAGCGCTGTAACAGACTCATTGCAAGTTATCGCAAATGCTTGATTGCAGTTGTTGCTGCTAAAGCCGAGAACACACTACACGATTTTCATGCCGATTATGAATGGAATTTGGTCTTGATCACGGATCGTGCCTAGTCGGACATACAGTAGTCTGTTCCAGTCGGGCTCAGTGGCTGTTTGCAGTCGTCACAAAAATCACATAGTGTGTGGTGTTTAAAGATTATAATCTTAGAATTCAAGAACCAGTCGTTGCCAGTCGTTTTCACTAAGATTTTTTTAAACATGTTTAATATTTGCGACTGACACCAGCGATTTTATGCGGTTATGCGGTGGAGATGCGTTCACTGTCATTCCGCATTAATTAGATAATTTTGTCAAAATAAATGTTTTTTGATGACAAGAAAAATACAGATTGTTCTTGATGTGATTTATTTCGCCTTTCTTTTAATTCATAACTTGAGGCTATACAGATTTAAATAGTTTTGTTTTCAAAAGTGGAGCGCAGGGCACAACCTAACACTTTTTGAATTTCATGGTTTGTGTAAGTCTACGTGGGGTTCAGAGTACAAATTTTGTCCACGTTATTTTCACACTTGACTAGTACAAATATGTGGCTTTGTTTCATATTTACAGTGTATACGTTTTTCATTATTTACCTCAAAAAAAAAGGAAGTGAAAAGTGAAAACATGCCCCATATCATATGTAACACGACCATATGACAGCTTAAAATGTTATCTGATCGAATAAAAAACATATACACAACAAACTAAAATATTTTGTCAATAAAATACATGCATTACCTTCAAATAAAGTAATGACGTTTAAAAAAATAATAATCTAATTTTGGAGTTTGACAATGGACACATCGCAACCATGCTTGGAACTGCAATGACCGCAACACACAGCTGTACAGTAGTTCAAAACAATGTGGACAAATAAATGAAACACATTTAGACATTCAGAAAAACACTCCACTTCCTCCACGCACAGCTCTCTCAGAACAAGACACACATAAACGAGCCAAAATGCTTCTATTTTTGAAATAATTTCTGAACATTAAACATGTCAAATTGTCAGGCTTTATTCACCTGTTTCTTGTAGTTTCTCAATAAAATCTATAAAAGTCAATAGTGTAAATTGCATCGCTAATGTCATAGAATATCATAGTTTAATAACAGCGGGGCATATTGTAACACAGTATTACAACGTTCCCCATCTGCACGACTGGAATACAGGTTAGTGTCTTCTGCTGGTTTGCCAAGCATTAATAAACTATCTAAACAGATAAATAACAGATTAAAATACTAGCCGATTTGTCTTATTTTAAATGAATAATAAAAACTGAAATGGATAAATTATTTCAGCCAGAAATTTACTTTTACTATGGTAAACAAAAAATTCTGCGATATCTTCAAAAGGCTTTTGCATTTTGGTGCACTTTTTTTTCTCCGCATAGTGTTGCTACCCCAACTAATAAATACCGAAAATTTGGTTATGCTAGCATGTGTGGAAATATTTAAACCACACGTGTTGCAACTAACCCAGCCTTAGTTTGTTTAAAAATAGTGCTAGAAATTTTATAATTAAGGAAATTAAACAGACCTGAACATTTGAAAAACCATATTATAATAAAAGTGCGTTTCAACGTTTCAATGGGTAAAACAGGTGTCAAATAAAAGTGCCAGTGTTGTGTGCTGTGTTGTATGTTGGAGCGGCTGAGGGAGCGTGGGTAGATGCTGCGGTTGTAGTCCACTGTTTTTGTTGTTGTTGTTGTTTTTCCAGTCGGTGGAAACAATGTGTTCAGGTCAATCTTAGAATGTTTCTGCTAGTCGTGTAGTGTGTCCCCAGCTTAAGGGTGGCCCAACCAGATATTAAGTTTAGGGGGCAAACACTTTTTCACACAGGGCCATGAAACATTAAAGTGTGACAAACACGCAAAAAAAAAAAAAAAATCAGGAAGGGGGCCAACATTTTTTCACACCACTGTATGTGCAGCAGCAGTATTTCTTACATGCTCACAGCAGCATGTTGTGGATGTATTGGCAGTAGCAAGTCTTGGTACTTGCTCTGCTGCAGTTGCAGCAGCAGCAGCAGCTTAGCAGATCTATTCCACCAAGACCAAACACATTAACATTGTCATATACATTACCATGCCAATCCTCCGAGAGTTGTCATGACAGAAATATACTCACATTGTGCTGCAAAGTCAAAGTCATAATATAAGATATAGTCACATTGTGAGATATAAAATTGCAATTACCAGAAACAAGTTTGCAATATGAAATATAGTCACATTGTGATGCAAAGTCAAAATTACTAGGGTCACAATATAAGATATAGTCACATCGTGAGATATAAAGTTGAAATGACCAGAAACAAAGTCACAATAGTCACATTGTGTAATCTAAAGTCACAATTACAAGAAACAAGTTTGCAAAATGAGATATAGTCACATTGTGAGAAAAGTCAGTGACGAGAAAGAAAGTTTAAATATGAGATATAAAGCCGCAATAACAACATGTTCTTACTACCAACTCGCCACATTTACATTTGCGACAAAGACTCACATTGAAAGACAAAGATACAATTGTAAAAGTAAACTCAATTGTGAGAAATAAAGATGCAATTGTAAAAAATAAAGCTGATATGACAAGAAACAAAGTTGCAATTACAAGATATAAAAGTGACATTCTGACAAATAAAGCAGCAGTTGTAAGACAAAGTCGCAATTACAAGAAACAAAGTCACATTGTGAGAAAAAACAAGTTTAAATACATCAGCAAAACTGTTTTCCATTCTCAGGCTGATACAGAAGAAAAATGATATTGCAAGATCAGATTTTCAAAGCAGGCTGATACTGTACATGTATCACACTCTTTGTAATCAACTCACGCTCTGTAGGGGGTGTTGGCAGTGTACTTTGTTTGGATTCGGTGCCTCTTGTCACTTGTTATTGTGAACGTGAGAGCCACTTTCTTCTCTTCTTTCTTGGGGAGCTGCTGAGGTGAGTAAGGAGTGGGACTTCAGTGCATACTGTGAGATTTTATGTGTCCTCCACAGAGGGATCCCTTATTCTGGTTTCATCAGAAGCCTGCGCTGGCATCTTCCTCTTTATCCTCCTCCTCTCTGCTTCTATGCACACCAGAGGAACCTCTCAGCGTCTCAGTCTGCCACTAAACAGGTAGAGATCTCCCCGAGCAAGCTTCACCAGAAATAGCTCCCATATATAGGCTTTTATAAACTTTGATCACAGAACTCAGTAACACATGCATGGCGTTTTTTGCACTTTTACTCATAGTTCTTTAGGCAATAGATTTATAATACATGTAAAACATGATTTTTTTTTTTTTTTTGCTTTTACAGTGGGATAAACAGACCTGAGGCCATATTAGCTACGTTTCTGTTCGAGATGCCAATTAAATTGCATTCCCTTTTGGGGAAATGACAAATAGACATATTGTGCCATAATTTAAAAAAATTCTATGATAAATAAATGATTTTAAAGACAAAAAATATGAAAAACTTTGTGAAAGACACCAATCACTTGAACGAATCGAGTCACATGGCTTTTTTGATGCACATCTAGGAACCTATTATGTAAATAATTTCTAGTTCTAATCTACTTTATGAGCATTTCTTTTTACAAAAAAGTATCAACTTCAAGCTTTTCTTCATAGTTTTTGGGTTTCCATAAATCACTTTTTACAACATCTCAAAATGTACATACAAATATGTGGATGAAACTGAATTAGTTATTTACGATAGTGTTTTAGTGCCACGTTTAAAAAAAAAAAAAAATCTAAGATTATGAGGTTAAAGTCATATATTTCAAGAAAAAGTCAAAATTATGAGAATAAAGTCAAAATATTTTGACAATAAAGTAAAAATTATGAGAATAAAGTCCAAAAATTTAGAGAATAAAGTCAAAATTACAAGAATAAAGTCGTAGTGTTTCGAGAATAAAGTCAAAATGTTTTAAGAAAAAAGTCAAAATTATGAGAATAAAGTTAAAAAAATTTTGGCAATAAAGTCAAAATATTTTGACAATAAAGTCAAAATTATGAAAATAAAGTCAAAATGTTTCGAGAATAAAGTCAAAATTACAAGAATAAAGTCGTAGTGTTTCTAGAATAGTCAAAATGTTTTTTAAAAAAGTAAAAATGTTTTGAGAAAAAAGTAAAAATTACAAGATTAAAGTCAAAATATTTTGACAATGAAGTCAAAATTATGAGAATAAAGTTGAAATGTTTAGAGAATAAAATCAAAATGCTTTAGGAAAAAAGGTGAAATTATGAGAATAAAGTCAAAATGTTTTGACAATAAAGTCATAATTATGAGAATAAAGTCTAAATGTTTTGAGAATAGTCAAAATTACAAGAATAAAGTCGTAGTGTTTCGAGAATAAAGTCAAAATGTTTTTTTTTAAGTCAAAATGTTTTGAGAAAAAAGTTGAAATTACAAGAATAGTCAAAATATTTTGACAATAAAGTAAAAATTATGAGAATAAAGTCAAAATGTTTTTTTTTAAGTCAAAATGTTTTGAGAAAAAGTTGAAATTACAAGAATAGTCAATAAAGTCAAAATTATGAGAATAAAGTCAAAACGTTTCGAGAATAAAGTAAAAAAATGTTTTGAGAAAAAAGTTGAAATTATGAGAATAAAGTCAAAATGTTTCGAGAATAAAGTAAAAAAAATGTTTTGAGAAAAAAGTTGAAATTATGAGAATAAAGTAAAAATGATGAGAATAAAGTCTAAATCTTTCAAGAATAAAGTCAAAATTACAAGAATAAAGTCGTGGTCTTCGAGAATAAAGTTAAAATTACAAGAATAGAGTCGTAGTGTTTCGAAATAAAGTCAAAATGTTTTTTTAAAAAAAGGCAAAATGTTTTGAGAAAAAAGTTGAAATTACAAGAATAAAGTCAAAATATTTTGACAATAAAGTCAAAATTTTGAAAATAAAGTCTTAATGTTTTGAGAATGAAGTCAAAATTACAAAAATAAAGTCTTAGTGTTTCGAGAATACAGTCAAAATGTTTTGAGAAAAAACTCAAAATTACGAGAATAAAGTCAAAATGTTTTGAAACTAAAGTCGAAATGTTTTGAGAAAAAAGACAAAATTATGAGAATAAAGTCAAAATATATAGACAATAAAGTCAAAATTATGAGAATAAAGTTGAAGTGTTTCGAGAATAAAGTCAAAATATTTAGACAATAAAGTCAAAATTATGAGAATAAAGTTTAAATTTTTCGAGAATAAAGTCAAAATTACAAGAATAAAGTCATAGTGTTTCGAGAATAAAGTCAAAATATTTTGAGAAAAAACTCGAAATCACGAGAATAAAGTCAAAATGTTTTGACAATAAAGTCAAAATTTTGAAAATAAAGTCTTAATGTTTTGAGAATGAAGTCAAAATTACAAAAATAAAGTCTTAGTGTTTCGAGAATACAGTCAAAATGTTTTGAGAAAAAACTCAAAATTACGAGAATAAAGTCAAAATGTTTTGAAACTAAAGTCGAAATGTTTTGAGAAAAAAGACAAAATTATGAGAATAAAGTCAAAATATATAGACAATAAAGTCAAAATTATGAGAATAAAGTTGAAGTGTTTCGAGAATAAAGTCAAAATATATAGACAATAAAGTCAAAATTATGAGAATAAAGTTGAAGTGTTTCGAGAATAAAGTCAAAATATTTAGACAATAAAGTCAAAATTATGAGAATAAAGTTTAAATTTTTCGAGAATAAAGTCAAAATTACAAGAATAAAGTCATAGTGTTTCGAGAATAAAGTCAAAATATTTTGAGAAAAAACTCGAAATCACGAGAATAAAGTCAAAATGTTTTGACAATAAAGTCAAAATTTTGAAAATAAAGTCTTAATGTTTTGAGAATGAAGTCAAAATTACAAAAATAAAGTCTTAGTGTTTCGAGAATACAGTCAAAATGTTTTGAGAAAAAACTCAAAATTACGAGAATAAAGTCAAAATGTTTTGAAACTAAAGTCGAAATGTTTTGAGAAAAAAGACAAAATTATGAGAATAAAGTCAAAATATATAGACAATAAAGTCAAAATTATGAGAATAAAGTTGAAGTGTTTCGAGAATAAAGTCAAAATATATAGACAATAAAGTCAAAATTATGAGAATAAAGTTGAAGTGCTTCGAGAATAAAGTCAAAATATTTTGACAATAAAGTCAAAATTACGAGACTTAAATCGTAGCAACTACGAAATTAAAGTTATAATATTTTGAGAGTATATTCTAGCCTTTTGCACATGCAAATGGCCCGATTGGGAGCACCTGAAGATATTCTAAAGTATCAGCTTCTAAAATCTGTCAGTTTTATAGCGAAATGTGTCTATTACAATAATATGTTTTTCATGTTCTTTAATGTGGCGTGACAGATGCTGTATTCGGCTCAGTTTAAGCAGCATGTGAATCAGTCATTTTTCCAATTACTATGACATTTGTTTAATTAAATTAGGCTATACTGTTTTTTTCATCCCTTCTGATGTTCCTTCATGTTTATATCTGGCTATAAACTTGAAATAAAAAGGAAAAACACATTTATCATTTGTATTTAGTATTAAAACAGAATTTGAAAGCTAATCTGTGTTATATTAAAAGCATTACTGGGTGGCTGGCACGCTACAAATAATGAATGGAAGATGTTAAATATTATTTCCAATTATTTACTATATTATACTGTGAAGAAAACAGTTTGTGAATAATCATTTATAGGCCTATACCTCAGAAAAGACAACAGTATAACTTATGTTAATTTGTTGGAGTCCACTTGAACCTTTAGAAAGTTTTATTGTTGTTTTTACTTAAATATATGCGAGAAAGGAAAGATTGGAGTAGGTGGTGGAATTTTCACATGAATATGGCGATCTGTCTTGCCACATTAAAGTGTGTGAAAAACATTATTGCAAGACACATTGTCAGAATTTGAAAGCTGAGACTTTTTTTATATTAAAAGCCCACCAAAAGCACAAAGCTTATTGCTATTATTAGTTGGCTGGCACACTACAAATAGGCCTAATGAATGCAATCAAATGTGAAATATTATTTCCAAGCACTATCCCTGTGAGTATAACACATGGTATGATTTCTGCTAATAATCCCACATATATTCAAAAAAATTCCGGTGGCCTGGCAATTTCTCCCGGAGCTCCAAATCTGGGCCATTTGCATGCGCAGGCTACTCTCAAAATATTGTAACTTTAATTGCTCTGATTTAAATCCTGTAATTTTGACTTTATTTTTGAAACATTTTCTTTTTTTTTAACATGGCACTAAAGCACTGTCATAGTTGTTCAAGATTTTACATAAAATCTAATTAAATTTGTGGAAAATAGAGCGTAAGGAATCTAAAAAAATGCAAAACACAAGCATTTTCATTGGTTTCCGAATGTATCTCACATATAAATATGTGTGTGCGAGAGCTTGCACATTATGTTAACCTAGTATGTGTCTGTGCATGTGTGTGTGTGTGTGTGTGTGTGTGTGAGAGAGAGAGAGAGAGAGAGAGAGAGAGAGAGAGAGAGAGAGAGAGAGAGAGAGAGAGAGAGAGAGAGAGAGAGAGAGAGAGAGAGAGAGAGAGAGAGAGAGAGAGAGAGAGAGAGAGAGATTTGTGGTTTTGTGTACGCATGTGTCTCGGTCTTTTACTAGAATGACTAAGAATCGACAGTGACCTTAAAATCTGATGGATGGCTTGCACGGCGGCAGAATACAAAGACAGACATGACTCCCCTTTGGCTTAGCTTAAGGTCGCCACCAGTGGCTCTAGTCTGGGTGTAAAAGACAATTCATTTCAGTGCCCTTAATTTCAGGAACCAAGTCTCCACCTCGTCATTGCTAAAGACGTCAAGAGGAATTAGAGGGGCTGTGAGTTTAATTAATTTCTAGGGAGGGCAGAGAGTGACATTAGGAGAGGTGATGGCGCGCTGCTAGATTGACAAAGCTGGATCTTTATTTGGGTCTCCGCCGTATAACCTCATCCAGCTGCATTCTGATATTTGGCCTAAATGTCAGAAGGGTGTTTTCGACCATCATTGTGTGACAACAGTGTACGACATTTCAAAAATAGATACAGGGAATGAGGCTGCGTAATCTAATGAACCTGTAAAATGGCTTTCTGTATTGGAAAGAATCGTCATATTGTAAGCGGTGCATCATGCACTGAAGAGAGCGCTGAAAGCTCACATCCTGTTTTGTATTTCTGCCAGACTTGCCTAAGGCCGTTTTGACATGCCACATTTGGAAACTCCTTAAAATATATGTGAGGATTCGGGAGGATTTAGCTTTCAGGACAGGAAATAATCACACTAGTCTAAAAGAGGCATATTACAAAAGCAGGCGAAGCGGAAGACAGGTTTCACTGAGCTGATATTCTTTGACTATAAATATACCTCGCAGGCAGGGTCTCTAACACGGTCTGAGAAAACATATGTGATGGGGGCTCAGTTCAGACCTGTCACCGACTTTTACACCTGTTACGAGCCTTTTCTGAACAGATGTTTAAACTCCTAGAAAACCATTCACACTCAGTCTAAGAAATTGAAAAGTGAACATACCTTTAAAGTCTGCATTGTTAGTCTAGTTAATCCACAGAATAAATGTGTTTGTCTTCCTCACTATTAGTTAAACTCTCAAAATTTGCTTGGGCAGAACTTTCTTAACCTATTATGTGCAATCTGCTCCGAGCTAGATATGCTGAGGAGGTGCACTAAAATAGAGCCTCGGCTTCTTCTTTTTTTTTTTTTTTTCACATTCGGTATTCTGTTTCTCATGGAAATACATAACAATACAGAAGTAAAGTCAGCCACAATTTCTGGTTCACACAGATTTTAAATGAACACCTGCCGTGTGGAGCTTTTCTTGATGGTCTTCAACAGGGTGTTTTTGAACCAACTGGGTTTCTACACACTGCAATTTGGTTTATTCATGTTCCAATACTTTAACTGTCAAAAAAATCATGTTCTAATATTTAAAAGGCATTTCAATGGATGGGATAGTTCATCCAAAAATGAAAATTTTGCTATTATACTTACCATTCTGTTGTTCCAAACCTGCATGACTTGAATCTGCAAAACATTAAGATATCTTTAATAACATTTTGGCTGTTTTTGTCCATACAATTAACGTCAACCTTCAAACTCTCGTGAATGCATATCGAAGACTGACGCGTTAGTAAAGAAATTGTTGAATGATATATTCTCATAGCTTTACAAAATTACGGTTGAACTTACTACCTTTCTGGGCCTTGAAAGTGGTAGTTGTGTTGCTGTCTATGCAGTGCCAGAAAGCTCTTAGAATTCATCTAAAATATCTTTATTTGTGTTCCGAAGATGAACAACTTATGGGTTTGGAACGACATGAGGGTGAGTAATTAATGAAAGAGTTTACATTTTTGGCTGCACAATATAATTATAAGTACATTGCATAAGTATTCATACCCTTAACTTAGTACTTAGCTGAAACACCTTTACAGCCTCAAGTCTTTTTGCTGATGCAACAAGATTTGCACATCAACATTTGGCAATAATCTGCCATTTGTTCGCCTCACCTCTCAAGCTCTTTCAGCTTGGATGGGGTCTGGCAGACATTTTCAGGTTTCTCCAGAAATGTTTGATTGGGTTCAAGCTACCAGCACGTTTTACTTTTGGGATGGTACTCTGCAGGTGATGAGCAGTACCTGGTTTCCTTCAAACATGATGAATTGAGGTTCATCAGACCCTAGATCGGTGAAGTGTTGCAGTGATGTTTGTCTTTCTGTAAGTTTCACCCATCTGCATGTATGACTATGGAGCTCAACTACAGTGACAATCAGGTTCTTGGTCACCACCCTAGCCAAGGGTCTTCTCCACCAATTGCTCAGTTTCACCAAGAGGCCAGCTCTAGGATCAGTCATGATTTCAGAGACTACATGGTTCTGTGAACCTTCAATGCAGCAGATTTTTTTCTGAACTCTTCCCCAGATGTGTGGCTTGATGCAATTCTGTCTGCTCTACAGGCAGACCTTATACCTTTTATTAAGACACGTGTGCCTTTCCAAATCATATCCATTCAATTGAAATTGCCACAGGTTTATTTCACTCAAACATCTACAAGCAAAATGAATGCTCCTGAGCTAAATTTCAACAGTCCCAGATAAGGGTGTGAATACTTAAGTAATGGAATAATTTAGTTTTTTTTTTTTTTAATAAATTTGCAAAGATGTTAAAGGGATTGGATGTCCATTTTCCACAAGTTCATATGATTCTTTAGGGTCTTAATGAAAAGTCTATAATATACTTTGGTTAAAAAAAACAACACCCTTTTACCTGGTCAAAATCAGCTCTGCAAAAAATCAACTCATTTTATTGCATGGTCCTTTAAATGCAAATGAGCTCTGCTTGCCCCGCCCCTCTCTGCTGTGGGATTATGAGCCGTAATGTTTACTTTAGCTGCATTTAGCTGCATTTAGCCGCGAAACTTGCCAACAAGCACATTATTAAGAAAGGCCGTTTGCAAAGATGCATAAAAAAACCCTTATACTCACTTCTGCTGCAGGTGAAGCTGCATCACGAATGATTCACACGAACATAGACGCATATGTAGATCAGGATCGGTGCTGTCCTTTAAAAAAATGAAAGTAACGTTATCCTCTGCGTCTTCAGCGGCTCAGATGTCGGGAGTAAAGGACTGCTATGTTCATTATTACATCCAACAACAGAACACCTCAATCGGTCAATCTGAGACATTTCTTGTCTTCCCCTGCACCTGAGTCACACAATGGCAATCAGAGTCGGAATGTTTCAGCTTGGTGAGGGTGGGTCTAAGGTAAGGCGCTCATGTCAATCTACTATCGTGGGAGTGGCCTCTGTCGGTGTGTCGTCACACCGACAAGAAGCTGAGAATGACCTGATTTTAAAAAGGGGATATTACATTTAAAGTTTAAAAAATACCACTGGGTGGATTTTTATCATTGAAGGGTGTTGTGTACACAAACTGCCAACACACATTAATGTTCAAACAACATGTAAAAGTAAGTTTTGCATCCGATGACCCCTTTTTTTTATGTGAAAAAAAGTAATTTAAAGCAGGTTAACATATGGAACTTGAATGGAGAAAAGCAGCTATCTGCTTTTATATCTTCTTCAGCGTTCTGCAAAAGTCAGGTTTAGAAAATGAAGGTTGTAATGAAGGAAGTAAATGATGACAGAATTTGCATTTTTGAGAGAACTACCTCTTTAATTACGTCCTGTCTGAGTATTTAGAAGGTCTATTTCTGTCTACTAGTACACGCACACACTTACATCAAATAACTTCATTTGCATCTCACATTTACATTTACCTAATTCATGCAAAGGATTTGTAAGCATCATCGCTTCCTTAAAAGGCGCTTACTATTTTTACCAGCCTTTGCCTTCCTTAACAGAACAGACATCATTATGCACTCCCGTGGGAAATGACTGCTCCATGAATATTCCAGAATGAATGGATCGTCCACTGTACTTATTTACAAATCATCCGGTCTGGATTGGAGCTAAATAATCATTACTGTGGACAAGAGTGGGAGGCTGTGCAAGAGAACTGGCCTGCAGCTCTAAAGCTCAGGAGGCTGATGAGGCCAGTGTCAATGCACAAGATCAATAAGCGACAGGGACGTATTTAATATCGTTTCTCAGCCTGTCAGCCGTCTTTTCCCCATAGACTGCATCTCTCTGGCAGGAACGTTCCTTTGACTCAATCTCTCATTTCAGCCGCTTTACCCCGTGAGAATGAAGGGGGCGGTAGATTTCAAAGCTAATCCTTTCCCAGAGCACCAAACCTGCGCGTGTGTGGGAGTATGTCCACTTGCAGTGATGGAAGAGTTACTTTTAAAATATATTCTAGTACAGATTAAAGAATACATCCTGTGAAATGTATTGTGTAATGTATGCTATTCAAATAAGGAATTGGAATACTTGGATTGTGTCTTTAAAGGAGAAGTTCACTTCCAGAGCAAAAATGTACTGGTAATTTACTCCCCTTGTCATCCAAGATGCTCATGTCTTTTTTTTTCTTCAGTCGTAAAGAAATTATGTTTTTTGAACTTCCAAAATGCAGTTTAAATGAGGGCTTCAAAATGAGATGGGAGTTTATCGACATACCCTAACTGTCTTGAAACTGAATACACAGAGTACACGCAGAGCCAGACAAGACGAGCATTTGAAGTTAAAAAGTTTTTAAAAAATAACCAATTGTTTCACTAGATAAGACCCTTGTTCCTCGGCTGGGATTGTTTAGAGCCCTTTGAAACTGCATTTAAACTGCATTTTGGAAGTTCAAACTCGCAAGCACCACTTAAGTCCACTATATGGAGAGAAATCCTGAAAAGTTTTCCTCAATAAACAATTACTTTACAGAAAAAAGAAAGACATGAACATGACAAAGGGGTGAGTAAATTATCTGTAAATTTTTGTTCTGGAAGTGAACAACTCCTTTAACACAGGCTTGTTTTGAGCAAACATATAATCAATTAAAAAAGTCTACCAGTATAGTACACTTACATTAAAGAAACATTCTCTGAAAACAGGCCTAAACATCTTGAGCACTGTTGCTTTTGAAGTAAATCTTGTTTACTTGACAATAATCCTCATGAAGGATTTCTTGTGTGCATCTTTTTCTTATTAAATGTGTTGCTATAAGAAAAACATTTACAATCTGATTACAGATTGCACTATAAAAAAATTTGTTTTTGATTAGTCTTGTTCTATTTGGTTTCTTGTATATACTTAAAAGAAGATAAATTTGCTTGAGAAAAGAAGATGAAACACACTTACATTCAAGAAACAGTATATAAATCACATTTTAATATATTGTGCAGTATCTTGTGTGTTTTATAGGCTGTTACTTAAATATATGTGTATTTCGTCTGACTGCACTTGTAGATTTTTGAACTTATTTTGAACTTGTTTATACTTGCGGTGAAACAGGTGAAAAAAAAACCCTGCCAGACACAGTGTGACACTATTCACTTGTATTGAAGATACAATCTTATGCAGTGTTGTTTTGCAAGCAAGTTTAATGTTTTAAAGATTATATGATATTTTAATTGGAAAACTGGACAAAAATACTCATTAAGAGCACTTTCTCTTATTTTCTTTGGGAATACAGGTGCATTTAAGGCTAAGAAATAATATTTTGTTTAGCATAAGGGTTAATGTTTACATGGCAGTTTAAATGAGTTAAACTATTTCTGCTGTTAATAAAAACTAATAAGCATTTAAAACTACTTTTCCTAGTACATTATTTGTAGCTTTCTATACAGTGCTAAAGCATTTGATGTCTGATTACTAATTAAAATCGCAAGTGTAACAATATATTTACTCATATTTTAGATTTAAAATGTAGATTTGTTTCATTACTGCTGAACCCTGCTACATGTGAGATTGGGAAAGAACCCAAAAAAACCAAACCCTACTCTTTACAATCTCATGTGAAAATGGGAAAGACAGGAGAGAAAGAATCCAACCGTGCCAGAGCGAATCCGTTATGGTCCATGCACACTCCCTGTGATGACTCATCTGCTTGTCCTGCCTGTTATAGAGAGAAACTTAGTTATGACTGCAGTGAGCCACAGATAGATGGTAGAAAGTGTTTTGAAACATTTCCGTAATGGGCTTGATGCTTTCCTGATTGACATTATTACCAACTGCTGTTCTACAATTGAGCTGCATGGCAGCTAACAGAAATGATGAGATAAGCTCTCTAAATATGTTAAGTCATCTAATTTTCTCCTTTATTGCCTGTCAAAGATAATTACTTAGTCAACATGTCTCAACATCCTTCCATAGCTAAATCGATGTAAATTGTCTTGCCAATAAAGCGGTAATTGTTTAAAAACACCTTAAAATAACTTCTTTCTGCTAAAGTAGCCCGTTTAAAGCACTTTACACTCACAGCCGGACGACAGCAAGTTATACCGCTCTCTTTATCAGGAGGTCACCATTAACGGGAAGGAAGTGATAACATGTCTCACCCGTTTCACACTAACAGTAATTTGCTGGTGAGTAAGTTAAATGAGACGACTGTGACTCTCCATTGGGGAGGGGTTTGTGGGCCAAAGTGCGTTCTTGCCCGACCTGTGTAACTGGCAGGGGCGGGGCTGACGATGAACTCTGAGGACCCATGAGAATCTGGGTGACTGAATGACTGACTGATGGGAAATGAATTGATGACAGATGCCGACTCCTCCAGTGACTCCTGCGCTACTGTCAGAACCATTCTGGGATTACGACAGTTCTCACCTCTGTCCCCTGAGGCTGTACTTCTCAACATGCCGGAGGCAAGTAAATTTCAGGGCTGAAGGGTTTGACATAGAGACAGAGGCGGTTCTGGGTCGAGAGGAAGACGGCATATCAAAACTTCAGTATGTCCGGACTCTCATTAATAATGTCTTCCTGTGGGGTATTGCAGGACAAGACTGCATAGCTACTGGCCAAAAAATCATTTTCACTGTGTTTACTGGTAGCACACAGATAACATACTAAATATATCAGGATGATAATATGGGTGAAATATACTGAACTGAAATCTGAATTTAATCAAATTTCTTTCTTAATTTTCTTTATTTTTGGTACAGCATCCACTCCACTAGACAGACACACACACACACACACACACACACACACACACACACACACACACACACACACACACACACACACACACACACACACACACACATTCATTGACAGACAGACAGACAGACAGACAGACAGACAGACAGACAGATAGACAGATAGATAGATAGATAGATAGATAGATAGATAGATAGATAGATAGATAGATAGATAGATACACTTTGACAGACAGACAGACAGACAGACAGACAGGCACGCACGCACACACACACACACACACACACACACACACACACACACACACACACACACACACACATAGATACACTTTGACAGACAGACAGATAGACAGACAGACAGACAGACAGACAGACAGACAGACAGACAGACAGACAGACAGACAGATAGATAGATAGATAGATAGATAGATAGATAGATAGATAGATAGATAGATAGATAGATAGATAGACAGACAGACAGATGATAGATAGGTAGATAGATAGACAGACAGAAAGAGCACTGTACACCTTTAAATAACCATACTTTGTCTATGAGCAATTGGCTGACATCAGAAGAGAACACTACCATACATTAGGATGACGGAAACATTGCTCACATGAAAAGTGCTTATGACATCACACTCCTACATCAAGAGGAGAAATGGTCTCAGCAGACTAGAGCATGATGTCAGTTGTTCATTTATTACTTATTCTCAGTCGCATCAACTCCTTCCATCAACTTTTTAAAAATTGCCTTTTGGCTTCTCCCCTTTTTATTTATCACTAATGAGAGACATGCAGACACATGTGAATTATATATGAAAAGTAAAGACTTTTTCCCCCCCAAGAACTTATGATTGAAACGAAGTTACCTGCTGTGCTCCAAACAGTTCTCAAAGAGGATTTGAAGGTTTAGGAAAATCTTAGGGCAAATCCCCACAGGATAAGAGTGTTCAGAACTACCCTTGTGGGCTCTGTGACTCCTGAGCCTTGATTTGAGTTCAAGTGACTTTACTTAAAGGCCCTCATATATAATGTGATTTTATTTCTGTTGTGCATCAGCAGTGGCTGTGAACAATGGACAGCTCATGACTCTGACAATGCAATAGACACAAAGAGTTCAGCAACATTAGGTTTGATCCGCATTATTGTCAGGCTGCTTAATTACTGCTTTTAATATGTAGCTTTGGCATGAATTATTTTGTGACTGCACCTTGGTTGAAAGGATTTGAGGAAAGCTTTTGTGCTTGTTGTACTTGCACAAAAGACATTTGTGCTTAATTAATTCAGATAAAGAAGAAAAAAAAGCAAGGCCAAGAGAATAAAATGGGATTTTTAAGGCGTATCTTCATAATTGTGCTCTGTAAAGAGTGGTTGATTGACGATTCAACAAGCATTTAATAGCCTTTATATTCCCTCGTCAGACTGATCACTTGACAGTGCAGTCAGCCCCCCCGCCAGCCTCTGCCATTTCTAGGTGTTTCTCCCTACTGGGGTCTATAGAGAATAATGGCTTTACTGGGGGGAGGCTGGATGCACTAGCAGCGATATGACGACAACTTCTCCAAAAAAAATAATCCTAGGAGGTTCGCATGTTTGTGATTACACAGGCACTTATACATGAGGAAAATCTATTGGGACCCACGTCCCGTGTATTAATATTACTGATTAAGACAGATATCATCCTATGCCAGTCAGCTGAGAGCACTTCGCATGCTCCATGGAAGATGAAACCTCTCATTAGCCCAAATGTTAGCCGGTAATCACTTTCAGATTCTGAGAAATATTAAAAATGATGACCTCCCTCTTACGTCACATTTTTAGTGTTATTAATGGAAAAGACATGGATATTTTTAAAACCAAATCCTTGAATTAATTCATTGTGATGTAATATTAATACAGGTAGACTGCAAATCAAAATCCGGATCTGATGAAGACATTTTCTCATTTTTAGCTGGTGATTCTGCTCAAGCTCTGTATGAAAAATACAATTCAGGTTATAAAATATCTTCGGTGGCACAACATATGTTTACACTGTTCATAAATGTCACCTCAGATGCATGCAGATGTTTAGGATGCAATCTCACCAGGATTTCTCAATGTTGTCACAAAATAATAAGCTATTAGAGCTTAACTTGCTGCTCATTTGGCACAATCTCCCTGTCATCGATCGATCGATAGATAGATAGATAGATAGATAGATAGATAGATAGATAGATAGATAGATAGATAGATAGATAGATAGATAGATAGATACATTTATAGACGGACATGTTTACGGACAGATGGATGGACGGACAAACAGATTAATAGATAGATAGATAGATAGATAGATAGATAGATAGATAGATAGATAGATAGATAGATAGATAGATAGATAGATAGATAGATAGATAGATAGATAGATAGATAGATAGATACATTTATAAATTAATGGACATGTTTATGGACGGACGGAGGGAGAGACAGACAGACAGACAGACAGATAGATAGATACATTTATCAATGAATGGACACGTTTATGGACAGATGGACGGACGGAGAGACAGACAGACAGACAGACAGACAGATAGATAGATAGATAGATAGATAGATAGATAGATAGATAGATAGATAGATAGATAGATAGATAGATAGATAGATAGATTTATAAATGAATGGACACGTTTATGGACAGATGGACGGACGGACAGACAGACAGACAGACAGACAGACAGACAGACAGACAGACAGACAGACAGACAGACAGACAGATAGATACATTTATAAATGAATGGACACGTTTATGGACAGATGGACGGACGGACGGACAGACAGACAGACAGACAGACAGACAGACAGACAGACAGATAGATAGATAGATAGATAGATAGATAGATAGATAGATAGATAGATAGATAGATAGATAGATAGATAGATAGATAGATAGATAGATAGATAGATATATTTATAAATGAATGGACACATTTATGGACAGATGGACGGACGGACGGACGGACAGACAGAC